>NC_071401.1:40066476-40407726 GCF_017976375.1 Cuculus canorus
GGAGATTTAGATTAGATATTAGGAATAAATTTTTTACTGTGAGAGTCGTGGGGCACTGCAAGAGTTTGCCCACTGGAGTCATGGATGCTTCATCCCTGGTGGTGTTCAAAACCAGGTTGGATGAGGCTTTGAGCAACCTGATCTAGTGGAAGGTGTCCACTAGGTGTCCACCCATGGCATGGGTTTTGGACCTAAACAATCTTTAATGGCCCTTCCAAGCCAAACCATTCTATGATTCTATGATTCTGATATAAAATGAAACATGTAAGATATTAAAATCAAGTACAGCTCATATCCAAGAGAAGTCCATATATGACAATTTAATCCTACAGAATATACAAAAAATTTAAATAATAGATTTTTAAACCTTTCAGTGTAGTCATTGACAATACTTTCCTATGCAATTGGGGTAATTTTTCCAAATATATTTTATTCTATTAATTGTGCACCTCCCCAATTCAACTGCAGCTGTAAGCGGTAATAAATGGGAAAGCATTACTCTGGTTCATGAAAAAGGTTAAATTTGGTGGCTAAATTTATCTCTTCTGCATTTAAACAGCCAAATTCTTTAGGCAATCAAGATAATTTTCCAAATATTTTGAGAATCAGTCCTGTATGTCGCTTAGCTTTTCACCAATGCAAGAATAACACATAGAAATAGACTTGCTCTAGCCAATCAGAGCGCAGAGTGACTGAACAGCTATTGATTCATACCTGTATAGATTTTTCCTTAGCTATGCATTTCTCTGCACACTGGTTGGTTGAGTTTATCTGATTTACATAATCACTGAACAGTTATTTCTCAATAGTTCAGGCTGTTCAAGCTGTTTACCAGCAACAAAGATGCAGTCTCAGCTTCTCTTTCTCTCCAACTGATGTAGAAAATCTCTTAAAATTTATATGAAAGAATAGAATAAAATATTCCAGAACTCAAAGAAAATGGAGCTGTCAAGCAGTTGAAAGGAAAAAAGCATTAAAGAAGTTGATTCAGTGGATTATTCCTATTTCCATAAACATACCTCTCCCCATGCTAATTTTTATCTTGTGCAAGCAGGTCAACAAGGTTCTTGTCCTCACAAGAATTGTAACATTTCTGTCTACTTCTCTCTGGCCTCCCTGGGAGAATCCCACTCTGTTCCTTCGATTTAGTAGCATGTGTTGTTATTTCTGAGGAAAGAAGAGCTGAACACATGAATGGAAAATGGAAAGAAAGGGTGTGCGGGGGTAAGAAATGGAAATAGGAACATGGGGAGAATTTAGTAAAACGAAGGCTTGGACAAACATAGAAGATGTACAGCAAGTGTCAGAAAGATCTCTCTATATTTATAAATACAGTTTAGAGTTGATCCATTTCCATCATTTATCTTTGAATATGTCTTTGTCTATATCTCACTCAGTAACTTTTATCTGTCACCAGCTTCACAGCCATATTCAAGTATACGTGTCACTTTTCTGGTTGAAATTCAGATAAAAATTAATCTGTGATAGTTTAATTAAGTTTAAGTCTAGAATGCATCACTGTTTTCCTAGTATAGTTTCTCTTCTATGAAATGACCAGTCAGGCAGGAAATATGCATTTTCAAAAGCTTTTGACTATTAGTAAAGATTTTTAGTCTTTAAGAGACTAAACTGACTTTTAATTTTTTTTTCAGTCTCCCTAAATTACCTTTAAATGCAAATATTTATGGATTTGCATAGTGCACAGAATATGGAGAGAAACAAAGGGTAGGAAAAGTTGATATAATTTCCTTTCTGCAAATACATAGACAAACTGCCTAAAATTACAATATCAGTGTTCCTCGATGCAAAGCAACTGGCAGATGAGAAGGTACTTCAGGGTGAAAAATGAAATCAGTGTGTGAGGTTGGACTGATATGTATTTATATCAGTTAGCACAAATCCTTGCAGTTACCCTCAGAAAAGGATGCAAATAAGTTTTTCCTGATTTAGCTTCTCACTGGCATTGCCAAAAACTCAAATTAAATAGCTTCATCACTGCTTCTCTAAGCCTTTTACTCTAGAGGACTTATATTTATCTCCTAAATTCAATGGGGTTTAGACACTGATTATCTGGGCATCCAGTCTATACCCCCTCATTCCTCCTCACAATATTTATGGCACTGAAGACTAAATAAACATTTGATGGTAACTGAATATACTACTTCCACTACACCTTCTGTAACTAGTTATTATCTCTTGCAGTTCACTCATGTATTTTGGTGATGGCTGCTGAGAATTTAGAAAAGATTGCTAGCTTATAAATATGCCTTAGATTTCCCCAGTTAGGCTGTTTCTTATTTTCTTTATTCTTTATCATTCTTTACAAATGTAGAAGTACATTTCTTCAGGAAATACTTCCCTAGAACATTCAGACATACAATTTAATCCATAAAGATGATTGTCCATCTTGTTCAGAAGTAGTATTTAATTTTTTAAAATGCTGGTGTTGTTTTTTCCTCATGAGGAGTTTCCAATTATTTTAGTTAGTAAGCAAAGTACTCTTAAGTTTGTAGGTCTGTAAGACTAGGGTCCTGCTACATACTTACACAGGTCAAAAGCCATCACAGCAGAGTGCAATGTTGTAAGTTTTCTTCCTTTCCCAATGGGACAGGCACTTAAAAATCTTGCTGATCTGGTAGCAATGGATTTCCCACTTACTGACTTTTCATTCTTTCCACAGCGTATTCTGACTACTGTATTTATGAAGTAATTTATTCTTTTGATCTATACAACAGCTGGTGAGCTAGTTTGGAAGAAAGTTTCAACAATATTTTCAGATGCAATGGGGAATAACTTATTTCTCTGAATATTCTTAGCTTCCTCAATTACTCTATTAACATCATTGTCCTGCAATATAGGCTTAATCCCCTTCATCTTCTGTCTGTTCAAGAATCTAAGCATAATACATGTCATACCTAAAATCTCCAGTGAATTACTCAGTTATTCAGAAACTCTTGCATGAAAAATGACTTGCAGTTGGTATGTATAGTAGCCTTCTGCACAATGTATTGTAGTTCAAAATCAGTCATATACACATAACCCACACAATCAGTATTATGTTATTATATAATATTATGAGGCAACAACAGACATAGGAAAGACAATATTAAAAAATTATAACATATATAAGATATACTGAACTACTCAAGAGCACAGCTAAATTTCCTTATACCTAATTTTTTCCTTGAAGTTTCTACTTTATTTCACTGTAAACTACCTCTCTAACAGCTAATGTTCCCTGTACTATTATGAAATATTTCCACTGTAACAACTAATAAAACTGATATTGTGTTAGCTTGCATAACTCACTGTAGCCAAAAATAATATCTCTTAACTTCTCACATGAGGCATGGCTCAGTTTCTAAAACATGAGAGACATTGCATTTACAATGCTGTTAATCCTGATAGAAAAAGGTTTTTTTTGGCTTTCTCAGATGCTTTGCAGATGGTGCTAAGAGTCAACATGATGGTGGTAGGGATCAGTTTATCCTCATGCAGACACTTACATGTGGCTAGTTTTCTCTCTTCAGTTTCCACTGATTTTACTGAGTCATGGCACAATTCATTTACTGATAAAAGAGTGTCAGTGGCATTCAGATGTCCTAGTATATCTTGTGTAGTTTCAGTCATTGTCACAGAAGGACATTACTACTACTTCTGTGTCATGCATACCAACTCTGCACTGATGCCTTCAATAGCATCTGACTTGTCAAATTCCATTAACAATCATGTCTGTACAAACTAATTTTTTGTTCTCCACCAACCAATATACTAATTTATATGTTTAGTTATTTATATATATATACATTCATTTCAGGGCCTCAATTAAGTTGAGTTTGAGATTTCTTTGGATGAAGGCATTGAGTGCACTCTTAGCAGATTTGCAGATGACACTAAACTGTGAGGAATTGTCGATGCACTGGAGGGATGTTGATTGACAGCTGACTGAACATGACCCAGCAGTGTGCCCAGATGGCCAAGAAGGCCAACGGCATCAGAAATGGTGTGGCCAGCAGGTCCGGGGAGGTGATTCTCCCTCTGTACTCAGCACTGGTGAGACCGCACCTCAAGTACTGTGTTCGGTTCTGGGCCCTGAATCCATAAGAAGGATGTTGAGGCTCTGGAATGTGTCCAGAGAAGGGCAGCAAAGCTGGTGAGGGGGCTGGAGAAAAAGTCTTACGAGGAGCAGCTGAGGAAACTGGGGTTGTTTGGCTTTGAGATGATGAGGCTGAGGGGAAACCTTATTACTCTCTACAACTACCTGAAAGGAAGCTGTAGAGAGGAGGGTGCTGGTCTCTTCTCCCAAGTGACAGGGGACAGGACAAGTGGGAATGGCCTCAAGCTGCACCAGGGGAGGTTCAGACTGGATATCAGGAATAAATTTTTCATGGAAAGGGTCATCAGCCACTGGCACAGGCTGCCCAGGGAGGTGAGTCACCATCACTGGAAGTATTTAAAAGATGGGTAGGCAAGGTGCTCAGGAACATGGTTTAGTGGCAGATAGGAATGGTTGGGCTCTATGATTCAGAGGTCTTTTCCAACCTGGTGATTCTATGATTCCATGATTCTTCATATATTTCTTCTGGCTTCCAGCTGCTGTTTCAGAAAAGCAGAGATGTTCACTGGACCCTGTCATACTTTCCAACAATATGAGGAAGCATTAGAAACTCAAGAGTAGACATTTATATCTAGGCAAAAAAATCACACACTAAGTGCCTAAATCCTGAAGTTGATTTTAACGCTTACTACATTTTAGAACAGAGAACTATTGTGGTTTTTTTATTTTGACGTTATCAAGGAGATATTATTTTAATATATGTTTGAATTGGAAAATATGTTGAAACTGACTGTCACAAAAGAAAGATTTTTTTGATACTGAAACCTCATGAAAGAATTACTGACAAACTATTTTTTCTGCTCATGAATTAATTTGTCTAATCTTCTGTAACACTTCCAGTTCCTCCCTTAACATAACTTTAATTTATTTTATCTCATACTGTCTTTCTGTGCTTTGTTATTTTTGTGCTCCAAATAATAATAGTCCATTTTAATTTCCCATAATCATTTAAAGAATGATTAAAATATGAGTCAGTCCATGAAACACAAGCATGTTCATCAATATGTACTGTCACCTTATACGCACTACAAGCCTTTGCAAAAAAGTCCCTCCCCAGCTTTCCTGTAGGTCCCCTTCAATTTCAGCGAGGCCTCTTTAACATTTCACAGGAACCTTTTCTTCTCCAGACTGAACAACTCAACTCTCTCAGCCTATCCTCACAGGAAAGATTCTCCATTCCTCCGATCACCTTCATAAATGTCTTCTGAACCCGTTCCAACAGTTCCATATTCTTCTTAGGTTGGGGATTCCAGAACTGAACACAATACTCCAGGTGGAGGCTCATGAGAGTGGAGTAGAGGAGAAGAATCACCTCCCTCGACCTGCTAGCCATTCTTCTTTCGATGCAGCCCAGGATACAGTTTGCCTCTGGTTTGCGAGCATACATTGCCAGGTTATGTTGAGCTTCTCATTAGTCAGCACCCTCCTCTCCACAGAGCTGCTCTCAATCACATCATACTCCAGCCTGTATTGAAACCATGGATTGCCCCAGCCCAGGTGTGGGACCTTGCAGCTGGCCTTGTTGAATCTCATGATGTTCACACAGGCCCACTTTCCCAGCTTGTCTAGGCCTTTCTGGATAACATCCCATCTTTCTTGGTTGATAACTGGACCACTCAGCTTGGTGTTATCTGCAAACTTGCTGAGCGAGCACTCAATCTCATTGTTGATATCATCAACGAAAATCGGATGGGAGGGCTGAGGGACACCACTTGTCGTGAATTTAATTTTTAACTTTCTTTATTTAATCCATTATGCATTTCTATCAAAAGTGATTTCTTCTTCATCAGGTGAGATTTTCAGGTGAGGCATAATATCATACTAAGGTTTTTTAAAGTTTTTTTTGTTAAATCATTGGGTTAATTCAAGTGATTTTTCTTATCTACTTTATTTCTCCACACAAGTTATCTTGTCAGACTTTGTATTAACAGCAAATAGTTGCATCTAAATTGTAGGGCAGACACATTCTTTGGCATATGCAGTACATTTATCAATACTGTGCAGATTTTTTGGTATTCAGAGCCACTGAATACTTTCTTCCTTCCTTCATGTAATGGGATCCATGAAGCAAGTGGAGGAGGAGAGTATGTACCTGCTCTCATGCTGCTGTGCAGTCAGGACACAACCAAAAGAAATGCCCAGGTCAAGAAGATGAAAAGTATTCCTAGAGTCTAATGTTCCAGACACTGCTAATTAACTTTTCTTCCATTGTCCTCAGAAAAAAACCTCATGCACCTGCTTCCTATCTATTATTCAATTTTGCTTCATTGTGTAAAAGATAAGATCAGGTAAAACACTCATTTAGAGGCCAGTACCGGTAATAATCAGTAATGTTTTTTTTAAAAAAAAAGATTTTGATATTGCTCGTGTGGGTTATGAGGACCACGAAGATGATCAAAGTGCTGGAGTACCTCCCATGTGAAGATGGTCAGAGAGTTGGGCTTGCTTGTCCTAGAGAACAGAAAGACCTGAGGACATCTAGATATTAGGAAAAATTTCTTCACCATGAGAGTGGTGAGACATTGGAACAGGCTTCCCAGGGAAGTTGTGGATGCCTCATCCCTGGAGGTGTTCAAGGCCAGGCTGGATGGGGCCTTGGGCAGCCTGACCTAGGGGGAGGTTGGAACTAGATGATCTTTAAGGTCCCTTCCAACTCAAACTATTCTATGATTCTATGATTCTATGAGTCTGTGATTCTATCTTATAGCAGCCTTCCAGTACTTCAAGAGTGCCTACAGGAAAGACAGGGAAGAGATTTTTTCAGGGAGCACAGCTATAGGACGAGGGCTAAAGAGGTGTTTTAAGCAGAAAGGTGATATTTAGACTAGATATTAAGATGAAATTATTTACTATGCGGGTGGGGAGGTAGTGTAACAGATTGCCCAGAGAAGTCATGGATGCTCAATACCTGGAGGTTTTCAAGGCCAGGTTGGATAAGGCTTTTGAGCAATCTTATCTAGTGGAAGTTTTCCCTATCTGTGAAACTAGTTAAACTAAATGGGGGTTGGAACTAGATGATCTTTGAAGTCCCTACCAACTCAAATCATTCTATGATTCTATACGTTATTCATGTAGTGACAGGATGGATTTTACTTCGAATCTAATAGCTTCATGAACAGTCATCCCGGAAAGCTATACTTCAAACTCCTAGAAATGTCTAACTCTCACTGAGGAATTTCAGTATTAAAATTGGCATTAGATTATATTGTCTCATTATCTGAGACTTGGGGCTTAGATATCTGTTTTTACAGATAGAGCTTGGTGACCCGTGTAACACTTTATGCCTCATTCCAATGAATCATCTACCTAAAGCAGCAGGAGTCCCTGTGTAAGGGGAAGTAATTTTGATTCTTATGTAGATATTCTACTCAGGCAAAAGCGATAACAAAAAAGATTTTTTTCTTAATAAGCTGGACTTTCTGATGTGGAAGCCTTAACGTGGCTAAACAAACTAAATTTCAGTTTCCTTGCAGTCTTTGATCTACACATTTGAATAGCTAAAAATAAAAAATCCCCAGCCCCCCACACCAAAGCCCAGAAGATGACTGTGTAGACTAAACCAACTAATATTTGACCTTAAAAAAAGAAAGAAAAAAAAAAACTTTCCAAAAGTAAAAATAAAAATACTATTCCATTAGCTTAATCAAATAAAGCAGAGAAGGGGTGGAGGGAGAAGGAAAACTTCCCCTCTTGTAGTTACTCACTGGGCTTTGCTAGACTCTCAAGAAAGGCCATGGCAAAATGAACCTAAAATACAAGTAACAGAAATATAACACATATACTTCTTAAAAAACAGTGAAATCAGAATATGCCCATTCCTGTGTTAAGACATATTCTTCAAAAAATTCAGGCTTTGCAAGCATATTGTTACAAAACTAGGTCATTTTCCTTAAAAAGTAAAACAACATTTCAACTAAGAGAATGTCAAAAATTATACCCAGAAGATACATCAGTTAAGATGAAAGAAAGTAGGACAATTATACTTAGTTTATATTTCTCACTAAATGCTTATAAATAATATGAGACACAAATTACCTGTTGCCTCAGATGACTCTTCAGAACTTATTTGTATTTCAGGCAAATAGAGAATCTTGACTTTCAATACCTTTAATAATTAATATTTATTATCCAGAAAGGAAAACAACTTTTTTCACCACAAAATCATACAACATACTTTGCTTGTTTAAGTGCTTATTTTCTTATTTTTCAGGTATAAGACTGAAATATTTTATCTTTTCTATTTACTTTCAAGCAATTTCCCTATCAGCAGTATTTTTTTTTATTTGATAACAGTATCTGTAACCATCTTGGGGGCTGTTTTTATGAAAGTAAGTCTATCTGGCAAATGGCACTATCATCATTGTTTTAATATGATTTAATCTCATAATATCTAATTAGACAGCAGTATACACTATTTCAATAGTTCTATGTAAGATATACTGTATTATTTTTTTGTTTTACTGCTAATATTATTTCTCAACTGTTTTCATAATATTTGGTTATGAGCAACTGGGCAATGTTAGAAATGTTCTGTGTCAAATGAGAGAGAAGTAAAGCTTACTAAGTAAAATTTGTAAAGACATTCTAAGATCTGTGTTGTAATTCTGTTAAAATTTTTGAAATCTTATTCTATAATTTATTTCACACTACATAATCTACTTCAGTTAATTTCAGTTTTCTTAAGGATGACAATAAAATTGCAATTAGTTGTATTCATTCCTATCCTTACATTGACGAGTATAATCACACATCTCATTTTTTTTTATGTATTTATATTACTTAATAAGTGGAGGTAAGGG
Source organism: Cuculus canorus (assembly GCF_017976375.1). Classification (NCBI taxonomy): domain Eukaryota; kingdom Metazoa; phylum Chordata; class Aves; order Cuculiformes; family Cuculidae; genus Cuculus; species Cuculus canorus. The sequence continues at coordinate 40,075,393 of NC_071401.1, forward strand.
GATGAGATCTCACACTATGAATTACTCCTTCACCAACCTCTGTCTTTCTTTTGGACCACTTTACCTCTGTCTCTTCCAGACAGTTAAAATTGTAGCATAGACTTGCCCTAACAAACATCTGGCTCTGCTGCAGACTGGTTTGCTTCAGTTTCTGTTCTTTTTCTACTTAACAGCTTAGACATACCCTGAGCACCTTCTCTCAGTAGTTATCTTGTAATTTCCGTTCAGAGAGGCGTCAAATGTATGAAAACTCATTCAGTAAAAAGAAAATGTTACATAATAAAAACAGAGAATGAGAAGAAAGCTGACAGGGTCAGCAACAATGCACATCAGGAATTTATAATTACGACAACACCGAAATATTAGCAATATATAGCGTTTGATAAAAACAAGGTCTTTTTCCAAAGATAACAAATGTAGAAATAGTGTCTGAAAGCTACAGTAATATTTAAGCTTATAATTCTGTCATTGTTTATTTGTCTAACTTAATTTTCATTTAAAGTGGCTTGTTGACCTCTCACACTTCCTCTACTACCTTAAATAGTGTAGCTTCAGTCACATCTCCATTAGTGTTTTATAAACACAACACATAATTAAATAACGCAATCTGTATTTTATTATCATATCTGTGCATTCACTTTCTCCTCCAGTGATTTATTGTATTAACTGAGTATAAACATTCCTCACTTAACGTATGATAAAACAAGCTGTTAGGTGAATATTGTACTTGAAAACTTTCTAGCCAGTCAGTAAAAAGCAAGGAAACATTTGCACCTAAATTTACCTCTAAAAGGCTTTAAAAATAAAGTTAAACTGTCAAAGGTTTGATTATGATTACAGGTAGGATATTAGGAAATATTTTGAAGTTTGTCAGGACAGTAACTCAAACGTATTCTACAAACATAACTTCTTTTGAAAAAGCAGTAATAATAAAAAAGGATTATGTATTTTTATAGTAGATTATGATAAGTGAAATATATTAACAAACTCCTAATTTCAGATAGTGTAGTGATGGGAATAAATGAAGTACCAAGATAGATGTCCCTGCTAATATTATTGTATTATTAAAGCATGATTCCGTATTCCTCACATAATGTTTTTTCAGTATGTCATTTTCTTTTTAACAAATTTGACAGAGCTTCACAGAGAGAGAATAAATACCACTACCACACCCCTGGAGGAAAAAGAAAGTTAAAATTGAATTATCTCATGAGCTATCTTCTAAAGGAAAGTTAGGTAAGACTTGGAAGATATATTTTTTGCTAATTCTCTCTGCCTTTAAGATAAAAACTTTAAAATACATCTCATGTAACCCAGAAATTCCCATGTGTTTCTCTCCGTCCTTACCTGAATCTTGTATGCTTACTGCAATATGCAAAGTTCTTGCCTTGCTAGTGAAATAAGGACAATTAAGGTTGAGATGGCACATCATTACCTTTGGCATTATGCATATAATGCATAATTTTGCAGAAATAGGATATTAGCTACTTGTTTAAAAATGTCTGGAAAGCAATCCAGTTCTGCTCGGTCTCCACACACAGAATTTCTGATTGGCTGAATGGCAATTGTTTGCCTGGCAGGTCATGAGGGAAGAGGTTTATTTACATATTTATAAAATATTAATATAGGTACAAACATATAGAAAAGCAATTCTATGTTGGTAAAGTGAAATATTTTAAAATAAGTATCTCAGTACAACTAATCTGATTCCCACAGATGTAACCGCTTTTACTCAAGTAGAACAGATAAATTATAGAATAGATGTAGCTAAATGAAAAGTGCACTTTTCCCTGCTGCACAAGTGACAGAACTAAATATATTTTTATTCACAATAACTAAATGAGTTCCTTGCTTATAAGATTTAGCTAAGGCTGTTTAATATGGCTTAACTTCTGTTATTGAGAGACTGTTTTGTTCCCTCCTCTTCATACTTTCAATCCGCATGTGAAAGGGAATTTGGAAGAATCTATATTTGGTAAATGTGAAACACCCTAATTCCTATAATGCACTTTACAACCATCAGTGAAGTCTGAAAGGAAAAGGAGTAGTAGTTCTTTGGCACATAACTTTTCTTATTCAGAATATTTCATTTTTTGACAACTTAGAGAACAGTTGAAGATGCTAACTTTCACAATAATATAGATTGTACTACCTTTGTGAACACATTTGGGAATATGCAAAAAAATATTTTAAAACCATGATCCTGAAATTCGATTCTAAATTCCTTACCCAAGCAAATTCATGTGAAGTGATAATTGTTTAGCAGACAACTCAGAGAAAAATGAAGGAAAAAGGAAAGAAGTTTCTGGATCATTTGCATGCCAGTTGATCGTATGTCATGCATTCATTAGACGTGGAGCTCATCCTGCCAGACTTCAGTAAAGTAATAAATGTAAAGTCTCAGCAACTCAGGTCTTTTTACAGGAGCTTTGAGTAGATAAGTCATCCTCCACACTCCATGAGACAAAATAGTCTCTTTACTTTGTCGTTTTTACAACTAAGAGTACCTGTACCAAAAAACCTCTGAAGAAATATAGAATATGTTCCGAGATATAATGTGAAAATGTGAGAAGTGTGAATGACTGTTTCTTATTTCATATATCTATACAGATATTCATATTTTTATACATGTATATGTTACATATACATATCACAAAGTGGGAAATGTAAAGAAGTTGAAGATATGGGAAAGATAATATAAAATATCTGAATGGAATGTCTTTTAGAAGCCTTCGAGACAAAATCACTTGCTTTCTTAGTGAGCAAATAAAAATAGAGTCTTTAATCTACAAATTCATCATGACCTACGAAAGCATCTTGTTCAGGACAGAGAATTTTAATGGTCTTAGAAGAACGCTGAATTTTGTAGCTTCTTATATTTTAGAAAGTATCTATGTATTTACGCAGATTAAAAAAAATTAAACTAAATATCTAGATCTCCAAGTTGTCTTCATTTGTCTTAGCCATGGCTTCAACTTGGACTTCCCTTCATCCTCATCTGATTTCCCCTTTTGGGGGAAGTAAGAGATAAGGAGGCACTGTAAAACGTTGAAATAAACACGTGATTTAGAATATTTAAATTCTCAGATATTTTTATTTTTGTAATTTAAGAAGATATGTTCTACTGCAAGTTTATCCATACATTCCTAATAAAATACCAGAATACTACTTCCACTGGCAAATAAAAATAAAATTAGGAGTAAGTATTATTCATGTTGGATGGAGACACAACTCCACTACTCTACTTGAAAGTACACTGATCAAGTATTACACTGGGTGTTTGTAGAAGAATCGGGAATTGATGGTTTGCTAGCTTTGTTTCAGTGCTTAAACCACAAGATTATTTCAAGGATTTTTTTTCATTAACAGACATGTATAATTTATTGATTGGTTTGATGTGATTTAAAATACAATGGACTCATTGTGGTGTCTGGCTTATTTATGGTTCATTCCTGCAATGTCTAATTACTTAAAGAAATCTTCATTTGTGAGCGACCTTGGCTTTAGCAAGTATATTTTTGACTCTTTTATGCCTGAGACAAGCATGTCCTTGGACTGTTGGAAAAGACATTATTTCCCTGCATAAAAACCATCCTCTTGCCTTTGTACTTTGATTATAAATTTACAAGGACTGTAAAATATTTGATTAATTTCTTCTTTCCCTATGAATAGAAAATTACTGCATCTATTTTCTATTCCTTAATTATTTACGCATAAATAAAAGTCAACAGCTGAAAATAAGTCTCCAAAATAGCAGTAAACAGGTCCTCTAAGACATACAGTCAAATTCTGGTTTTCCAATGCAGAATCAAAAGTTCATGGTCTCTTTTTTTTTGGATAATAAACCAACATGGATCTGTGAAAGAACTTTTTCCTCAGATGCACAGAAATCAATTTTTGTCCTCTGTAAGTCTGAGCTTAACAACATCTGAATTTGAATCATGGACAGACCTATGGAGGCACAAAGGCACAGATTCAGTCAGCACATCTTCATGCATTTAGTCTGGGATTCATTCCTCTTATCTTTAAATATTTGCAATAGAGATGTGTATTTGCCTTCCTGTATTCTCTTTAGAGTGAAGAGAGAAAAACAGGAGCTCAAGAGGAACAATTAATCTGGAGATGTTTAATATCTGCTTTATGATGGAGTGAATTATTGCTCTAGATGTGCCTGTTTCTCTCTAAACATCTCTGTCAGCTGGAGAGATTTGCACCACAGATGCCTGTATTTAATCAGATAAACTAATTTCCCAGGTGCTTCTGTCAGGATGTCTATTCTCTTCAGTCCCAATAAATTGTGAACTCTTAGAATAGTTCTTGGCCAGCTAGCATTTTCTCAGGTATCGTTGGGTGATGGCTATGAATCAAGAATAATTTCTAACAGGCAATTTAATATGGGCTAACTGGAGAGTAAAATAATTTAATGCAGTGCATGTGCACCATTTTGTGCTGACTGATTTCAGTGCCAGAGCTTAGTTATAGGTATGTTTAATTTACAGGATATAGTCCTTATGGTTGTTGTCTTCACCTTTGCTTGCTGCAAGCAACAATTCTGAACAAGTTTTTCAGACAGAAATCATATCTTACTCTCGATATTGGTCTCTGTCTAAATATTTTAATTTCTCTTCACCACAACCAGTGCTAGTAAGCTAACAATTTGGGACACATACGGTCATCACTAAATCTACAAAAATGACATTCTGGATCTCAGTTTAACTTTCCATATAAATCAGTATCCAACCAGTAATGGAAACCTGAGGAAAAGAGTACGAAACATAGAAATACTTTTCATTTGATATGACTTGCCTCTTTCCATTTCCTTATGTTTTAGGGATTACTGCATACTCAAAACTTTCATTCAAATTTTTTGTGTATTTATAAAGAGAGTTAGAAAGCTTCCATAATCCTAACTATTATTAAGTCAAGCTCTCCTTTACTTTGGGAATAGAGTAGATTTGATTTACAGATCCCATCAGCAGAATTATATAATGATAGAGTGTTTTGATTGGGCAGTGTTAAAGACAATTTAGTTCCAACCCCCACTGTCTCGGGCAGGGACATCTTTCATAACATCATTAAGAGTGGAGAAAAACCTCTAAGATCATCAAGTCCAGCAAACCTCATCTACATGTTTTTCAAACACCTCTAGGGATGGTGACACTACCACTTCCCTGAACAGTCTGTTCCAATGCTTCACAACTCTCTCAGTAAATAATTTTTTCCTAATATCCAATGTAAAGCCACCCTTGGCACAACTTGAGGCCATTTCCTATCATCCTATCACTTGTTGCTTCAGAGAAGAGACCAACATTTACTTTGCTACAATTTCCTTTTAGGTAGTAGTAAAGAGCAACTTTCACTAGATCAGATTGCACAGAGTTGTCAGACCTTTCTTTTAATGGAAATAGGGTGAGTGTCCTAATGCGATTCAGTACTGTTGCAGGAAACAAGACAAGTTAGTCCAACAAAGAACACTCAAAAAATTCTGACTAGAAATGTTGGACCATGAAACAGTCTCTGTGCTTTAGTGAACAGAAAGTAACATGTGTGATATAATATCTCAGGACACTTAAGACACCACAGGTTAAAGAACCTTCCTCATGACTCAGACTGCATGCTAGGTACTGTTTCCTGTGCATATGTGTCATGAATTCCAATCATGTTATCAGAGAAAGGCTTTGACTGGAAAGAATCTTAAAGATCATGTAGTTCCAACCCCCTCTGCCATGGACAGGAGCACCTTCCACTAGACCAAATAGTTCAAAGCCCCATCCAACCTGGCCTTGAACACATCCAAGATGCTTCTGGGCAACATGTTGCAGTGCCACACCACCCTCATCATGTAGAATTTCTTACTTAAATCTAGTCTAAACCTACTATCTTTCAGTTTAAAGCCATTACCACTTGTCCTATCACTGTATAACCTTGTAAAAAGTCCCTCTCGAGGTTTCTTGTAGTCCCATTTAGGTACTGGAGGGCTGCTGTAAGGTGTTGCTGGAGCCTTCTCTTCTCTAGGCTGAATAAACCCAACTCTTTCAGGCAGTGTTTATAGGTGAGGTGTTCCATTCCTCTTATCATTTTGTGGTTTTCCTCTAGACTCTATCAAACAGGTTCATGTCATTCTTATGTTGGGGAAACTGGATCTGGAAACAGTATTCCAGGTGGGGTCTCATGAGAGCAGACTGGAGAGGGAGAATCACCTCTCTCGACCTGTTGGTCACATTTCTTTTGACGTAGCCCAAGATATGGTATGCAAACGTACATTGCCAGCTCCTGTTGAGCTTTTCATCAACCAACACCCACAAGTCTTTCTCTTCTGGGCTGCTGTCAACCCAGTTCTTGGCTACCCTGCGTCTGGCAACATATCTAAATCTATGTTGGACCACTTGACTGCCTTTTCTCTATAAACCACTTTCACAGTCTTATTGTCACCGACCGAGCAAAGGTTAGCTATAAATCTTTTCTCAGCAAGGGTGCTAGTTGCTTAGGGGGTTTTCAAATTAACAATACGTTATTTCTGAACTTATAACCAAAACCAGCATGAACTGTCATATCTTTCTCATAACTTTCTGAAAAGTGTTTAGAATTAGTTGTGTAAATACAACCGATTACTGAATTAATTTGCAGATTTTACATGCATCTGTGATCTTTGATTATTTGTATTGTTCAGTCATATTTTGCTGGTACTGGAAAATAGTCATACATACTACCTAGTCATAGCCTCTGCTTCACTGACTTTTCTCTAACTAAACTAGAACTGAATGTCTTTTACATGTAGGCTACTCTTACTTGAAAGAATGAAAATCAAACTTCTTTCAGTTCTAAATGTCGTATGATTTGTTCCATTTGTTAAAGAATCTACATTATTATGTGTGATATAATGCAACGTCTTGAAACTGAAAACTTAGGATTCATTTTCCTACATTTAGATTAATTTTAATCTGAGTTTATTTCTTCATTGAAAATGCCTGCGTTAGACATAAGGACAACGTGTCAACTTTGTTTCCATTTTAACCAATCGTGCCTGCTAGGGATTACTGGTTTTTAAGTCCACAGCCTAACAGTGATCTTTTGTTTGTCAGGAGTCAAGTCTTGCCATATGGAAATGGTGATCCTGATGAACAGTTTGATGATAAAATAACAGTGAAATTGCAAACCATCAAAGAAAATTCTGCTATAACGTATTTTTTAAAATGCTGTGGGTTTTTGAGCTCTTATAGACTTATGTGGGAGGAAAAATGTTGGAAGTGTATTATATTTCAATAAATGTCCTTTGTGGCTGTCAAATATCTGAGCCTTTAATTACATAAAAAGGCCATTTATGGTCTCCCATTTGCCAGTTGATATAATAGCATCTCTCCAAGTTCATAATCAGAATAAAATAAACTCAAATATTAAGCCTATAGCTTTTCCAGGGCATTACACATTCACATAATGTTTCAAAGACATAAGATAAAAATACGAAATAAAAATAAATATAATAAATGTGTATATATATAAAAATATACATATACTGCTTTCAGCTATGTAAAAGTAAGTTTGGAGTACATACTGAACCTCCCATATTTTTCTTTGAAAAAACAGCCTATTACTGCTACGATTGTAAATGAAACAAGGACACGATCTGATTTGGATTTCCTTTCTGTCACAAAACTCAAGTGTAATATATTAATTTTAAAAACAATAAAGACTGTTTTTAAAAGCACTGTTCCTGAAGCAAGATAAGTGCAGATATACAAAGCTTGACCCTAAAAAGCCTGTTATGGGTAAAAACAACCATGCAATTTCAACATAATATTTTCTACAGTTCATCAAATTAACAACCAAATATATAGATTAAGTTACCATATGTGATTTGCTAGCCTCATGAGGATATTGATGACTGTTAGATGTATGCTATTAACAGGTAAATTACAGGTAAAGTATTCCTGCTATCTTGCTAAAAAAGTATAATAAAAACAGTGATATGCAGGTAGCATGAAAGAGCATATACCCATTAGATGTAGGTCTACAATTTAAACTACTCTTGTAGTACAAAGATGTAGTTTCTACTTAGGCTGTCACAATAGTGTAATATCTTGGCTATCACTGTCAATAGTCACATTATTTGTTCAGAAAGAATGAGTAGATTTTAATCAATTGTATGGATCCAAATAATTTTGAATAAGCAAAAAAAATGCAGTGCCAGGGGTCAAATGACGACTTTTTTTTTTGTTGTTCCTTAACTTTTTTTTAATTTAGCTACTTGAATGCAGTGTAGAAGGCTGATTCACATAACCTCTTGTGCTAGTCAAGTATAGAATGCATCAAAAAGAGGAGACAACGCTCCAGTAATTTTCTGGATGTTCAAAAAAAGCCATCAAACCTCCTCACTCCAGCAGCTATGCTATAGCACAGAATAGCAAGAGGTCTGAAACTTTAGGAAACTTGTATTTTATCTTCAGAAAGACTTGATTAACTAACTCTCCACCCATAAACTTGAATCAGTAAACAAAAGAAGTTTGGCTGTCGTGCTGTCGGTTACTACCCATATTCCTGTTTTCATGGAAACTGCTGTTGTGCTGACTAAAAATGGGATAAGATGCTTAAACATAATTGCTACTTTACACAAGACTATTTTCCTTTTATGCTTAAAATGAATATTATTTTAAAGCACTATTTTTCATATTCATCATGCTGATGTGTTTCCATGGAAACAGGAAAAAAGTAATAGCTGAGTCCTAGGAACTCTACTTCAACTCGGTGACTAAATCTAACGAAATTCCACTTAGAGTAGAAAGAGAAGACCAATCCAAATTCTATCTGCAATGGATAAAAACTTTTTGCTCATGAATTGTTTTAAGATGACAAAGAAACATTTTCACTGTGATGCTCTATAGAGTTCATTATCCATTATTTTTCATCTAGCACTATCCAAAATACATTAATCTGTGGCGTGTTTCTGTTTGGAATTTAACACAAAAAAAGCATAAAAGCATAAAAAGCATAAAAAGCATAAAAAAAAATAAAACACATCTAGTTTGACCTTGCAATGAAACTTTTAAATTTCTTTCTCCAGGAAATTGTTACTAAGTTACTTAAAATCTAGTGATTGAAACCCACTTCTGCTAGCAGGCTGTGGTAAAAATTTTTACATGAAATCCCAACATCTCACAAATTTGGTAGAAGTGTTTATAATTTCCAGCATTCACAGAAAATAAATACCTGGTTTCAATTAAATACATATATATATATATATAAGAGAAACAGGTTAGCTTTTATTTTCTTAGATAAAATAGCAGTTCTTGTTTGTTTGAAGAGTGTGTTTAATCTTCTAAATTCATTTGTAATACAATACATTAAGTGGCTTAAGGATGCTTGAATAAAACCATATGGCTGCATATTTGGTTTAGTTAAAGATTATTTCAAGTATCACTCCCTTGTTGACCTCAAATTCACAGAAATCAGTAGAAAATCTCACATGGATTTCAGAGAGCTGTAATTGAACTAAGAAAGCTGAACCTCCTCAAGTGCTGAACAAAACACATCCACAAGGACTTTATATGCCACCGACTTTTATGCATTAATGGATTAATGCATTTACGATTTAATGGAATAAGATCAACATTTTCAGTTATTTTAAAGAAAGTCATGCAGAAAAGAGATGGTTTAAAATTCTCTTCATTAAAATATTCACAAAACTTTTTTTCCCCCTTAATTACATTGTGATTCAGTCTTCAGAAAAGCTATAATTTTTTAACTCTTATTTTGCACAGAAATCTATTTGTCAGCTGTGTTTGTAATGGTATATAATATATATAAGTGCCTGTAGCTTTGTTATATATAAAACTGTTCAGCCATGCTGATTGACAGACAGCAAAATACAAAGCGTGATTGAGAGCCCATCTGTGTATCCTGTGAATGAACTAGACCCAGGCGTAATTTTTTTCATTGTTTTTCTGTAACTGATTAACATTATGTAAGGTTAAGTAAATTAAATATTTATTTTTTCAATTTTTATATCTTTCCCAGAAACACAGTGAAGGAAACATTATGTGCAACTCTATAAACATTAATAAAAATAATAGGTGAAATTGTGGCTAATAAAGTCAGGGATAGTATTTTAATCAAGGAATTTAAAGAAATTTTATTATTCAGAAATGTCTGTTAATATTTAAAACAAAACAACAGCTCCGTACCTTCTTTCTGAGAAGTTAAGCCTATTCCATAGATTGGCATTCTAATATATGTTATATAAATGATATTACTGAATAATTTAAGAAAGTTACTAATACTTCTCGTGACATTGCATGTTTTACAAGCAAGTATTTCTTTTTCTATCTAATCCATTAGATGTGCAAAATCTGCACCAGAAGGACAGTGTTTACAAAAAAAAGGAATGACGTCACCTCATTTGGGGTAGAACTTGGGCTTAATGTCACTACAGGGGCTAGAAAATATTTTGCCGTAATGACACAGATTAAGTGAAAGATAGCTGGCAATCCTCATCATCTCTCACAAGCAGTCTTTAATTAGCTTATTTGTTGTTATTTATTTGGTCTTATTACACCTATTTTATGACTAGAGACCATTAAATCAATGATATGGTAAGCTAATATGCCTTTGTTAACATCAAATCAAAAAGATCTCCTTAAAAAAATAAGTAAGTAAGTGAATAAATAAATAAGACCTAGAATACATTAAGACTGTTTGCTCTTCAGGCAGAATTTTATTCTGTCACATTGTAAGAAAATGCTGGCAGTCTCCATATAGCTGAAGAAATATTTCTTCCTGATAGACTACACTATGTGTAAAATAATGCACAGGCTGGGTTTCAATGTCTCAGTAAATCAACGACTTCCCTGATTGCAATTTACTTTTACATTTGCAATTCAGCGCTGCGATCCAGAAAGATCAAATAATTTGTAAAATACCTGTGCCTACTTTTCAAATGGATTTTCTGACTTAGAACAAGAGATAATGGAGGTATAAAATTTTGCTCAAAAGTTTATTCACTAGTTTAAGGGATGTCATCTGAACACAGTAAGTGGAGTGATAACAGATTGGAAATTTAGTGAAGAATTCAATGAGAATTTCCTAAGTTTCTGGCTCTCTATACATAAAATTCCATTTCTGCCAGGCCTTGGGACAACTTGTTCATACTGTGGGCATACTGGTTGCTTCAGTCACCAAATATGCTACAATTCTCTGTCCTTAAGCATGAATCATAACTGGAAAAGTTTTCTATTATTCTTCCAGATGGAGGTAGGTAGAATTTGTCTGACTTACAGATGTTTAGTGTATACATATGTACCTTAGTTAATTGGCATACATACGGCCTATAGTCAAAGGGAAGAATGATGTGTGAAACTTAGTAATATAGGTAGACAAACTTAAAAAATGGGTAAGCTTTTGACTTGGACTCCTGCCATTATGTAAGGGGACGGCAGGAGGGAGAGTGTTATGGACAGCTATAGATTCAATCAGTGCTGAATGCATCAAAAAAGTAATTATACCCTAGACCAATCATCTTGGAATTACCCATTTCTTTACATCTTCTCCGAGCCTTCAAGAAAGCTTCTTTCAGTCTTACAAATTCATACATAAATCCAATTTCCTTCATTCTCTGCCCTAGTTATACTCCAGGATATTTTTCTTGAGAATAGCAGCTTTATTTTAATAAAAATATGGTCCTGCTTGTGATCTTTGAACAGCTGAACAAGGAACTCATTCTCATCTTGTATTTCCTCTGCACTAAGATCAAGTTTTGCCTATAAATATCAGTCTATGAGCAGCTGAGAATTTACAGATAGTGTGATTGATCAGCAACTTTGACCTCAAGAAAGGATTCACAAATAGGCTTAAAAGACAAAATGGACATAATTTGAACTTTTGACCTTTTAGAATTGAAAATTTTCAGGTTTTTAGCACTCATACTACAGTAAATTCTGTCATGATCATGCATCCCCAGTGAAAGGCTCTTCAGACTTATAGTGTGGATCTTACAAAGAAGATAGATTCTTCTTCTGCATAAATACACAGTTGTATTTCTGTTTCACAAAAAGTTAAAAGATTTCTGCTGCTATCAACTACTTCAGTGTTAAATTTTCCATCCCTTACACCTCAAGGTTTTTCTGTTCTTTCTTCCTCTGCATGTCTCTGCTATGTATTATGAAGACTCTATCAATAAAACCATTACAGCAAAAAAAAATCAAAACAAAACTTGTTTATCCCCCAAATATGATTCTAAAAGATATACAAAATATTCTGACTAGTTGAACTAGATATTGTACCTTTATTTTTGTAACATATTTTTAAAAATGAAAAAATACCCCAAATTGTATATTTTTTGTTTATACTAGTGGGATTTCTAAAAAAACTTTATATTATAGCTCATACTCTTTTACTTTATTTCTACTTTAAAAAAAATAAATGTCTAACAAAAATAACAATTAAACAAATATATACATAGCATTCACATTTCCGTACTTTTAGGAACTTAGAAATCTTAAGAGCGTAAGCTGCTTTAGCCTTTAAAAGAAGGAGGCTTAAACTCCATATCAGTTTGAATTCTCTGAGCCAATCTTTGTTTGTTAGAAAAAAAAAAAAAAAAGAACAGAGGCACAAACTAGATAACAGCCTTTTATGGGGTACAGAAATTAAAGTAACAGAATTACCTTTCAAAGAGATCTCCAGGGCTTTAATGTAAAAATAGCTATTATTTTATTAGACAAGGCTCTAATCCACAGTCTGCTCAGCTGTACTCCAGACTTCTATAAGATAATCAATGCCTTCACTGGAGAGTAGCTTGATTAAAAAATAAAAAAAGAGGAGAGGGAGAAAAGGATATTTGGAAAAGCTGGGGAGCCATCTTGTGGTGATTTTATTTAATCCTCCAAAAAGGTTGTCTCATTTGCATTAAATTTCTTCATTTTCAGCTTACTTGTGTGTTCTTACTACAGATTTATTTTTTTTTGCTGGAAATGTATTTTATCATTTTCTGTTCATCTGTTTAGATAACTACATCAAAATACGTTCAGGAAAAAAGATTAAAATAAAAGAAAACAAAAACCAAACCAAACATGCTGAGTTGTGCACAGAGGTTGTTTTAAACCACTAATAAAATCACTTGTGCTTCCTATTACTGAACAATTTTTACCAGGTGCAAAAGGAGGAAAAAAACGTTCTTTGGATTTACAAAATTTGTTTTCACACGCCTTAGTGATATTTTTTGAGGGCTCTGATGAAAATTCCTGTAAACAATCTAAATTCTGTAACTTTTCTGCCGTGGGAAAGCCTTAATGGGAAGTTCAATTTACGTTTTATACATTTATATTATGTTGCTGAAGATTGCACTAAGACTTGGAGTTAGGAGAATTAGATCCTGCTATGGAATGTCCATTACAATGGACAGTGCATCTGTGTTAGAACTTCTAAAAGTGGCTCAGCAAAAGTGAAAAAGGTACATATCTACAGATTTGAGGAACTAACAAATCAGATAATTCAATATTAATTCCTTGTTATATGTTCAGTTTGCTGCTTGCTTAAGAAGACTTGTCACCTTGTGGTGGCAAGGGTTTATTTACTGCTATCTAAACCTATGCTTACCAGCCTGGATAAGCAGCAATAAAAGTCATGAATTTACTTAATGTTAACACTTAATGAAAGCAATACATTGTCATTTTTTTTTTATATTTGCAAGTTCAACAAGGGCAATAGTTTTTCCTAGGTATCATTTCTTTGTATCTCAAATTCATGGAGAAAACCTTGAACAACATTACAAAAGAAATAAAAATTGTTTTTCAGCAACTTCATTGCTAAGAAATAATAAGCCCTTGTCAACTTGGCCACCCAAAGCCATTTTGTACCCAAGGATAAACACAAAAGCTGTTTTTGTTGGTTTTGTTCTTCCTCCATACCCTGTTAGTGCTTCCTGTTGTCTTTCTCTGTCCTTTCTGTTCTTCTGCTCCTTATATTTACCCATAGACAACCTTAAGGGCAGTGTCACTACGAGTAGTAAAGAGTCAAATCAGACTGAAATGATCTCAGAACTGGTTGTCCAGAAACCAGGATGATTAATATTGGCATCTTTGTTCCCTTCCATTTTCTGCCCCTAACACAATTTGGAGTTGTCCCTCTTTTCAACTTTTCTTCTAGCTGAAAGGACCGTTCCAAAATTCCTACCTATATAATGGAGTGAGCTTGTTATTTTAACCAGTATTCAAATCTGCTAAAGCATTCTCACATTTCCCACAGCTATATGTTCTGCTCATTTTTTCTGCATGAATTTCATCCTAAGTTCATACTTTTCCTATCGCATTTAGGCAGTCTGGCATAAGGTTACTACATACTCATAAGGTCTGGCAGTCTATTCATAAGGTTACTACATACTCAGATGTATAATGTTAACTGCACATAGGGGTAAATTAGGATTTCTTTCTCCACTGTGACAAATGTGTTTACCTTATTTATTCATTCATTCATTCATGTATATATGTATGTATGTATGTATGTATTTAAATTCCCTTGCAGAAGCACTCCACCCATTCTTACACAAGCATTTACGAATCTCATGCCAAATCTAGACCCATATTCAGTTTTCTCCACTGCCCTGTCCCTGAACAACACACTGGAGGTAATGAAGGGATAAGAGATCGAGTAAGTCAGGCATACATGGTGAGAGATGGAGGTGCTTTCTAGTTTCTAAATCCAGGTACCGTTACTCTCAAATGAACCACAGTGATTGAAAACGTTTCAAGAAGACACAAAATGCCAAGGATTGGAACTTTCAGCTCTGCTATGGTGCACTTCAAGAAGGTGGCATACATAGATTTTATCTTTCATAGTCAAAAGGCTCTGCTGGAAGTCCTTGAGATGGATATCTGGTTTGACGGAATGAGCATTAGTCCTGTCATTAGGCTCCTCTGTATACAGAGGATTATGGCAGTTCATCCCCTTTTTCACCACGACAGATGAACAGTCTTTACAGTGAGAGTTTTGTTTCCTGGCCTTGCGAAGCTGAAAAAGATTAGAAATACTTTAATGCACCACATTTTTTTTTTTTATTCTGTAAGATCAAGGTATTTCTTGTGTAGTTAGTGGTTTCCAATGCAGGAAATGAAACACATACAATCCATAATGAAAAGATATCACATCCTATCCTGAAAACAATGTAGTAATAGCAAAAATTAAGAGAAATATAAAGATGTCAGAAAGAATTAAAAGTGCTAACTCCTACTGTGTAAAAAGATATAAAAGAAATAATTGTATGCATGTAAAGACAGAAATGGACCAATAGCACATCAAGAGAGAAAGAGAAGAAAGTTAAAGCCAAAGAGGCTGAAGGGTCAACTATGAGATTAGGAAAGAGAGAAAGAAGCTTAAAGCTATGGAAAAGAGATACGGGAGAGAAAAAGAAACAAACATAACAGCAACAAACAAATAGTATGTGAAAAGATGAAGATAATCTTTTTTAATGGACACTGAAAACAGTCTTTGGGAGAAAAGTTTGAAAAAGCAAATACTAGAGAAGAAGAACTTACAAAATGTTTTTAAGATATGTCCTTATCTCAGTATATCTGCAGACATCAGTACTTTACACAACCGTGCATTTTTTGATTTGGAATAAAATACAGTTTTGCTTGCTTAGAAATGATATATTAATAACATTTTCTCAGCATCTTAGCTGTTCACCTTGATGACTAAATCTGAATTTTTAAAATAGTTCTTTCTCTCATCTCCTAGTTAAAATATCTGTCTTTTTTAAGCTTTAGTTTCTGATTATTTCCCTTATCTCTATTTTACACTCATAATTACATATCTCCTTGGGCAAAAATGACCATATTATATATCAACAACACAATCTGTCACAATTTGGCATAGTTGTCAGCCTTTGCTTAAGGGAAGGCCAGAAATTAAATATCAGGGGGTTTGTGGGTCAAACCAGAGATGTATTGACAAAGGACTGTGGGCGTACTTGTCCATTGTTTCTTGCAGGATGCTTAATTCTGGCTAATTCTTGTACAGTTTATCACTTATGATTGTGATGGTGCACTAATTCATTTTATGTACATTAAACTCACACCACATGTAGTTTAGAATTCATTTCATTAGTGAAGTTACAAAGAGATTATTGCGTGTTTTGATTCTGGTCATGACAGGGTGGCAGGCTTTTCACAGAGGAGCACATAACTTCATATTAAAAGTATGTCACATAAATTGATTAGCTATTTTTAAAATTCTGTAGATGCCAACGAGTGTGTTCAGGTAACTACACTTAGACAAATATAATTTTATATATGAATACCTTCAGCTACACATAAATAATATACTACAAAATGCACATACACATAACTATTTTCATTTTGTTTTAAAGAGTCTGGAACCAAAAGCATTTCTGAGATCAAAAGGACAACATTTCAAATTATCTACGTTGTGATTGGCCAAGAAGGTCAAGAGCATCCTGGCTTGCATCAGAAATAGTATGTCAAGCAGGACTAGGGAAGTGATCCTCCCCCTGTACTTATCACTGGTGAGGCTGCACCTTGAATACTGTATTCAGTTTTGGGCGCCTCACTACAAGAACAAGATTGAGGTGCTGGAGTGTGTCCCACGAAAGGCAGTGAAGCTGGAGAGGGGTGTTGAGCACAAGTTTTATGAGGAATGTCTCAGGGAACCGAGGTTGTTTAGTCTGGATAAAAGAAGGCTGAGGGAAGACATTGTGATTCTTACTGAACTGTTGTAACTGCACTGCCATGAACTTGAACATGATGATGCAAACCTAAAGCAGTTACAACACAGTGCTGAAGTGAATAACCCAATTATGATTTTACTAGGCAGATATGTGCTTTTGTGCTTTAGAAGTGCAAAATTTCCAGCAGTTTTTGCTACCTCAGGAGGAATAGGTCCTAAGTAGATTTAAAAGGAAATTGAAGCTGTTCTGTGTTACATAAAAAAAAACCTAACCCAAATCAAATAAAAACCCAACCAAACAAAAAAAACCCAAAACACCCCAACAAATACCCGAACCCTTCTGTTAATATCAAACTTAAGGCTAACACACAGTTCCTGAGACTGAGAAAAGACTTTGTGAAGATAGACCAACTTAAGATTTCTTTGTTATGACTTCCTTTGTTATGATTTCCTTTGTTAAACATGTATTATACTTGTATAGTTTTAAGTCATAATTATTGTACCAGCAACAGAAGATAAGATTAAAAGCTATTATTTCTGAGTTGTGAGGATTGAGATAGATTTTTTTTTTTTTCATGGAATCAGAGATGAATCCTGAGTTGGAAGGGGCCCACAAGTATCACCAATTCCAACTCCTGTCCCTGCACAGGACAACCCCAATTTCATGCCATGTGTTTGAAGGCATTGTCCAAATGGTTCTTGAATTTTTAGGCTTGGCTTTGACTGTTTTCTTGGCCAGTCTGTTCCAGTGCTCCACCACCCTCCGAGTGAAGAAACTTTTCCTAACATCCAACCTAAACTTCTTCTGGCACATTTTTTTGTCATTGCCTTGGACCCTATCATTGTTCAACAGAGAAAAGAAATCAGTCACTCCCCTCCTCTTGTGAGGAAGCTGTAGACTGTAACGAGGTCTCCCCTGAGTCTTCTCTTCACCAGGCTGAACAGATCAAGCGGTTTTAGTCACTCCTCATATGGCTTCCCCTCTAACCCTTCACCAACTTTGTGGCCCTTCTCTGGACACTCTCCAGTAGCTTGATATAATTTTTACACCTTTTTGTTGTTTCAAGGTGCAAGTTGTGAAGGACTTCAGCAGGGACAAAATATGAAAGCTGTAATTCAACTCTGAATTCAGAATGGCTCTTAGTTCAGTTTGTCGGAAAGTGACAGGTTAAATACGTCAGCTCCATTAATACTTACAACTAATGCATTGTTTTATTTGAATTATTTAGTTGTGTGAGGATATGATAATATATAAGATAAAAATACTGATTCTTTATTACTCATTTGTTTTAAAAATTAACAAATGGGGCAACTGATCTACAGTTAACTATGGATGTAGATAATTCATTGTTAAAGTGTTTCATACTCAAATCAAATAATCCTCTTCTCAGAGACTGGAAACTCTGTGCCTGTATAGGGGCCTGCTATTTTCCACATGCTGCTTTTTCTTTTACTGCATATATACAACATAATTTTTGATCATAGAAAAAGAAAACCTATTTTATAAAAAATATCTATAACTGAATAGATTTCCAAACATGGACCCTTACTGCAGACCACAAAAAAGAAATAAGATACAAGTAGCTGCGTTTGCATCAAATTTTCACTAATACCCTCCATAGGGGAAAGTTTTCTGTCTAGAAATACATTAATTAATTTATTGTTATGCATATGAAATTACAAGTATTATCATCAATGTTTCCATAGTTATCAGCAGGAAACAGAGATGGGAATTCAGACACTTGGTTTTATTATTTCCACACTTGTTTACAGGCTCTGTTTGACCTTCACCAGGGCACTCTGACAGGGATTTTCCAAAACATGAGAAAGTACAGTGGGTCATGACCAAGACCAGGGTGAAACCCAGTTGCTTCAGAAGGATTCACTAACTTTGTAGATATCAATTTTGGATGCTTAAATCAAAATGCATAGAAATGCAACTTACAGAAAGGACTGAAAACTCCAGAAAGTTTATACAAATTAATTCATATTGCTTTAAAGTTCAGGAAGCAGATTGATAAGTTTTAGAATACTTGAATAAATGACAAATACCTTCAGTCAAAGAGAGTAGCTTTAAGATAGGGGTTTTGTTGTGAGGATTTTTTTGCTTGATTTTTTGGTTTATTCGTTTCCTTTGTTTTTGTCATATGTTTTTGTCATATTACGAGGAGGGAATGCCCATGTTATTAAGCTAATGTCCAATGATCATCACAGTTTGCCTTGACTCCATGTTCCAGTTGTTAACAATCAAGCATAAAAACTACCAGGCCCAAAATTTAGCCTGAGGCTTTTGAGTATTTCAGGTTATATATCAGTAGGATCACGAGAAATAAGCTTTTGAAAGACTATGCCAAGGACTGCCCAGTGACTCAGCAACATTTTAAATCAGCTGCATGTGAAGGCAGATTTTGTTAGAGATCTGCTGCTGCAATTTTTGATGTATCACTGCTCATACTACCTTCTGCATTAATCTAAAGCAAAAATCATTCAACTGATCATCTACATCTCATCCTCTTCTTTAAGAAACAAATTATTGTTTTAAGAAACATGGAATAATAAACCAAGAGCATGTGGATTGTAGCCCTTCCCATATCTTCCCTTCTTCACTTTCTCATCCACCACTTAGGAGTGGCTCTACATGACAACCAACACTGTTCATTTAGAACTTTGCAAAAAAGGCACCCTCAAGTTCTCACATAATATTAAATCTGTATAGGGCATATAAATTTATCTGAAAAAAACAATCAAAATATGTCTTCAAGAATAATTCAGTCCCTCACACCTCTCCCTCCCTCACAAAAAATCTACCACAAAACAATTTTATGAAGTTGGCAGTTTTATCAACTTTGTTCACAAGCACTAATGGTCTTTAAGTAATCTCAGACACTACTACATTATAATTTGTGGAATGCAATATTGAAAGCTTCCATTGAAAGTATTTAGTTTGTTAGACTGGTACCTGTCAAATGCTTATCCATGAAAGAGATCAGACTGAAAAAAATATCAGGAAAGAATGTTTCTTGTTTTCATGACTATGGGAAAAGAATGCAAAACCACAAGTCTAAATCTGGCATATAAATAAATCCTTATAAATTTTAAAAATGAAATATCTAAATGGACAAGTTACTATAATCAGGATTTATTCAAAGCAGCTTTTTGCTCTGTGAAAATCAAAGCTTAGAGAGCAGAGAAGTGAGGACCTCGGAGTATTTTTGAACCAAAACTAAATTACGCATCTGAGGGCTTGCTGTGAGGAGAGCACAGTGAGAGGTGATACCTGGGGCGACAGAAGTGAGAGGTATATTAATGTGGCAATTAAGTGCTCAGCAGATGAAATGGCTGGTGAGAATGAGAGTGAGACTCAATGGATCATGCCTAGCCAAAGCAAGTTCAAGGGCTCTTTCTAACTGAAATTATGTTTTAGAATGAGATTCTGGTTAGTGTAAGTTAAAGTTTGACCTGCTACCTTTGATAGATATATGCAGAGATGATAAAGCAAGGTAGCAAATACAATACCAGCTATGAAAACATAAATAGTTTACTGAGAATAAATGCTATTCATATTCATGTTCACGTTCACTTTCATATTCATATTCATATATGCCTTAGCAGAAATCAGTCATAAAAAGCAGAAGGAAAACCCTTAGTCTTTACAGATGCTCTTCAAATGATTGCAACTGCCAATAAATAATTGTTAATACTTAACACACACTATAATTTTCAGGTCTGCTTCTTGCATCAGGCAGTATATCCATAAACAATTAAAAATGAAATTGTTATGATACAGAAATGTAGAACGCAAGAGAGTGCAAGCTGACATAAGATAGTACATATGTCTTCACTGTTACCCTTTTCTCCAACGCATGAATTACTGCTAATTTCAAATGACAAATCATTCTTCATCCTTAAACAAACATACTTGCAAACAGTGTTGTTTCATGATATGAATAATAAAAATTAACATGGAAATCTTTCCTAACCATTTAATAAAGTTGTGTTCAAAGGCCTATGCACCTCCATGAACACTAAATTTCCTAATGTTTACTTAAAAAGTGCCCATATACTTGCTACCTTAGATGCCCAATGGAGGTCATAGCAGAAGTTATTAGCAGCATATTCTAGGTACCTATGACTCATCATTGATTACACAGGAGTTTAGGATACTTAGGATACTGCCTTAAGATAAGTAGAATGAATTGGAGTCCCAGGCCAGTGTTAACATTCTTCAGCCACATATGTTTTCTACCACTACTGCTTCCTCTTTTGTATTAGTTTCCTTGTAAAAACGAGCATGGCAAAAAGATCTTCATATATACCATTATCAATGCAGCAGCCAGACAAGAAGGCAAGGCATGTACAGCCGGTCTCATATCTCTATTAACAGATCATAGAATCATAGAATAACCAGGTTGGAAAGGACCCACTGGATCATCGAGTCCAACCATTCCTAACACTCCCTTAAACCATGTCCCTAAGCACTTCATCAGCCCGTTCTTAAAACACCTCCAGGGAAGGTGACTTGACCACCTCCCTGGGCAGCCTGTTCCAGTGCCCTATGACTCTTTCTGTGAAGAATTTTTTTCTGATATCCAGCCTGAACCTGCCCTGGTGGAGCTTCAGGCCATTCCCTCTTGTGCTGCCTTCTGTCACTTGGGAGAAGAGGCCAGCTCCCTCCTCTCCACAACCTCCTTTCAGGTAGTTGTAGAGAGTAATAAGGTCTCCCCTCAGCCTCCTCTTCTCTCAGCCGCTCCTCATAAGACTTGTTCTCCAGCCCTCTCACCAGCTTCGTTGCTCTTCTCTGGACACACTCCAGAGCCTCAACATCATTCTTGTGGTGAGGGGCCCAGAACTGCACACAGTACTCAAGGTGCAGTCTCACCAGGGATGAGTACAGAGGGAGAATCACCTTCCTGGTTCTGCTGGTCACACTGTTTCTGATACAAGCCAAGATGTCATTGGCATTCTTGGCCACCTGGGCACACTGCTGGCTCATGTTCAGTCGGCTGTCAACCATTACCCCCATGTCCTTCTCCTCTGTACAGCTCTCCAGACACTCTTCCCCCAGTCTGTATCACTGCATAGGGCAGTTGTGCCCCAAGTGCAGGACCCGTCATGTGGCCTCGTTGAACCTCATGTCATTGGCCTCAGCCCAGCGGTCCATTCTGTTCTGATCCCTTTGCAGAGCCTCCCTACCCTCCAGCAGATCCACACTTCCTCCCAGCTTAGTGTCATCTGCAAACTTGCTAAGGGTGCACTCAATGCCTTCATCCAGGTCATTGATAAAGACATTGAACAGGGCTGGACCCAGTACCGATCCCTGAGGAACCCCACTTGTGACTGGCCTCCAGCTGGAGTTAATTCCATTTACCACCACTCTCTGGGCCCGGCCATCCAACCCGTTTTCAATCCAGGAGAGTGTGCACCCATCCAGGTCAGAGGCTGACAGTTTCT
Source organism: Cuculus canorus (assembly GCF_017976375.1). Taxonomy (NCBI): domain Eukaryota; kingdom Metazoa; phylum Chordata; class Aves; order Cuculiformes; family Cuculidae; genus Cuculus; species Cuculus canorus. Next base: position 40,097,515 of record NC_071401.1, read on the forward strand.
GAAGCAGAATGCCGTGTAAAGGCTTTACCGAAGTCCAAGAAGACTACAGCCACCCATGTTAACTGGTCCTGATCACCCGGTTCTCTTGTATGTGCTTCATGATAGCACTCAAGATTACCTATTCCATGACTTTCCCCAGAACTGAGGTCAGACTGACAGGCCTGTAGTTCCCTGGAACCTCCCTGCAACCCTTCTTGTAGATGGGCACAACATTAGCCAGCCTCCAGTCTAGCGGAACTTCCCCAGTCAGCCAGGACTGCTGGAAGATGACGGAAAGGGGTTTGGAAAGGACATCTTCCAGCTCCTTCAATACTCTTGGGTGAATCCCATCCGGCCCCATAGACTTGTGGGTGTCTAGGTGGGCGAGCAAGTCTCTGACCTCCTCCTCTTGGATCATGGGAGCCTCATTCTGCTCCTCTAACTCCTGGGTTTGTACACAGAGGGAACAACTTTCCTTGCTGTTAAAGACTGAGGCAAAGAAGGCATTAAGTGCCTCAGCCTTGTCCTTATCCCCTGTCACTGTTGTTCCTTTTGCATCCAATAGAGACTGGATATTCTCCCTAGTCCTCCTTTTCTTGTTGAGGTATTTGTAGAAAGATTTTTTATTATCTTTCACAGACTTAGCCAATTTGATTGCTAGTTGGGCCTTAGCCCTCCTGATTTTTTCCCTGCACGATCCCACTTCCTCCCTGTAGTCCACGCAAGACGCCTGCCCTTTCCTCCAAAACTCATAGACCTTCTTCTTCTTTTTGATGCATCCCAAAATCTCTCTGTTCAACCAAGCTGGCTTTTTCCCCCGCCAGCTCCTTTTCTGGAACACAGGGATGGCTTGCTCCTGAGCTGCTAGGATTTCATATTTTAAGAGCACCCAGCCCTCGTGGGCTCCCTTGCCCTGAAGAACTGTCTCCCATGGGACTTTGTCAACCAACCTTCTGAACAGTCCCAAATGTTACAGCTTGACTTCTCTTCACTACTGCATGCAGCTCTCTTAGATGATTTGAGTATATGTAGAAATTTTCCAGAGGCTGTTGTCAAGTAAAAGAGGAGAGTTGCATATATATATACCTTCAATGTGCTTTTCTTGGCTTGCAGAGTCTGAAGTTTGCAGAACAGATAATTGTACAGAAAGCTACAGTCTTTTTTTCTGCTAATAAAGACAGTTTGGTGTTGTCTGGCTTTTCCATTTTCCTTTTTAAATTTTTCTTTCACTGTCTCATCGAATGAAAACAAAATTTAAATACTAGAATTGTCTTCACTTTACTATTTATTATTTTGTGTGCCTTGTCATATCCTCTGTTATTCATCTTCCTATTGAACTCCTATAAATCCCAGTCTTTTTATTTTTGCTTACCACAAATATAATTTGAAATTTCCAATTGCTTTTTTCATCTAATTTGAAATCCATGTCCCACATATTTCAGCAATATGCTAACCATAAATGAATATCATTATTACTTGTGAGTGCATAAAATTGAGTATTATAATTCTTAGTTATGTTTTCCACGTTTTCCCTTTCCATCAACCTGCATTTTGAATAGCAATGTATGTCAATCGAATGTTTACTCTGGGTGTTCATCTGTTTTTTTTTAATTTTCCTGATTTCTTATATCTTATTTAGACCTGAAATGAGGCACAAAGTCTTTACTTCTTTTGTTATCATATGTCTGTTTTTTTTCCTTCTAATCCATATTCCTTGGGTTTGGAATATTTACAGAAGTCAGTAAGCACAAGACAGTAGAACAGTTACCAAATATTCACATCTACACCATAGTCATCTCCCTTTGAACTAGATAAAACCTATGTGTAAAAATTTACTATGAATTATTTTGAGTAAAGGAAAATTACCTTCTCTATTTGTACAAAAAGCAACACAAAATCTACTGAAAATTGCACGTGCCACTGAACAAGGCTTTGAGCTCTCATTAACTCCTTCTGAATTATCCTTTATAGCCTTGAGTAAACTACAGATGTGATGATCTGAAGCAAGAACAGATTCAGAAACATTTACTTATACTCACAGATCACCAGTTGCAAGTCGTTTGCTCATTAACTTTAGCAATGCCTTCAAATATTCCCTCGGGTTGGGTCTTCATTAAGTAATGTGGAGAAATATTTGAATTAACACCATCTGAACCTGGTAGACTTATCAGTTGTCACTGAACTTCATAGGAGGCACTGGAACAGGATACCTAGAGAAGTCACGGAAGCCCCATCCCTGGAGGTTATCAAGGCTAGGTTAGATGAAGCTTTGAGTAACCTGAGGTAGTGAAACGTGTCCCTGTCTGTGGAAGGTTTGGAACTAAATGATCTTTGTGGTCCCTTCCAACCCAAATCTCAGGGTTTGCTTGTTCAAGTAGCCTGCTACATTAGCAAGGTGATAATACTTTCAGTCCTGAAGCAAGATTGACCACTACTGGCTCTTGCTTTCTGCCCTATTTTCTACATAAATGTAACAAAATTAATATTTTTACTAAAGAGCGACCTTCTGAAAACTATGACATTTTCTGAGTATAATCAGTTCCTCAATGTAAATAATGAGGACCCAGACTTAGGCTAGACATAAGGAGGAATTTCCGTATGGTGGGGGTGGTGAGGCAATAGAATGGGTTGCTCAGGGAAGTTGTGGATGCCCCATCCCCAGAGGTGCTCAAGGCCAGGCTGGATGGTGCTCAGGCTTGGGCAGCCTGATCTAGTGGGACGTGTCCCTGCCTGTCACAGGGAGGGTGGAAGCAGATGATCTTTACGTCCCTTCCTACACAATCTATTCTATGATCCCATGATTCTATAAAGGATTAATATCATATCAAGTCTTCACCCTTAATCTATCCTAGACTATTATTACATCCTGAACAAAATACAGAATAAAATGACAACCACCACTAGACATACATATTCACATGTGAATTTTGTTCAGCCACTCAGCAAATGTTCCCTCAAAGAGTTCTTAATTCTTTTCTTTGCTTACCACTTAAAAAACTTCAATCAGGACAATCCAGGTGGTAATCAAGCTGGTATGAGACAGTTTACATGGAAGAATTTCAATGGATATTACATGGTAATTACCACTCTAAAATTAGCATTAACAGCAGGGATAATTGACTGAATTCACTGGCCCTAGTCCAAGATGACCCTGTCTATTTCCTACCTGAACAAGCAGAATTGTACTTTTTCTGGTTTGACATTACTGTAGATTTGTAGCCGTGAACACTTTACAGAAAAAAATGTAAACCTGGTTTTAAGATCAAGTCAGAGATACTACAAATGCTTTAAAAGAGCTGTCTGCTTACAGAAATAGGATATTAGCAGAATATTAATTTCCAGTTTCATACAGTAGTTTGATTACCGTTGGAGAGATAAATTAACATACTTTAATGAAAATCTTAATCTGGACCTCAGTTTGTATCTCAGGAAAGAAAGAAGGCGTAAGACATCTTTGCGCTACTCTAGTCCTACTGCAAAACTAATACTGATCTTTTTTATACATAGGAATGAGGGTTTTTTTTCAAACTCCAGTGACTTTCTGTCTTATATCAGCTGAGATCTACAACTGCACAAGTTTATTTAATTTCTCTAGCCTCATACTTAACTCTCAAAAGGGAACTGCATTAGGAAATATTTAGAGTACTGGATAACCTTGATATGTTGCCTTCTCTGTCAAGTTTCAACTTACAAGCACTTTTCATGAAGCATAAGGATGTATTTACATAATAAGGGTTTCATGGACGTTCTTTAAAATCAGAAGCTACTTACGTAAAGTTTTCTGATGATCCCTGAGGAGCAGGAAAATGTGCATTAGATGGTTGAGTCGTTCTGTATTAAGTTGAATTAGAGGAAAACTTGTGGTTGGTTAAGACAAGAAGTTCGGTATGTTCTTTTCTTTGATATCCCCAAAAAGAATGCAGTTTTAATCTCTCCTATTTCAATGAGATTATATATTGGAATTTTTTTAATGGATTCATCTCCTTGGCAAATTATTTTAAATAAATGTGGAAATATTGGAATTTTCCTTGTATACATGAGAAAATATGTACAAGGTATGATGTTACATTCACTTTTCTCTGAAAATGAACTGATAGCTAAGAGACAAGAAGAGCCAGAGTACTTGCAGACCAGGGATGAGATTTACCTTCTTTCTGATTAATCTTTCAGAAATGTTGTCTTTTAGGAGGTTATCTATTGCAATCTGACATCTTAGAGCAAGATAATGTCAATACTAGATTAGTTTAGACAAGGCTTTTTCTAGTTAAAGCCTGAAAACCTCCAGGGGCAGAGATTCCAACACCTCTCTGGGTAACCTGATTTAGTAGTGCATTGCCTGCCTGGGGAAGGATTTTGTCCTAATGTCCAGAATCAACCATCCAGAATCAACCTCCCAAGTGGCTTGGGGCCATTGTTGCTTTTTTTTACCACCTGCTACTGAAAAGCAGAATTTAGTTCCATTATATTTGTAACTTCTCTTCAAGCAGTGGGTTGATATCAGAGATTTTTTTTATCTTCCTCTTCATCAGAACAACTAAGACCACCTTCCTTTACCTCTTAACATAGGTAATTTACCCCTAAATGCCCAGATACTTTAGGAGACCAGCACTGAGGTCTCTCCACCTTCTTACTGTCCTTCTTGAAATAATTGATGATGACGGGGACAAAGTATTGCAGTGGTGGTCTCAAAAGCAGAGAGTTGACTGAAGCAACAAATTCATTGGACCTGTTATCCACATTTGTTCTACCGTGTGTGTTGATTGAATGTTTTTTTCCAGTATATTATCTCCAATGACAACAAACTGTTGTCTCAAAATCAGTTTAGTTGTATTACCATAATTCCGTGATTTTGTCAAGCAAGGCTGCTGCTCAGGTAGTTACTTCCAAGTCCTAACTGGTGCATGGAGATACTGCTTCAGATATACAACTTCACGGTACTTCTTGTGGAACTTCATAAGGCTTCAGTTGGTGAAATAGTCAAATACCTCATGGTTCTTTGGGGCTAGAGCTCTACCATTTGGTGTGTCAGTCAATCTTGTTCAAGATTTTGTTGAGGGTCTCTTCCATTCCATCATCCAGCTTTTTCACGAAGAGAATGAACAACATCAGCTTCAGCATGAAACCTGATGTACAGTGCTTGTTCCTGCCCAAATACTGGTTGGTGGTTGAGATACTGTTTGCTATCATTTGTCACTGGCAGTTAAGCCAGATTTCAGCTCCTCTGGCAAATTGTTTGTACACTGCATACATCTTCAGCTTCCACTTTAGGCTGTTCTAGGAAATGGTCTCAAAAGCCTTTCAGAAGTTGAGATACACCTGTTGTTGTTTCCTGCTCCCGTAACTGGTCATTTAACTGTAGAAAGCACTTACATTGGTCAAGGAAGATTGCCTTTTGTAAAGTTGATTACCTTGTTGTCTGTCATACATCTGGGTTCCATCCTGGATTTCAAGAAGACGTGCTTCATGGTCTTTTCAATGACTAAGGTGAAGCTGACCTGCCTTTTGCTTTATTGGTCTACTTTTTGCCTTTCTCAGAGGCACAAGAACAGTAAGCTATTTTCCTAGTTATTTGTGACCATTCTCAATAGCTATAATTTTTCACAGATGATAGCAGCCTTGCAGTTCCATCAGGAGCTCTTTCAACACACAGGTGAATCCCACTGTGCCTGAAAAATGTGAATGTACCCAACTTCCCTATGTAGTCCTAAACCTGTTGCTCTTAAATACTGGTTATCTCTCTCCTTCCTAAAATGTATTTTTTAACAAAAAGATCTGGGATTGAGTTTTTCTGCAAATTACAGTCAATAAAGGGGTTTAGTACTTAAGCCTTTGTGGCTATTAGTTTGCTTGTAGAACCTCAGTTTTATTACTTTTTATGTGCCATGCTAGCTTTACCTTGGTTTTGTCCTTCTAATTTTTATTTTAGATGTGAGAGCAATGATTTTGTTCCCTTGCTTTGTTACCCCTCCTTCTTTCTGCCATTAAAAAAAAACCAGAAAAACAATAAAAACCCCAAACAATAAAACCCAACAAAGCAAAACTCCTCAAAACATTCCACCAATTAAAATCTCCTTGCTTAAAAAACTCTGTGTCCGATGGAAAATCCCAAACTTCCTGTACAATTTTACATTTCTATAGATGTTCTTTATTAACTGGACAGATCTTTTGGATCACCTTCCCCTTCACGGTTAACTTCCAAGGGATATGCCTAGCTGTTCCCTGGATAAAGAGTTTTCTTTCCTACAATCCAGAGTCTCAGCCGTATTACTTTCCTTCTCTTGGATCTTGAATTCAATTATGTTTTAGCCACTGCCACTGACGATGCCAACTATAATCACATTTACCTCCTTTCCGAGAGCAGAAGTTCAAGATGGGCTTTAATTCTCACTAGTAATTTATTGGTTGATTGATATATTTGTTAGAAATACAATCTGGAAACTTCCTAAATTGCTTTCACAATGCCATGCTAGCCTGCCTGTAGAAGTGAGAGCAGCCGGCCTGTCTGGCATCAGGATGAGGGCCTTTTACAGTGTGAATTTTGCTGTTTATCTCTAGAAAGCCACATTCATTTTATCCCTTTGTTGTTTGTCTACCAAAAATCCTCATTTTTACTGTTCCCTCAGATCGAGTCCTACATATTCAGTAGGTCCATCCCTAATTTCATAATGAAGCTCTATGCAGTGAAGGACCTCCTTTACATAAGGTTAAATCCATTTCCTGTTATTCCTTGCCTATCCTTCTTAAATATTCCATATCAAGCCATGACAATGTTCTGGTCATGATGTATGTCATAACAGACTTTTTAGGCTCTGTGGATGACAAAGAGCTTGTTTCTATAAAATAGAGCAGTTGGCAAGAGGGAGCAACCAGTAACAGACCACTGCATCTGGTAAAGCAGACGGATTGGGTGGTGTTCTAACACCCATATCAGCTAAGTGACACATGGCGTGAGACAGAGGCCTCACATCCTGGTGTTGCTTCAGTTAAGAGCAGAAATACCCCCAAAAGCATGTACTGAGCTGTCTGCCTAGAAGGCATGGTGACCCACTGAGTCCCCACTTCTGAGGACACCAGTGGCTTTGCCAAGGGCCAATCAAACCATACTAATTGACTTAGTCCCACATTGCCAAGAGACGCCAAGAAGTTTTCAAAAGGTATAAAAACGGTACCTGAAAATTCTTTCCTGGGGGAAGAAAACTGACCACCTTACCCGACTGACGGGTTATTGGACCTGGACCTCTTAAGAAACATCTTGGTAAGAGTTGCATGCCTCTGGCTCTGTCAGATGTTTTCCCAGGAAAGTAACTACTAACTCAACTTTTTATTGTTACTTGCTACATATATATATTTATGCTAATTGTTAACCGATTATAAGTGTTTGAGTGCTAATGCAGCAAGTGAATTTTTCAATGCAATCCCAAATTTGTTTTAATCTGTCCCTTGAATTTAGTTACTTACTGCTTCCAGCGCTGCAAAATTGTCTCTCTAACAGACGTTGCTGCAAACAGCCGCTGGCAGTCCCATTTGGATTGTGTGCTGCTGTATTAACCCTGTGTGTACCAGTCTCAAAGGGGACTCTCACGGGTAATGAGATTTTGATTTGTGGCAAAAAACACGTATAAGCACATAAACATAATCCTTTAGTCATAAACAATCAACTCAGTCTGGGATGAGAAATGGATTCAGCCACACCTGGGCTCCTCTCTGAGGGGATGCTTAGAAAACAAGGGGATCCATTTTCAACCTCGTGACTAGACCAGAGGGTCTCCCTAGCCATGTATCAGAATCTCACCTGTTTCATGTGACAATTCTGCCACACTATTTCCCTGTGATTAGTGTTTCATGGCCCTCCTCATGATCTTCCAGTTCTTTGTTTGTTGCCCAAGTACTATGCATCAGTTTAAAGACAATTTTGTAGTCAGCTTGAGAAAATCTTCCGAACTCCCTCCCTTTCTAAAAGGAATTGTGAAAGTCTCACATTTTAATCAATTACTTTAGAACTTTATTCTTCACCCTCAGTGAACAGCTAAAAGCCTTTGCATTGAGATTTCATGTTTGTACACAAATTTGTCCTCTTCACTCTTTGTTGGGTGTATTCCATCTCTTCCTAGTGGTAATCCTGATCAAATAAAGTACAATTACCAAAGAAGCCACAACTTTTTTACTAACAGTGGATACACACTTGGAAGTTACTCTGCCAACTGTTTCTGTACATACTCAGGTCTCCTTGACTGGAAAAATTACAGATAAAAAACCAGTTAGGAACCTGTTGCTCATGCCCTTGCCTCCAGAGGCCTTTGTTCTGCCCAGGCTCTTCCCTATGTGCATTGCTGGTTCCCAAGTGGATGAGCAGAAAAGGGCAATAACTGGTCCATTGTGATGTGACTGAATGATACTCAGAAGTTTCTATGTGTAAACACATGAATGTAGGTTTTTGGAAAACGGCAAATTTCTGTGGAATGACAGATCATGCTAAGAAGCAGGTGCCTCTGTACAACTCATAAAGTAATCACCAACCACTAACACTTCTAAGTTCTTCTTGACACTGTTTCCTATACAAAGATCCCAATTAACCAACCAAAAACCTTCTCCAGTTGGAACTCGTTCTTCCCATTCAATTCTAAGGGCTTTGATCTGCTCTTCACATTTCCTTTTACTAAGAACCGTGTTTAGAAATGGAGTTTAGGAAAAAGAAAAAAAATAGACTTTGGCATGGTCAGACAAGTGTACTGATCAGTAAACGGTCTACATGTGACTGTCCCCTTTTACCTTCTTTTACCTTTATTTTCCCATGCTATCTCCTCCCTAAACCACCTTGTTCATTTCCTTTTCCTATTTTCAATGTTTTCCCCTAAACCTGATATAGAAAACTCTCTTCCTCAGCATCCCACAAGAAGTGCACATTCCTTAGGTCATTACCTCCCTCAATAAGCAAAGTGATTAGAAGAGCAGCCCTCAGCTCTCACTGATGCATGACTTTCATATCTGGACAGTGGGCTGATACATGTGACAGTGCTCAGAGGACTTGGGTCAGGTGCTCAGGTGGCTCCAGTCAGTTTATAAGATTTACTTCAGCTGTCATTTTTCACTTCTACTGCTAGCGTTTTATTCACATAACCTAATTTAGGCAAACAAACAGTTCAAATCTGGAAATAAACTTTCTTCTGCTACAAGGAATCAGAATTATCCATCTTCAGGGAGTTACTTGTGTTACTTGTGCCCTTTCTTTCATTTATATAGTATTCAGGCTCTTTTTTATGGAGTTTCTTGGCATCTGTTTGTCATAGCAGGTAAAATGAATTTTTATTCATTTTCTCACTTTCTTTGCTAATGCAATGCCAGGTGAAGGAGCTATGTCTATATTCAGAGGACAAGTCCTACAGGTGAGATCACCACCATTGTTTTCAGCCCCAGGGAGGAGCACAAGGCATTTCATACAGCATGAGACCTAAATGGTGGTACCCAGCATCAGAAGACCTTTGTTAGTACTGGCTATCAAAGGACCTGATTTTACTACATCAGCTAGTGCTGAGGATCGTGTCCTTTGGTGCATAATTGTCATTGCAGGTTTTTTCTGTGATCAGCATTTGCCTCTAGATCCCTGTTGCTTTATCAGTGCACTGACTGCTGTGTTAACTCTGTTTCTCATGCTTATGCATGAAGTTTGCATCAGTCCTGGTCATTGATATCCTCTGGTGCCAGACAAGCAGGAAGCCAGCTGTGAGTTTTCTCTGCAAGATTCTCTACTTGGCAGGAAATTTTTCTCACTATCTGCTAGTTCCTGGCCTTGGTTCACTTTACTTGTAATCACTGTTGCTGCCACATGCTGCTTCCTCTCATGCTGCTAGTCTGAAAACTTCTGATAGTACATAAGAGAAGGTAACATTACTTAAAAGAAAGCTATAGAAAAGGCATTTTAGCACTTCTGATCTCTCCAGTCCAAGTGTTTTAGCTTTGTTTTTGTAGAGTAGGTTTTTCATGTACTGTTTTTGCTATTAGATGTATAAATTCTACATCAAAATTTTCTGCCAGCATACCTATTAAAGTTAGAAACATGAAAAAAAAATGTATGTGTGTACTTATAAAAAACAAATAATGCTTCCTTGCTGAAGAAAATATTTGTAGTGGCACAGAAGTTGTAAATGAATTGGTACAGTAAATCCTTCCCAGTACTGAAATATAGTTAAGATTAGTTAATACAATTAAGATATATTTATATTACTCCAACTAGCACTCTCCTGACAAGTTCCCCCACACACGCTGGCATTTGAAATGTACAAGAACAATCTCCAATAGGGCTTTGCATACAGCTACTATAGCATGGAGACAGAAAGTTTGTTACCTTAGAAATGTAAAAAAAAAAAGTCTTTTAAGTCCTTGTGTGTGTGTTATGAAAAAAACGAAATAAGAAACTCTTTAGTACATACAAGTAAAGTTTGCGAAGACCCTATTTTATGTTTGAAAACACCATATTTTCTTTATGTGACAGCAGAGAAATTGTGTTTCACTTGACAATTAAAAACATCAGTAGTTACAGAGCAAGAAGTAGAACAATGACAAGTAAGGATTTGTGTTAATTGAGTTGTTTGTTTCTAGGACTATGCCTTAGGTGCACAATGAGCTCCATGCAACATCTGACTTTTTACTAGATTTGGCCATACATACAGCTTATGATTGCTTAAACAAAATATTTTTGAACTAATAAATTTATATTTCTATTTTATACCTGTTTCAGTTCTGAGACATACAAACAAATTACTAATTAATTTACCCCCTTTACAAATTTTCTTTTATCACCTAAAAATTTTTCAACATGTGGAAAAAAAGATATACATAAGCAAAAAAAATGTTAAAGATGAGGAAGCTAGAGGTTTAGCCTCTGCATTTGGATGTCATGAACTTAATTCTTTTGCTGAAATGCTGTTTTTAGCATCTGCTGAAATTACTGAAAATGGACAAAATCACTTCTTCCTAGAAATAGGTGGTTACTATGAGTGAGGAGACTTTTCATTTTTCATTTTAACCATTGCTTTTATGAAAAGAGGGAAACAGCAAGATAATTTTAGAGTGTACAGTTGAATTTCAGAACTCCAAAATAATGATAAGTTGAAACAATTTCAAATGATCTTATTAAAAGTCTGTTTCATGCAAATGAAGCAACCAAAGCAATCATTAACTGAGAATGATTTGACCCTAAATTCTACACTCAAACCCAACAGGTTCAGTAAGTTTTTATAGGTGTGTATTAACCCTAAAGTTCTTTAAAAAATGTCGTATTAGAAGTATGATACAGAGATTCTCTAGTTGCAGCTAAGATAAATATAATTTGCAAATAACCTAACTCCTTGCTTCTTCCTCAAAAGTTTTCCTTTTTGCATGTTCCTCTTACAATATTTTTGCCTCCTGCTATGAAACAATCTATCAAACTACATACAGAGTCCTTGTTCCATGTGATCTAAAATCAGCCTATTTAGTCTGGACATAGCAAAATTTAGAATGGAATAGTTCACTTATTCATTTTATTCACTATAAATTTTAATACTACTTTCTTCCATCCGGTGGAGAGGAAAACATCTATGATCAGAAGAAACATTTCCGTTCAGTTCTTGCTTCTCTGCAATGCAAATTATGCCCAAAGAAATAAAAGTAATTAGAAACACAAGAGATTTACATAAAAACAGGAGAATGTATCAAACAATACATTAGGAACTGCAGTGGATATATCTTTGGAAATGTATAGAATGGAAGAAAAGACATTATTGTAAAAACCCTTGAAATTTCAGAAAGATGTGCAACAGAAGAAAAAAAAATTAAAGCAAAAAATAATTTAAAAAATACTTCAAAGTGAAATATAATTTAATATCCATTCCAAGGGGAACAAAAAAAAATAATTCCCTGAGCAAAGGTAGGAGTGTGGAATACCTATAACGAAAGAGAATATCTTCTGAAGAATTTTTGAAGCATAGGTTTAGTCACAAACAAAACAACTTAAAAGTTATTGAAAACAGAAATAATGTATGCAAAGACTCTATTTTAGGCAGCATTCTAATAGCAAAAAACTTTATGCTTAGCAAAAAATTGACAGCACAATTCCTGGGGTATATAAAAAATGAATTTCAGAATATTGTTCAAAATCAGTCTGTGCTACACATTTCACACTAAATTAGCCATAAAAACTGGAGAATTTATACAGAATAATGCTTAAAGTACTTTTTTAAATAAACACCACTGTTACTATGTTATCTTTTTGAAATACTGAATAAATGGAATCTGAAAACAAGTCATAATTTTCAGTTTGCATTTATTATTGTAGAAGGGCCTAAATATAAGGTATTATCTTATGTCAAACAACATATACCTGTACTAACTACATTTTTCTTTTAGAAAATGCAGAAAACTTTACACATTTCAGTGGAATAGTTAGGTGAAAAAATGTAGCTGAACTGGAATATTTTTTGCACTACCCCACCCAGGAGCAGGGCAGCCAGGGGTCACCAGGGGCAGCACCAGTCCCCAGCACTGAGCATCTCCCTATGGATAAGGATGGGCAAGGCCAGGCTGGGACATAAGATCGTGAGTGGCCAGGTTGGTGGGGCCCATAGCTGAGCCGGCCTTAGTCTTTTTTTATTTTTTCCTTCAAAACTGCTGGCATGTCAATTCCTTAAGTTGTCTGGGTCTGGCTGACTGCTGCGCTGATTGTAGCACCTTGCCCTTGCCTTCAAGTAATCCTGTCCTGCTCGTTTCAGACTGTTGCTCCACCTGCTCAGGGCCTCTCTGGATCCAGTTCTTGTTCTCTGAAGAGCTTCAAGCTCTCTCACCTGAACAGCTTTAAAATGAAACCATGGTGTTTTTTTGATTTCATTAATGAACTGGACTGGACTCACAAGTACCACTGTAAGCATTGATAGTACTTCACTACAGCCGGAGAATGAACTTTTAATAAGTACTCATCAATTAAGTTTTTATCAAAAATGAACAAATGTAACTGTAATTTATTCCAAACTTTCCTTTCATTGGAGTTTCACTGAGTGTCTGGGAGAGATTGTTCCTTTACTTTCACATTCCTAAAAATGCACTAAGCATTCACATGAAGGACTGAGTGATAAAGCTGATGAGGAAAACATCTGTCATATACTACTGGAATTTAAAATGGAACTTTACTTATCTTTATCTTCCTTAAATTTTCTTCACGATGTTATTGACACCATTATTTAGCTTTCTGTGTTTTTTGGCATCCCAAGAGAAAAATACCATCCTTGCACTTACTTCCAGTGCTGCATTTCAGATTGTGATCATTATCATAGAATCATAGAATCACCAGGTTGGAAAGGACCCACTGGATCATCGAGTCCAACCATTCCTAACACTCCCTTAAACCATGTCCCTAAGCACTTCATCAGCCCATTCCTTAAACACCTCCAGGGAAGGTGACTCGACCACCTCCCTGGGCAGCCTGTTCCAGTGACCAATGACTCTTTCTGTGAAGAATTTTTTCCTGATGTCCAGCCTGAACCTCCCCTGACGGAGCTTCAGGCCATTTCCCATTGTTCTGTCCTCTGTCACTTGGGAGAAGAGGCCAGCTCCCTCCTCTCCACAACCTCCTTTCAGGTAGTTGTAGAGAGTAATAAGGTGTCCCCTCAGCCTCCTCTTCTCCAGGCTAAACAACCCCAGCTCTCTCAGCCACTCCTCATAAAACTTGTTCTCCAGCCCCCTCACCAGCTTCGTTGCTCTTCTCTGGACACTCTCCAGAGCCTCAACATCCTTCTTGTGGTGAGGGGCCCAGAACTGAACACAGTACTCAAGGTGTGGTCTCACCAGTGCTGAGTACAGAGGGAGAATCACCTTCCTGGATCTGCTGGTCACACCGTTTCTGATACAAGACAAGATGTCATTGGCATTCTTGGCCACCTGGGCACACTGCTGGCTCATGTTCAGTTGGCTGTCAACCAGCACCCCCAGGTCCTTCTCCTCTGTACAGCTCTCCAGTCACTCTTCACCCAGTCTGTAGCACTGCATAGGGTTGTTGTGTCCCAAGTGCAGGACCCGGCATTTGGCCTTGTTGAACCTCATGTCATTGGTCTCAGCCCAGTGGTCCAGCCTGTCCAGATCCCTTTGCAGAGCCTCCCTACCCTCCAGCAGATCCACACTTCCTCCCAGCTTAGTGTCATCCACAAACTTGCTGAGGGTGCATTCAATGCCTTTATCCAGGTCATTGATAAAGACATTGAACAGAGCTGGACCCAGTACCGAGCCCTGAGGAACTCCACTTGTGACTGGCCTCCAGCTGGAGTTAACTCCATTTATCACCACTCTCTGGGCCAGGCCATCCAACCAGTTTTCAACCCAGGAGAGTGTGCGCCTGTCCAGGCCAGAGGCTGACAGTTTCTGAAGCAGAATGCCGTGAGAAACTGTGTCAAAGGCTTTACTGAAGTCCAAGAAGATTACATCCACAGACTTTCCTTCATCCAGTAGTCGAGTCACTTTGTCATAGAAGGCGATCAGGTTAGTTTGGCAAGATCTGCCTTTTGTAAACCCATGTTAACTGGTCCTGATCACCCAGTTCTCTTGCATGTGCTTCATGATAGCACTCAAGATTACCTGTTCCATGACTTTCCCCAGAACTGAGATCAGACTGACAGGCCTGTAGTTCCCTGGATCCTCCCTGCAACCCTTCTTGTAGATGGGCACAACATTAGCCAGCCTCCAGTCTAGCGGAACTTCCCCAGTCAGTCAGGACTGCTGGAAAATGATGGAAAGGGGTTTGGAAAGGACATCTTCCAACTCCTTCAATACTCTTGGGTGAATCCCATCCGGCCCCATAGACTTGTGGGTGTCTAGCTGGGCAAGCAAGTCTCTAACCTCCTCCTCTTGGATCATGGGAGCCTCATTCTGCTCCTCTAACTCCTGGATTTGTACACAGAGGGAACAACTTTCCTTGCTGTTAAAGACTGAGGCAAAGAAGGCATTAAGTACCTCAGCCTTGTCCTTATCCCCTGTCACTGTTCCTTTTGCATCCAATAGGGACTGAATATTCTCCCCAGTCCTCCTTTTCTTGTTGAGGTATTTGTAGAAAGATTTTTTATTATCTTTCACAGACTTAGCCAATTTGATTGCTAGTTGGGCCTTAGCCCTCCTGATTTTTTCCCTGCATGATCCCGCTTCCTCCCTGTAGTCCACCCAAGAGGCCTGTCCTTTCCTCCAGAACTCATAGACCTTCTTCTTCTTTTTGATGCATCCCAAAATCTCTCTGTTCAACCAAGCTGGCTTTTTCCCCCGCCAGCTCCTTTTCTGGAACACTAGGATGGCTTGCTCCTGAGCTGCTAGGATTTCATATTTTAAGAGCACCCAGCCCTCGTGGGCTCCCTTGCCCTGAAGGACTGTCTCCCATGGGACTTTACTAACCAACCTTCTTGTAGCAGTGTAGTTCCTGAAGCAGACTGACAAAACATTGACAACAGCTTTGCAATCTTTTGTGGATAGCTCAGTACAGAGGGGTCTATTCAAGACCTAGATTGTAGGGAATAATGATTTATTCCACATTAAACAAAAGGAAGTTCCTCTCTCCTGAAGATCTTATGCTTCCTGAGTATTCCAACTGTTATTTCAGTTGTAACAATTTCTAATGTGTCTACAGAGAAAAGATAAGACACTAAAGAAGATGGTGTCAAATCTTAAGTTCAAAGGACTGGATCTCATTAGCAAGAAGAATACCAGACTATAACTATCTCACAATCACCTCTAATAGTCAGTGTATAAAAAATGTAAAATATTTTATGTTTTTCTTTTCAAAGGAAGGAGGCAAGATTAGTTTGGGAGTAGCTTCACAGATTTTGAAAATTTTTGCTATTTATGAGACAAAGGTTAGTTTCAAAACAACTTGTTTATCTCATTATAAGCCATTATAAACACCTCACTCCATAAGGCAAGGTGGACTCATTCTTGACTTGGATTTTTACACACTAACAAAAATAGATATATTTTCTTCTGTCCGTTCTCAGCATTTTATAGCCATTTCTGTGCGCTCAAGTGCTGTAAAGGAAAAAGGAAAACTATTTTCTGACTCAGTTCTAATCAAGTCTATTAGCTGGAATCTTATCACTAAAAAATGTTATCCAAAGTAATCATTTATTTTGCTGAATGTTTAAATAAAATTTGCCTCAGTATAGAGAACTACTGTTCTCTTCCGTAGGCGGAAGGAATATGGAACATGCTGACACTTTAAGAAAAAGTTAAAACCCTTTAACCCTTTTACCCCAGAATTTTATAGCTGCTGTCTGCAATGAGAGAAGAAGCAGTTAGAGATTAATTTTGTAAAGCTGCATTCTCTTCTCTGCCATGAAATGAGAACTGAAAGTTAAATTCCTCTAAGTTCCTTGTGAACACTCCAGCAGCTTGGCTGGGATTTTCTTCCTTTCCTAAAGACAATCATATACTTCAGACAAAATCCCTTCCGTGCAGATGGTTTTCAGGCAAAAACCTCTGACTCTTTACTGGCCAATCAATAGTAAATCCCCTACAGAAGTCATAATGCCAAAATACGGAATGTGTGATACCTGCATAAACCATGCCATGCTCAGGAAGTTATGAAGTTTATAACTTACTAAATCAACAGTAATTTATAAGCTGTGTGTATTTCTGATTCAGAAGAACATGGCAGGTGGTAAGTAATGAAGAAGAAATAGAACAGACAGCCTTGGTGAATGCATCTCAAGAACTTTATGTTATATATTTCCTTTGTTATGTGGCTAATTATATTCCACTGGTATTTCTAATCCATATTTCAAATTATTTTGAGGATCTATTATACAGTGCTGCAGTGTATATAAACTGTTATACTCAGTGAATTTCAATTTATATCCAGTGTCCATGGCCAAGTGATGGGCAATGTGGTATTTGCGTGAAAACTCTCCATTATTCCTCCTTTTGCTAATATTCCAAGAAACATTTTCCATATTAGAAGAAAGCAAACAAGCAAATAAAGAACAACTAATTCATAAAATAAACTTCCAGAGTATATTCTATAGATTAGTGTATAAACAAGTACCATTGCTAGCAGCAAGATACAGTTACTGTATTAACTTGGCAAATCTCTGAAGAGGAGACTTTTCACCCTTTGTCTGAACTTGTAATAGTTTTTCTGGATCTTTAATTTGACATATTTAGCTGTAACTACTTAGCTGTAACAATAACAAACAAAATCAACATATCAAACAGGTGATTATTGCCTGATTTGTGTGATATAAATATATTTTTAAATAGACGGTAGTAACAAGTTGCTATCCCCAAAGCTATACACAATCAAACAGTCACAGCTAAAGAAATGTTGACTTGATGCAAAGAAAACCAGTTTAAGGGCAAAAATGATAAGAAACAGTTGTCTAAAATTTGTGAAATGTGACCTACTCAATGAATTTAGATGTAGCAAGGAGTAGCAGTTCAATGAAGTGTGTTAGAAAATGTATAAAAACAGGCCCAGGTGAGCGCTGGAAAAGGAGGAAGAAATTATCACTCTTCTCCCAGAAAACAGGAGGAAGAAACTCGGTCATCAACACAACAGCCTCTAGCCCTTCACTTGAAGCTGACAGTTGAATGTTTGATTGTACAGTCCTCCTGTTTGTCCTCTCTCCACTTTTCTTTAGAAAGACCCTAGAGCCTCCCCCAGAGGCCCTGAGGTGCTGAAGAAGGGTGAGCATACCACCACAAAAAATGTAGACGATACTAGGAAACCTTTTTATAATAATTTTAACTGTATTATTACAAAGTTTGCATTAATATGGACTCCTAGCTTTGTATCTGTATTATTAGTAACTGTTTATTTTATCTTCGGCAGCAGATTTAGCATAGAACAATAGTAAACTCATGGCTTTCTATATAAGGTTTGCTCCCCCTTTTAGTCATGCTTACCTTCTAAGTATAGAACAACACAGAAAGTATGAGAGAATTGATTTTTTCAGAAAAAATTTTGAGCTGTACTAAATAGTGCATTAGCTTATACTTAAAGAGTCTGTCAAGAAAGGACTGGGAGTTTTCAACTCGATAAAGCATATTCCTTTAACTTTCATCAATTAATTCTCTTAAAAAGGCAGTGAGAACTAATTATGAATGTAGTTTTTAAACATTTTTTCTATGAAATGAAAACTAGTAATAAAGAGAAGGATTTTTTTTTAACAAAATTTCATTACCTGTAAATTTGAGTTTATAAATTACAGATGATAACAAATTATGTTTATATGTCTAAAAATAAAAAGGAAGGAAGGGAGGAAAGGGGGAGAGAGGATGCAAGAAAGGCTTAATGATTTGTTATATTTACAAAGCTAAGCATACAAGTTACAAAATTCTGTTTTTAAGACTCCCTGCATAAACTCTCTTCTCTCCTCTCTTATGCATGCAGTTATTTGTATTGTAGTTATGTGGAGAGTTTTTCTTCCTCTACAGGATCTTGCTCTATGCTTTCCACGGAATGCTGAAAAAAAAGCCAGAAGAATCTTGAAAAGGTAAGCTAAGCAAGACAATTTCTACTAAAATATTAAAAAAATTCAGTGACTCGTAGCATGCCATTCATATACATCTACTTACCTGGTAAGGTTTGGGGTCGTAGGTACAATGACTGGCTTCCTTATGTAGTGAGAATAGCTAAATACTTGACAGAGATTCTACAGAATCTAACATTATGGCTAACAGGCATCAGAAATGAGCCTAACAGCAAATATTAGAGGAAAATATACTTTGAGCTACAAATGTGGCGGTCATCTAACTCTATGTTGAGGCAGATTTTCATCTCCAACTGAGAAACACATCCTTAATATCTCTTTGGAGTCTGACATGTAGGATAATTATCTCTCCCAGTCCCAGATGGAGACAGAGGATTAATAGCGATGTTTGCAGACTTGTTTTTGGATCAGTATTAGAACTTATTGATGAGATCTTGCATTCAGTTACCCAAAGTTTATTGCACAATAAGAGGGGTAGAGCACTTGTAGGGAAGGCTGTAGAAGGGGATGAAGTAGTCACCTCATAAAGAGTTCCAGGACCAGCTACATACAGGCTGACACAGGAACAGACCATTAGGCTAATAACACTGGGGAAAATTATTGTCTTTAGACACTAATAACCTCAGGAAAAATAGTAGATTAAATGATCTGACATTTAAAATGGATTGACTAGTGTAGGCAGGACACTTTCACAAAACTTGTTATAAATATAAGCCCTAAGTAATCGTTAGTATTCACACACCTGTGTTCATCTCTCCTTCACCACATGGTAAAGCAAAATATTACATCCCATAGCTTTTTACAGCATTGTAGCAGCTCATAATTTTTCACATGTAACGTGTTTCTGTATATATAGCTGAAGCAGAAAACACATGAAAAATACTTTAGTCATTATGGTATCTACTGTTAGGAAGCAAGAGTTGGATAAAGTGCATGTGTTGTATCATAAAAGATTTCTATTGCTTCTTAATCCTAGATAAAATGAGCTGTTGTCTAGCTGAATACCATTTTGCTTCCTTTTTTTTTTTTTTAAATGGAGTTTCTATATGATATCATTGTGTTTACTAAAAAGAAATCTTAGATTTAGTGGGGAGTAGCTAGGAAATAATGCTGCCATATTAATATACCTCTAGATATTTCCTTGGAACATCAGAATTACCATTTTAAGATACCAGTGGAAGAAATCCTTCAGTTCTATAAATTATCACCATGAATATTTAAGAAACGTAGACATCAACTAATCAGACTCATAAAATCCTTGATTAAGAGGGGTCAGATCACTTAGTCAAACTACTCATAAGCAAGGTTAAATATAACTGAATGTTCCTATTTATTTGTATTGACTCTGTCCATTAAAAATCCAGAAAAAAAGTTCTAATAATATTTTCACATTTATTATTAGAAGTTGAGTAGAAAGTAAAAATATATTTAATAAGTCATTAGATCACACATTGCATGGAGAACCCTGATTAACCCAGAGAGTTTTATCTGTGCATTTTTCTGGTATTAGCATATTCTGACAGAAAAGACATTAGAAGTTCTAATTTTCTGTCTTGCATCAAAGGAGGTTTGCAGAAAGAAACATTAGGAATATTTACATTTATTCAAAAGTCTCTAATAGTCTTGCTGTTCTGTGACAAAGTCACATTAGATAGGATTGATCTGAGCAGCTGTAGGTTTATCCTAAAACAGATGTCTAACATAGGCCAGATGAATCATAACTCTAAGTGATTTTCCGCAGTATAAAGTAAGCTCATAATAATTACTTCATACATAGAAGTCTATGTCTTAAATGTCTATAAGTTAGGTGAAAGAAACCCTGTCTTAAGGTTTTGAAATATATGGCTCAAGCACTTGAGTATTGGTTTCATAACTAGATTAAAAAGATAAGTGGTTGAGCAGCTACCACGCATCCTGACATCTGTTCTTTGGGAGAAGAAATCAGCATTGGCCTCACCACAATCTCTTTTCAGGTAGTTGCAGAGAGCAATAAGGTCTCCCCACAGCCTCCTTTTCTCCAGACTAAACAGCCCCAGTTTCTTCAGCTGCTCCTCATAAGGCTTGGGTGCCAGACACTTCACCAGCTTCATTACCTTTCTCTGGACACACTCCAGCAGCTCAATGTCTTTATTGTAATGAGGGGCCCAAAACTGAACACAGTGTTTGAGATATGTCCACACCAGCACTAAGTATAGGGAGACTATCACTTCTGTATTCCTGCTGGCCATACTATTTCTGATACAAGCCAGGATGCCATTTGCCATCTGGGAACACCATTGGCTCATATTGAGTTGGCTACCAAACAACACCCACAGGTCTGTTTTGGCCATGCAGATTTCCCAGCATTCAGCTCCAAACCTGCAGCGCTTCCTGTAGGGTTATTATGACCCAAGCTCATGACCCGACACTTAGCCTTATTGAACCCCATGCTGTTTGCCTCAGTCCGTCAATCAAGCCTGCCCAGATCCCTCTGTAGAGCCTTCCTTCAAGCAGATCAACACTCCTGCCCAACTTGGTGTCAACTGCAAACTTACTGAAGGTACACTCAATCCTCTCATCTAGGTCATTGATAAAGACATTAAGCAAGAATGACCCCAACACTGAGCCCTAGGGAACTGCATTTGCATTCAACAGAGCTCTTTGGGCTCAATCATCCAGGCATTTTTTTACCCAGTGAAGTGTACACCTGCCCAAGCCATGAGTAATCAGTTTTTCCAGGAGAATGTGGTAAGAAACTATGTCAAAAGATTTACTGAAGTGTAGGGTAGACAACATCCACAGGCTTTTACCTCATTTACTAGGCAAGAATTAAATTTTTTTTTTCAGTGATCACTGATGACTCCTGTTAGTGCTGGCAACCTTTTCAGCAATCAGCGAATTGGAAAATCCCATGGATAGAAACAACTACGAGTAGGCTAATCCTCATTCTGCAGACAATACATAAGGTTGGGGGGTGCGGGGTGTTTGTCCGAATAGGCATTTAACAGGTTGTAAAATAGGAGATAAGTATTGATAAATCTGAGAAAAGTTGTCCACTAGAAAAACATGTAAGTGGCAGTAGGGATACAAGAAAATTGAAATTTTACTTATTGCCATTGAGAAACAAAACTACTTGAAATGAACTACTCTTTACAGTTGCACATATATTACTTGTAAACCTAGAGTAAAACTTAAAACACTACACTGATCCTAGATGCAGAATTTTTTTCAGGTGTGAATGAGAATTCTTGACACTCTAAGAATGAACAAAGGTACCATTCTTCTTTTGGATAAAATGCAGTGTATATAACTCTTATACTTAATGAAATTTAAAATGTTGTTTATGCTCACAGGCATAATGAAGTTCTTCACTTTAACGTAATCTTGGTCAGATATCTACTAAAACTATATAAGTTATTATTTTTCCTTAAGGCAGGAGTGAAAACAGCTGTTTGTAAATATCTAACTTTTCCTTTTTTCCTAATATTGGAGTAATTCTAGTGGAAAAAAAAAATCTGTACGTGTAAAGTAATTAAACATATAACAGGTATAATGGCTCCTTGCCAGATGAATTCAGTCACTGTAGAAAAATTATATGTTGCATTCAAAGCTATTCCAATAATATTTGTAGAAATATTTGAGTAAATTAATTCCCCTTTTCCCTCTCTGTGTAGCATTTCAGGAAAACCAATAGGCTTCCCTTGTTAACACAAGTTGGGTTTAGAGGAAAAGGGACAGCAGGGCTCTCAGCTGGAGGGGCCTTCCAGACCAGCAAAGCAATGCAGAGTTCAGCAGCATCTGGCAAGTTGTTAGTGATTCCTGGGCTCAAGTGTCAGGATTGGTCTGTAAATTGCAGGAAAAGTTTCTGATGCTTACAAGTTTTTACATAACCTCTATCCTGAAAGGGTTTACAATGCCAAGTCAAAAGCTAGGATGGGCCTGAAATCTGAAAACGTTCTGTTGGTGCTGTGATGGATACTGCTCTGGAAGTGAAGGAATAAACTTATTGGCTTTTAACAAGTTGGCTGTTCATTGAGATAACTGATGAAGTTGGATGCTGTTAATCCATTCTGCAGCTGTCAAAGTGAGGCTAAAACTGGAGACTGGTGTTTTCTACCTGAATCAGTGTGAAGGTTTTGAGGCATCTTGCACTTTGTTGATCCTGGATCTTAATGGGAGAATGGAAAAGAATATTTTTCTGAGGATAGGTGACAAGGATCATATGCTCTTCTTCTGTGGTAAGAGAGAAAAAAATTCCATACTCGTTGCTTCGTTGCTTTTTGGACTTCAAAATGACATTGCTTTCAGTAGCAGTGGTGTTTTCTCTGTCCTAAGTGTATAAAACATGAAAAAGATGAGGTTGTTATGGATGTTTTTATCCTGTAGGGTTGCATTCAGCAGGGCTTGGTGAACACTGAAAGAGGAAAGATTGCAAGATATATTGAAATAAATTTTGGGGAAAAATAACTGAGCTGGAATTAAAGACCAACACTGTACCAACACTGAGCAAGGCAACATGGTCTTCCTGTACACAGCAGTTGTCTTTTCTCCAGACCTTCTCACTCATCTTCTCACCTGGATTTTTTTCCAAAGGGTATGTTCACGATAAATGTCCCAGCCAGTCTGCATGTTGTGGCACAGCTCAATAAAGGTGCAGTATCTTCTATTATTTAAAGCAAGCTCTCTGAATGTGCCAAAATATGCCTGAAATGTATCCAACTGAACAAATTAGAAAGACACAGCATGAAAAGTTGAATCATTGATGTTTTCTTTGGGTTTAAAAAAGGGAGGCACAGAGAGGAAATTTTCCTTATCTATCTTCTGTCATCCTCCTCACATATTTACTCCCAAGTGAGGTCAGCTTCAATAAAAGTAAATTACCAGTACATTTTTCCCTCTGGGAGCTTTTGAAGAAGAAACTCTGCATAATATGTTGTTCATCAAATTTTGGGGACTGTTTCTGTTTTGGTTAAGTGTACTTTGCGGTTCCTGGTAGAGTAAAAGAGAAAAACCATGTAAGTTGCTAACAGACAGGAGAATGAGTTGCTAAATGTATTCGCCCTTTGTGTAGAGATACAAACATCCAACTTTAACACACTTTTGCTGGGTTGCAAACTGTAGCTTTCTAAGCCAGTTTAGTTCATGCGGTGTATGTGCAAACTGTACAAATAGACAGGCAGATGATTTACCTTTCCTCTGCCAAGGTAACATGCCATGTTCTCAGTCCACATCCAAATTACAATGAAAAGAGCCTTACAAAGATTTTTATAAACCCTCTATGCACCCTTAATGTACCCATCAAAAGAGAAAACTATCTGGCTGCAACATTGTTTCAGATCTTGGCAATGGCAAGTCCATTGATACCTGTACAATGTATAACAGTATACATGTATAACAGAGATGGTGCAGTTTTAGAATAATCTGCTTAAATCATAGAATCATTAGGTTGGAAAAGACCTTAGAACTCATCAACTTCAACTGTGTTAAGAAAATTAGCCTGGAACAATATTTACCATTTCGAACATGGTTCCTGCATTTCGTATGTGATCATCCCTCACTCTGCATAACATTATTTTAAAATAGGACGTTGCAGCAGTTTGGTTTTGGCCTCAACATTCAGCCAGGAAAAAAAAAAGAGTCCAGTCAGAGGATTTTTCTGACTGTAATTTAATGATATGAACTGATTTCAGTACAGACTGGGAAATAACAAACATTTCTTTCATAGGCAGGCAGAAAATAAGCTCTTTATAACTTTAGAGTGTATTATACCAACTGTTCAGTGTTGCTGTCCAGGAATAATAGCCTTCAACTTCTCATCTACATTTCTGATTATTAATTTTTAAATAGTCTGACAGTTTGAGACAGAAAGAATTAATATAATTCTGTATCTCAGCTGTAAAAGGCAGATTTTTCTTCCTCTTGCATTCAGCCAAATTAGGAATATAGGGTTTGTTTCTAGTGGGGAACTATGCTACCCGCTCTAAGATTTTGCATTATGTACCAACTACCTCTGAATGTGAAGAAATGCTGCTTCTTTTTGCCATAGCACTACTTTTGTAAAACAGCGTTCTTTCCAGCTGTGCGTATAAAAGCAGTTATGAATTTGTGCCATTATCTTCATAGATTAATGAAATGACTATTATCTTATTATTAAATGAGGTAGTTCACGCTTCCCACACCCTTTCAAACACTGCATAATCAGCACTGAGAAATCACTGTTCACAAAAGATTATTTGACACATAGGTCTGTCTGGTTATCAAAACCATTCGTTCAGATAAGATCATTGAAAAGAAGGTGCAGGAGCCAACTCCATTAACAAAACACTACTGCATTAGCTATGGAATTTTTTGATTGATTGTTTAAATCCAAATTGTTATGTGTAGACGAGAAAGACTATTTTCATGAACATCTTCCACATCAACAATGAAACACCCATGCACAGTAATCAATCATACATAATTTTATGGCTGCTAATTCCCCTCACAGATTCGGCTTGTGAGAGCTGTCCATCATTCTAATACATTTACACACCCTTGTTCCATAAGGAATAGTATTTTTACATATTGTATAGTAAACTATGTGCAAACAATATCAATGTGCAAATACTGGTAAATAAGTTAACATACAAACAGAAGAGGAGCTAACATGACCATAAAAGCATCCGAAAAATTTAGTTACTTTTTATACAATTGTAGAAATTGGAAATGAAATTATTTCAGGAGAGGCAGTCAGATTTGAGAATACTCCTTTTCATTTCTTAGAGGAATTTCAGAAATCTCTTCTATTTTTTCTACTTGTATTTGGACAAACAGAATGTAAAATGAACATAAAATGCTTTTACATTGGATTTATGTTTCATTCACATATTCGCACCCACTTATTGCTCAGAAGATAATAGAAACACAATCCAGTGAGTTGAAGCAAATTTGAATTTGGTGACCAGGGAGGGTAGACCCTCTCCCACAGTAGATGAAGATCAGATTCGCAAACACCTGAGGAACCTGAACATATAGAATTCCATGGGACCTGATCAGATGGATCCCAGAGTCCTGAGGGAATTGGAAGATGTGGTTGCCAAGCCACTCTCCATCATATTTGAAAAGTCCTGGCAGTCAGGAGAAGTCTCTGACTGGAAGAAGGGTAATTTTGTGCCCATTTTTAAAAAGGGTAGAAAATTCAACCCTGAGAACTATCAAGCTGTGAGCCTCACCTCTGTGCCTGGGAAGATCATGGAACAGATCCTCCTAGAAACTATGCTAAAGCACATGGAGGACAGGGAGGTGATTAATGACAGCCAGCATGGCTTCACCAGGGGCAGGTCCTGTCTGACTAGTTTGGTGGCTTTCTATGATGGGCTAACTGCAGCAGTGGACATGGGTAAACTGACAGATGTGATCTTGTGTAAAGCCTTTGACATGGTCCCCCACAACATCCTTCTCTCAAAATTGGAGAGATATGGATTTGATGGGTGGACAGTAAGATGGATAAGAAACTAGTTGTCGTATTCAAAGAGTAGTGGTCAATGGCTCAAAGTCCAGATGGAGATCTGTGAAAAGTGGTGTCCCTCAGGGGTCCGTACTGGGACTGATGCTGTTTAATATCTTTATCAATGATATCGACAGCAAGATTGAGTGCACCCTCAGCAAGTTTTCAGATGACACCAAGCTGAGTGGTGTTTTTGCCACACCGGAAGGACAGGATGTCATCCAGAGGGACCTGGACAGAATGGAGAAGTGGGTCTCTGAGAACCTCATGAGGTTCAACAAAGCCAAGTGTATGGTCCTGCACCTGGGTTGGTGCAATCCCTGTTTTCAGTACATGATGAGGGATGACATGCTTGAGAGCAGCCCTGCAGAGAAGGACTTGGGGGTGCTGGTCGATGAGAAGCTCAACACGAGCTGGCAATGTGCGCTCGCAGCCCAGAAGGCCAACTGTATCCTGGGCTGCATCAAAAGAAACGTGGCCAGCAGGGCGAGGGAGGTGATTCTGCCCTTCTTTTCCTCTCTTGTGAGACCTCATCTGGAATACTGTGTCCGGTTCTGGAATCCTCAACATAAGAAGGATATGGAGCTGTTGGAACGGGTCTAAAGGAGGGCTATAGGGATGATCAGAGGGCTGGAGGATCCTCCTTATGAGGACAGGCTGAGAGAGTTGGGTTTGTTCAGCCTGGAGAAGAGAAGGCTCAGAGGAGATCTTATAATGACCTTCCAGTACCTGAAGAGGGCCTACAGAAAAGCTGGAGAGAGGCCATTCATAAAGGCTTGTGGGGATAGGACCAGGGGGAACAGGTATAGACTGGAGAGGGGCAGATTTAGACTAGACATTAGGAGGAATTTCTTCACCATGAGAGTGGTGAGACAGTGGAACACGTTGCTCAGGGAGGTTGTTGGTGCCCCATCCCTGGAGGTGTTCAAGGCCAGGTTAGATGGGGCCTTGGGTAGCCTGCGTTAGTGGGATTTCCCTGCCCATGGAGGGGGGGTTAGAACTACATGATCTTTAAGGTCCCTTCCAATCCTAAATTTTCTGATTCTATGAATTAATTTACAAAACAAGTGACGTAATACCAAACTGGTACAAATGATTGCACACAACTATGATTGGATTATTTATTGAGAATCAAATATACAAGAGCAGCTTCAGCATGGTTTATCGGTCTTCTGTACTACGAGATATACGTTTATCTTTTTACCACACACGCAGATTTGATGAGTTATTCATATGTGGCTTTGGGTGAAAATTGAGCTAGTTCCTGAGCACACTACATCTTATTCTAATTTTACCTGTCAACAGTGTAACGTATCCAGTGGATATAGATTTTTAGAAAACTAAACTAAGAAAATGTGGCTTACATCATCTTTTTTTTTCAGTTAATTGTTGTAATCCCCTAATACTTGTCTATCCTCTTGAATTATCTCTATCATTTTTTTTTTATTATTTTTTCCCTCACCTTGTGGATCCTGATTACCCTGACTTCTTAGATCTTTAGGGTTTAGAGGAAGTTTTGTAGAAATATAATTCCCTCAAACTTTTTATAATGTATTACAGCTAGAATTAATACCCGTTTGGAGGCTTGTTAAACTGTTACTAACCACATGGGATATTGCTCCCGAGGCTGATCAGAAGGAAAGTTCAAGTGATCAGAAAACTAGTGTCTTATATTCATTCCCAATGTCAAGCCACATAGGCTTGTATTTTTAAGACAGTTTGTTTCAGAGCACATTTGGTTGAGGACTGCAATTTAAGGAGTATTCGTATCATCTGTCTTGTGATATTCAGCTATTCAGCTTTGTTTACGATTAATTTAGAAACCATTTTGCAGTGAAGAGGGCAGTCAGTAAGGAATTCAAATGCCTAGCCTTAGAAAAGCCTTCTAGATTCTTCCATTGTAAGGAAGGCATTTCTTCCATGGGATTATTGAATTAATATTTCTGGTTTTATAACTGAGAAGTGCAGGATGTGTAAATTCTCAGGCAAATAAGGGTCAAGTGTGTTAAAACAAACATCAAAATGTCAGGGTAAAAAAATTGAGACGTTTCTTGAAATCCAGGATCTAGTACCCCAGGATTATCCATGATGTACAAAGTAGACTGCACTTTTTGCCTTTATCAAGGTTCCCATGTTACTGGCATTATATAAGCACAAAGTGTAATTGCAGAAATAAGTGGAAGAGAGAGAAAAAAGTGGGCAAATGTTAACCAATAATGGTGAGAAATGTCTAAACATTTCATTAAAGGTAATTACTTTTAAAGGCAAAAACTTCAGAATGATGTTTAATTAGTTCTACAAGAGAAATAAATATCATGAAAAAATATGTGTAGGAAAAATAAGAACAAACCTTTTCCCAAATGTATTTTATTACATATGAAACAAATGCAATACACAAATTTAATTACTACAAATTATATAAAGCACACTGCTATTTATAAAATTAAAAAAAAAATCATTTACGTTTAGAAAAAGTTGGCCGAAAGAGTAGAAGTATTAATACAATCTGCAATTTGACCAGGACTTTAGCTGAGAAGCCCTCTAAGAGTATATATAAGTCCTAAGACATGCTAAAAAGAAGCTACAAAGCTCCCTTTCATATTTTAAAACAGAAATATAAACAAATTCCAGCTGTTTTTTTTTACTCAGTAAAGAATACACCTGTCTAAACCATAAGTAACCAACTTCTCTAGGAGAACGCTGGTGGAAACTTTCAAAGGTTTTCCTGAAGTCGAGGTAAATAACATTCACATGCTTTTCCTCATCCACTGGGTAGTTCACCTCATTATAGAAGGAGTCCCAGCAAAAGCTCCTTGGTTACACAAGCCGGATGTCTTTCCCACTGGTTCATCTTAAGGCACATGGGAACAGGATACTCTTCTTTAAGACTTCCTTCTTGAAGAATGCTCAGTCTTTATGGACTCCTTTGCCTTTTAGAACTGTTTACCAAGAGACTCTCTCAGTCAGTGTCCTGAACAGGCCAAAGCCTGTCCTCTGGAAGTCCATGGCATTGGTTTTACTGACCCTTTTCCTTACTTCACTAAGAATATTGAACTCTGTCGTGGTCACTAAGCCCAAGATGGCATCCAAGAACCACATCTCTCACCAGTCCTTCTCTGTAAGTAACTGGCCAAGCAAGGCACCTCACCAGGTAGGTTCACTTGCCAGCTGTGTCAGGAAGTTATCTTCCACACACTCCAGAAACCTCCTAGACTGTTTCTCTTTGTGCTGAGTTGTTATATCCAGCAGATGTCCAGTAAGTTGTAGTCCCCTACAAGAATAAAAGCTAAAGCTAGTGATTGTAAGAGGTTATGCAGGTTTGGTCACGTGGCAGTCTTTTGTGCATAGTGAAGACCGACAAGATTTTTTGCATACAGTTTAAGATAATACACAGAGAAGAATCATGCATTTTCTGAAGCGGTCACACAGGACCACCAGCCATCTGGATTGCATGAATTCATTAGAATAGTTGGAAAGTCCAAGGTGATTTGGGTGAAGATACTGTTGAAAGGGCCCTTGCAACAGCAACTCTCATCACCATCCAAATAGCAACCAACCATCCTGTTCAACACATTTGATTCTTCATGTAAGCATTGCCTTATTCAAAGATGACAATAAATTAGAATCTTTTAAACATTGTTTTTGAATGCCTGTGCAGCATGTTACAGAGATCGTGCTACTCTTGCTCAATATTTTTTCTAACATAGAGACAACAGAATCAAAACAAAGCGTTTGTATATAATATTAGATAATATACAGACTAATATACTAATATACAAAATAATCAGTGTAGCAGACTACTTTTTCAACTCTGATAGCCTAAAGTTAAGAGTGAAAATCAGCACAAGTACAAGGAAAAAATAAATTATGAGCCTTCTGAAAAGATCAAATGTTATCAAGGAAGGATTTTTCAAGCTGGATGGTTCTAGTCAAAGATTTCTTCAATTCCTGAGTCAAGTCCTCTCTTTCTATAAAACTTACTGAACAAGGTAGAGGATTAAATTGAATAGATTGATGTCACTCTGTGATTGTGTGAAATATCTATGTTACAGGGAGTTTGACGTACCTGTCTTGATGCCATTTGTAATAAATGGAGACAAATCAGCACTCACAGGACATGATTAATTTCATTCTAAAGTAAAATTCTAAAACTGATTAGAGAAATCATGTTCAGGAAGTTCTTAATTATTTCCTTTATGACAAAGGAAGCCTAGGATGATCAACTCAGATGTGGCCACCTGCCTTCTGGATAGCTCATGTTAAGATGGCTGTTCTCCTTGGTGTCATGTTCTAAGCCATTAGCAGAAGGCACACGTTTTTCTAAACATTCTGATTGCAGGGTCAGATCCAAGTACTCATAATAGCATACATACTTACAGCTGCTTTATTTCAATGTATTAAACAATAATAATAAAGGAAATGTCATATAATACTGAAGAAAAGTCAGTAACTGAATGTAATTTTGCATCAGTATGTACTACTATGTCATTATCAATATAATTCCATTAGTATATCTACTGCAAATGAACTAAGACAGCAGTTTTGAGAGGCGTACTATAAGCCTGAAAATTGTCCAACTTAAATTAATGATGTATCTCTCACTGAAGTCTGTAGGTGCAAAATCAGGATAAATGCCAAGCATCCTACAAATATTTCACACAATTAAAGACTGAGATTAGATATAAGGCTGAACAAGCAATGTGTATCTCTCAAGCAGTTTACAGCTTAGAGTAATTCATAATACCAGCCAAAATGCTTGAACTGTGTATAGGTTTTCAATACTGTTATTCATGAGACTTGGGTTCTGGTAGGGAAGTCATACTTCATATGCCCAAAAGAGAGCTAAGAATGGAGAACAGCTTTTCAGAATGTTAGACACTTCCTTCAGACTATGCAAAGATTTGGTTTTATGTGCTTGCAAGTCACACTTTGAAGCATCCTTGGAGATTAGGCACATATGACTTGCAATTCTATGGTTAAAAGGGAATAAAAAATTTGTTTCAAATGCCACTGGTGGGGAAAGGCAAAATAGTGCTGAAAATACAATATCTTCTGTACCTGCCTAACCTTTTACCAGCACACGTATTTTCTATGGAACGTTAGAAATTATTCAGCATCTAAACCTGACCTGTGAACCTGTTAAGTTTTATGTTGGTGAATGGGATATATCTCTGTTCTATTTATTTGCTATTACGAAGACACAAATACATGTCTCTGGAACAACCTGAGGATGTCTGTGACAAGTATGCGTAAAAGTTCTTACATTTGAATTAAAATGAGCTATCTTTACTACTTACAAATTTACTGCACTGCTAAAGCACCAGTGATACGAAATCCCCTCCTATGCTTGTTCAAGCCATGGAATTACTTTTCTTTTGGTAACAGCTTATCTGATACAATAGTAATATTTCATTTGTGGACAATGCTAAGTGTAGAAAACCATGATTACCACTGCAGAGAACAAAAGTTATGAAGGGACTAAAGGAGGAAATATTTAAAGACTCCAATGTTTTGCTATCTTTTTTTTTTTTTTTCTTGCAAAGTACTTTACATTCCCAAAGTTAACTGAGAGCTATGAATGACCAGATTCCTGCTAGAGGGATTCAAGATCATGTGTTTACATAACTAATAGAAGAGAAGGTTTCAGTCCTGTAGCACTCCAAATCACTTTACTGATGCAAATATTTAACATAACAAAGAAATATGTTTTCCTAGTGACATTCTTACTTGAGCCTGTTAGCTCCCTCAGGTTATGTCCGTCCTATGCCAGACAGACTCTGCTGATCATGAGACTAAAGGAATGAAGAATATTAGGCAGAGTTCCTATTAGTCTTTTTGCTTGAAGGGCCTTTAGCCTAACTCTTTAGTTAATTGCTTAAACAAATTAAACATATTACCCACTGTGACTTTAGTCACTTAAGTTTCCTCTCACAGAAATAGGTAACTAAATAGCTACAATCCCACAACAAGCAAGACTTCAAAAAGAGATAGTAAAATGGGTGAATAGCACAAAGAGTAATGAAGCAAAAGGAGTTTATTTGCCTTTTTTGGGACACCTCCCTTCCCCCCAACAAAGCTACCAAATAACTGGGCAGGGCAGCAGGATTAAGCTGAAAGCAAGCACTGAGGTAAACAGACCAGCAATCACAGAAGGATACAAGAATAAAATGAACTCCCTGGCTACTTTCGTAACTTCAACAGTACTCAGGAGCTCAATTGTCCATACTGTGGAAGCACTGGAAGGCTCCTTGGTAGGCTTTAGGTAGACCAGTACCTCCAGCTCCTTTTCTGCCAGGCAGCTTTCCAGCAACTCCTGCCCAAGCCTGCAGTGTTGTATGGAGTTGTTGTGACCAAAGCGCATGACCTGGCACCTAGCTTCATTGAACTTCCTAAAAGTGGCCTCAGTCCATTGATTTAGCCTGCCCAGGTCCCTCTGCAGAGCCTTCCTTCCCTCAAGCAGATGAACACTCCTGCCCAACTTGCTGTAGTCTGCAAATTATTGACTCAATTCCCTCAACTACATCATTGATAAAGATATTAAACAGAAATGTCCCAGCCCTGAGCCCTAGGGAACTTCGCTTGGGACAAGCTGCCAACTGGATTTAACTCCATTCAAAATTCTTTCAGCCCAGCTTTTCAGCCATTTTTTAACCCAGTGAAGAGCACACCTGTCCAAGCCATGAGCAGCTAGTTTTTCTGGGAGAAAGCTGTGGGAAAAGTTGTCAAAGGCTTGACTAAAGTTTAGTTAGACAATATTCTGAGTTTTTCCCTCACCCATTAAGCAGGTCACCTGGTTATAGAAGGAGATTAGGTTGGTGAAGCAGGGCCTGCCTTTCCTAAACCCATGCTGACTGGGATTGATCCCATGATTTTCCTGTACATGCCGTGTGATGGTTCTCAAGACAATGTGCTCCACAACCTTGCCTAGATCCAAGGTCAGGCTGACGGGTCTATGGCTACCAGGATCCTCCTTCCAGCCCTTCTTGTATATAAGCATCACATTTGTTAACCTCCAGTCAAGTGGGATCTCCCCAGTTAAGCAGGACTGCTGATAAATTATGGAAAGTGGCTTGTTGAGGACTTCCACCAGCTCTCTCAGTACCCTTGGGTGGATTCAAGCCAACCCCAAAGACTTATGGGTGTATAGATGCTGTAGAAGGGCACCTAGACATGTATGTTGGCTTCATTCTGCTACCTGTCCCTGTCTTCCAGCTCAGGGTTCTGAGTATCCAGGGAACAGCTACTATTAAAGACTGAGGCAAAGAAGGTATTAAGTACCTCAGCCTTTTCCTCACCCTTAGTCAATATGGTTTTGCCTGCATCCAATAAATAATAGAGATTCTCCTTAGCTCCCCCTTTTGTTGTTAATATGTAGAAACATTATTAGAAGTATTTCTTTGTATGGAAACATTTCAGTGTATAGAAACATACTAGATCCATGCCCAAAAATATACTCATTAATATTTGATTTGCTAGTAAATACAAGTACTAGTCAGACCTTTCCTAGTGATTATGTTGCAGTGGTATAACAGAAGTAAACAGTATTCTTGTTTATGAACCAAGGTGAATCAGTGCACTGTTAGTAAAGGTGTTCAGATACAAAATACTCATAATTTTGCACTGACCTTATTCATGTTGCTATCGTTTAGGTGAAAGTTCTTGTACTGGGGGGAGGAGGGATTTAGGAAAAGGGTGCAGAAACAATAACTGATGAAATATCTAATAACACTGAGGCATTTTGGACTTAATTAGTCACAAGTATCTATATAAAGGGTAGTAACTTTGTCCACAACACTTAAAAGTTTCCTAATACACACTGACATCTAGAAGAATTTTGGGTTGCATTGTAACACTATACATCAGCATAAATTTTAAATAATGATGAGATGAAAGTTTACATGACAAAGTACAATAAAATAGTATTTTCAGGACATATGTGAGCTTGCTCTTTCTAGGTTGCAAACTCAGCTAAAACCTACCAGATTACAATAATATGATTCGAGGTCTGAGTTAATAAACCCTACTGAGAATGAGCATTCTGCATTTCTTTTTTTTTTTTTTTTTTGTGGTCTGTGTTATAACACAAAGATCAGAGTTTGCAAACATTATTTTTGAAGTATTATATGTAAAGTTACCCTCTACAATAAAATATTGAAAAGCAGACGGGAAACCTATAATTACGCCAAGACTTGTTCTCAATTTTCCCATGTAGAAGGGTCAAAATGACATTATTTACCAAAAGTTAACTTTTCTAAATCATCCTCATCTTAGTATTTTTTCATACGTATAAATTGCTGTGTCAGAAGCAGAAAAGGCCTTGACTCTGTGCAAGCATTGCTCAGCAATAACAAAAACACCCCTGATTTACCAACACTGTTTTCAGCACAAATCCAAAACATAGCCCCATACTAGCTTCTATGAAGAATATTAATTCTAGATGGTCTCTATGGTCGCTTCCAACACAAACCATTCAGTGATTGTATGATATGATTCTATGATCCCAGTGAAACCCAGCATGTTTTACACTCCATGTCATCTACGTCATGCTCAGGTCCCACACTACCCAATACAGCCTCACTAATCACCATCCCCATTTCCATCATTTGATGAAACACACAGATATAATTCCTATTTTCTATTGACCAGCCCTGTAAAAAGTCCACAAAATATCCATTGAGTTCACTTAGTCCATTATTTTGGGATCCATCTCTTATGTTGGTCACTCAGGACAGGAAATGTGGAGCTTTGTATGGAGTTATTGGGCACCGAAACCCGCTCAGACTGAGTCACTACTGCATTTGAGCTGTTTCTTGTACAATTTGTCCTTCATGGGTTCCAGTGGTTCCCTTTGTAGTAATTCCTATAATATCCATCTCAAATTATGAGTTACAATGTTTTAAGGATGTCTCCATTGCAATCTCCAACCCAGGGCTCTTTGGGCCAGGTCATAACTTTTAACGTTACAATTATCTTGTCTCTTTGCTCCTAGCCTGGATAGTAACAAGTGGTTCTTGCTATAATAATTCGCATAACATGAGACTCAAATCCTGGGTTACAATAATTTAAAGGTGTTTCCATTCTAACCTCCACTCATGGTGTCTATAAGGTTTAACTGGACTATAAGGTTTAACACTGCATTGAACTCCTCCTCTTGCTCCTGCTCCAGCTTGGACTTACGTGCAGTCTGCAGTCACCTAGGTACCTGCTTCATATGGACACCACCTAAAAGGCAGCATCTCTAGGGCTATACCTGCTGCAGCATAACCTTATCCACAGCCAAAGTCAGCTTGAGATGCATCTGTTCCAGTGTTGACTTACCACGGGTTGCAATGCCTTCAGAAATACACCAGCCACAGTTCCTTCAGAGATAAACCTTCCCAACATAGCCTTACCCATGGCTGCAGTACCTCCAAAAGTGTACCTGCTCTGTCATGGGCTTATCCATGGTCACACAGTTCAAAGTGCTCCAGTATGATCCCATGCACAGCCACTGATGTTTCAAGGTGTATCTGTTGCAACATGGACTTATCCACTGGTAGTAGATAAGTCACTGATGCTTTGACTTATGCTTGGGTAAGAGTCTCTTCAGAGATACACCTGCTGCAGCACAGACAGCCTTGGCTGCAGATGCCTTGAGATGTACCTGCTCTGGCATGTGCTTATCCATGGCAAACAATGCTTCAGGGTGATCTGCTCCTGCACGGACTCTTCCATGGGTCACAGTTGCTTCTACTCTAGTTCACACTGGAGTTTGAGCCTTTCCAGTACAGGAGCACAGAAACAGCAGTTATGCCCTCACCATCTCAAAATGTTCCTACATATAGGAAAACGAGACGATAAGCAAGCAGAGAAAGCAAAAAGCAGCCACTAATGAGCACTGTAAACCAATATACAGTGAGGCAAGTAAGCCCCATGGAAAACACAGGATCCAGCCAATTAATAGCTAAAGAGCCATAAAGACTATCAATTTGATATAGCACTCTCAGTCAGATCTGTCATTATCTCTAACCTTTTGAGCCCCATGTTGGATGTCTAGGGGTAGAAAATGTGCTCGTTCATGCTGGGATAGAGAGAATATTTTTCGCAGTAGCTAGCATGGGCCTATGTTCTGGATTTGTGCTCAAAACAGTATGGGTAATAGAAGGATGGGTTTTCTTATTGCTGAGCACTTCTTACACAGTGTCAAGGCCTTTTCTGCTTCTCACACCATCCCATCAGCGAGCAGGCTGAGGGTGCACAGGAGGCTGCGAGGGGACACAGCCAGGAGAGATGATCCCAGCTGACCACAGGGATAGTCCATAATCATATGATGTCATGCTCAGCAATATAAAGCTGGAGGAAGAGGGAGGATAGATTGACATTCAGAGTTATGACATTTGTCTTCCCACGTAACCGTTACATGTGACCAAGCCCTGCTTTACTGAAGTTAGTTGAATACTCGCCTGCAGATGGGAAGTGCTGAATGAATTCATTGCTTATCTTTGCTTGTGTGTGTGGCTTTTGCATTACCTACTAAATTGTTTTTATCTCAACCCATGAGTTCTCTCAGTTTTACTCTTTTCATTCTCTCCCCATCCCACCAGGAGTGAATGAGTGAACAGCTGTGTGGTGCTTATTTGCCAGCTGGTGTTAAATCACAATTAAAATGTGTCCCTTTGTTCTAAACACATAAAGCTGAACTCCTTTCCCCAGCTAGATATGCAGAGAGGGAAATTCAAAGTGAATGTCTACTAATATGCCAGTGCAATAGTAAAATCAGATTTTTTTCAGTAGAATGTGAGACAGGACATTCTATTAGTATCTTGGCAGCAAGATGGCTGCCACAAGCAGGAGATTCAGATATCCCAATTATAAAGTAAAATTTTATTTTCAAATACACTTTTATTTACGCATTTTGAGTTTCAGACTGCTGGCTGAGCAAAAGATAAGCAATTTTCTTTTGACTGTTTATTTGTAAATCTCTTCTGAGATTAAACACAGTCATAAAGATATGTCTATAAAAAAAACAAGTACAGACGTTATCCTCACATTTGATTTAAGCTGCATTAGGAAACTTATTTGACAGATACAGTTTTTTCCCCCAAGCACTGAAGCACAGAAGACTTGCATGAAGATTTGTACTTAAAGAGAAGACTTGATTTTATGGTGAAATGTGAATATGAATAATACTCTTAATCTCTGCAGATTTTCCTACCTTTCAGTAATACTCTACTATGTAATGTCATTAGCAAAACAAAAGAAAGACTGCTATCCTACCTTAAAACGATATTATTAAGTTATTTTAGCTCAAAATTTGACCTCTGTTAGTATAAGCTCTTGGCAAGTGTCTTCTGGGGGAGAAAAGAAAAAGCATTAATCTGTTACTTGCTAAAATTGCCACTCTGACTCAGTAGAAACAGTAAAATCAAAGTTAAAACATTACAGGTGATAATATGGTACTACAAAAGCAGAATGAAAAAGTCTTATCTTTATTGGTGAACTGCAGCCTGTACTGATCCCAATTAAACTTGGTGATAGTTTGAAAAGTTGTTTTTACAGCTTTTTTTCTATGTTGTGTTATACCCATCAAAAATAATAAGCCTATATAAAATGGAAAATTTTACATTCATTTTTATGCCAAGTTTCAAAAACAAGTATATTTATCATTTACTATAGTAATTAATTATATAATTATCAAGAAAACTCTCATCCTACTCCGGGATTTCAACCACCCAGACATATACTGGAAAAGTAGCACGGCAAGCTGTAGGCAATCCAGGAGACTCCTGGAATGCATCGAAGCAATATTGGACCTTATGATCATTAATACAAGCGAACTCATCAGTGACGTCAGGATTGGAGGCAGCCTGGGCTGCAGTGATCGTGCACTGATGGAGTTCAAGATCCAGAGGGATATAAGACAGGTGAGGAGTATATTCAGGACATTAAATTTCAGGAAAGCAGACTTCCAGCTCTTCAAGGAATTGCTTGGAAGAACCCCCTGGGACATGGTCCTCAGAGACAAGGGAGCGGAACAGAGATGGAAAATATTTAAGGAAGATTTCCACAGGGCACAAGAGTGCTCAGTCCCTGTATGCAGAAAATCAAGTAGGAAAGGGAAGAGACCAGTGTGGCTGAGTTGAGACCTCCTGGTTAAACTAAAAAAGGAGAAGGAACTGCACAGGCAGTGCAGGCAGGGACAGGTAACCTGGAACATGTATAGAGACGCTGCCCAGTTGTGTAGGGATGAAGTCAGGAAGGCCAAGGCTCAGCTGGAGCTGAACTTGGCAAGGGAAGTAAAGACCAACAAAAAGGGCTTTTAAAGGAACATCAATCAAAAGAGGAGGGTCAAAGAGAACGTATCCCCACTGATGACTGGAAATGCAGATCATGTATCAACAGATGAGGAAAAGGTTGGGGCACTCAAAAACTTTTTTTGCATCAGTCTTCACTGACAACTGCTCTCCTTGCCCCTTCTGGGTCATGGGACAGCAAGATGGTGAACTAGGGAGGTAGACCCCCTCCCACAGTAGATAAGGATCAGGTTAGAGAACACCTGAGGAACCTGCATAGATATAAATCCATGGGACCTGATGAGATGCATCTCAGTCCTGAGGGAACTGGAAGATGTGATTGCCAAGCCACTCTCTATGATATTTGAAAAGTCATGGCAGTCAGGAGAAGTCCCTGGTGACTGGAAGAAGGGTAACGTTGTGCCTATTTTTAAAAAGCGTAGAAAAGATGACCCTGAGAACTACTGACCTGTCAGTCTCACCTCTGTGCCTGGGAAGATCATGGAACAGATCCTCCTAGAAACTATGCCAAAGCACACGGAGGACAGGGAGGTGATTAATGACAACCAGCATGGCTTCACCAGAGGCAAGTCCTGTCTGACCATCTTGATGGCTTTCTATGATGAGGTAACCACAGCAGTGGACACAGGTAAACTGACAGATGTGATCTACCTAAACTTCTGTAAAGCCTTTGACACGGTCCCCCACACATACTTCTCTCGAAACTGGAGAGATATGGATTTGATGGATTGATGGTAAAGTTGATAAGAAAATGGTTGGATGGTCGTATTCAAAGAGTAGTGGTCAATGGCTCGAAGTCCAGATGGAGATCCATGACTAGTGGTGTCCCTCAGGGGTCTGTACTGGGACCGATGCTGTTTAATATTTTTATTGATGATATTGACAGGGAGATTGAGTGCACCCTCACCAAGTTTGCAGATGACACCAGGCTGAGTGGTGTTTTTGCCACAGTGGAAGGATGGGATGTCATCCAGAGGGACCTGGACAGACTGGAGAAGTGGGTCTCTGAGAACCTCATGAGGTTCAACAAGGCCAGGTGTAAGGTCCTGCACCTGGATCGGGACAATCCCTGTTTTCAGTACATGATGAGGGATGACGTGCTTGAGAGCAGCCCTGCAGAGAAGGACTTGGGGGTGCTGGTCGAGGAGAAGCTCAACATGAGCTGGCAGTGTGCGCTTGCAGCCCAGAAGGGTAACCGTATCCTGGGCTGCATCAAAAGAAACGTGGCCAGCAGGTCAAGGGAGGTGATTCTGCCCTTCTATTCCTCTCTTGTGAGACCTCATCTGGAATACTGTGTCCGGTTCTGGAATCCTCAACATAAGAAGAATATGGAGCTGTTGGAACGAGTCCAGAGGAGTGCTACAGAGGTGATCAGAGGGCTGGAGGATCCTCCTTACGAGGACAGGCTGAGAGAGTTGGGGTTGTTCAGCCTGGAGAAGAGAAGGCTCAGAGGAGATCTTATAATGACTTTCCAGTACCTGAAGGGCACCTACAGGAAAGCTGGAGAGGGGCTATTTGTAAAGGCTTGTGGGGATAGGACAAAGGGGAACTGGTATAAACTGGAGAGGAGCAGATTTATACTAGACATTAGGAAGAATTTCTTCACTATGAGAGTAAATAGACACTGAAACAAGTTGTCCAGGGATGCCCTATTCCTGGAGTTGTTCAACGCTAGGTTGGATGGGGTGTTGGGCACTCTGATTTAGTGGGATGTCCCTGCCATGATTTTTAAGGTCCCTTCCAACCCTTACTATCCTATGATACTATGATATTATCAATTTTAAAAAAATTTATTAAGTTTAATTTATTTTCTATAAATACGTTATTGGCAAGAAAGATATGGTATAAGTAACGAAGAGGAGAAAAAAGAAAGACATGTATCTTTCCAAATAGAAATTAATGTGACATGCTTGCTCTGACAAAATAAATAATCTCTGTTTATTATAGACACTACAAGTGTTTCATAGTGTGATACTAAAGTGAGCTGCTTTTGATATGAGAGATCATAACTTGTTTTACTGACCAAAAAACCCCTCTGTGTATATTGTGAATATTGTGAATATTGTGAATATTGTATAGAAATAAAATGATGAGCCTGATTAATTATATTTTTTTTCCTGGCACAGAAATGATTCTATGACACCTTCAACAGAATACAGTCTATAAAAATATGATAAGTTTATGTGCACTGTTGCTTGACCAAACTTACATTGCAATTTACAGTATGTAGTTTTATAACCTATAGTATAATGTTATCACTAGTAAACATTATTCTTACTACTGAACAAAACGCACAAAACTCACATCTATAATGAAAGAAATATTTTTTAATAAATTGATGAAAATATTCATCATTATTTTTTCAAGGGATTAGCACTGGAAGTAATCCTAAAACTGTTATAAACAGGTGAAGAGAGGAAAAGAAAGATACAAGATTTACAAAAAAAGTAACGGACAAAAAGAGCAGTGGACAAAAAGAGCACAACCTCAGTTCAGAAGCCTATATGATTTCATACTTGAGCAAAGAGTTCAACAGCTCAAAAGCATAATGGACAAGACTTACCTTCACATCAACCGATTTTAACTACTGAGTTCATAATTATAGCTCATGAGCTGAATCACATATTGGTGGCATATATTTCCCTTACTAACTGTACTGAGAGAAAGATGAAAGAGAGGGATGAATCCTAACCAGCATAGAACACTGGACACTTCTTATTGACCTTAAGAAATAAGTCACTGTTGACACAACAACTTCAGAGAGACTGTTTAACAGAGTAAAACAATCATCATACTTCCACAGTTGTTTGCTCAGAAATTTCCACAGCTAATCAGAGTGATGTTATAATATACTTCTACAAATCAGAAAAATATTATCTAACATAATTTCCAGACTTATTTTCTCTTACCAGTCTTGGGCTGTTCAGAGGTCAAATACACTCTTTTTTAAGTAAATTGAACAGGAATGGGCACTCATTTTCAGACAAATCACATGCCTCAAAGTATCTGCATTTGTGTTTTGGCAGGTTTAAAGCTATGATCAATAGTCTTTGAAATTTTTTCATGGCATGTAATTATGAAATGTTAGTTAAAAGACTACAATTTCAAGCCACAGTGTTTGAAAGGGTCAGTGGATAAAAAGTTGTTATTTGTAGCAGTCCTATATGCTCATTTGTGATTATTATTTCTGAAATGCTGAGTGTATCTTCTATCATAACAGCCTTTTCTAAATACATTTTATTGCCAAATAACATTTAACTATTTTCTTTATTTAACTATTTTTCTCCCTATCTGTGCAGAACTTGGTCTTGTCTTTAGCTGACAAAATATTCTTTTGCTGAGAGAAATACACTTTACTTTCTTGTAAAATTTCCAAAATGATTGCTGGAATTTGTTTCGCAGCAAATGCCTGTTCCCTGTTTCAGGGAATTATATTGATATACTTTTGAATTCTTACATGCAGTTGATAATAAACTGTTTTCATATATTAAAAGTTCATTCCTGTTATTCAACCTTCACGTCTAAGAAGTATTTAAGTATATAAAAATTTCAAACAAAATATTACCTCTTTGCTGCCATAATTCTAGATTTTGAAATCTTCAGATTACTGAACCATCTCCTGTTCATAGTTAGTCTTTTGAATCCAGTAAGTTTATTTGAATTACTAATTACAAGATAAATACAAAGTAAACAGAATATGACCAATTTCAAGGATAAATTATAGTCTTGTTGTATGAGACACATTTAAACTGTCCTTCTCACAATCTATCATTTCATGATATTGAGGCAGAAACAGACCTGAGATTTTTGCTGTTAAAGTATTCCTATAAAAGACTGCAGAAGCTCGTAAATTATACAGGAATTAGTAAAAAAAAAAATAAAGATATTTTATGGATTTCTAGCAAATAACTATCAGCTTGAAAGATATAGCAGGAATTGTTCCTGTATCTTCTATGATGACTAATAATTTTTTTTCACTCCCACAAAACCAGACTTTTTTTCTGTTGCGGGAAGCAGAGGTGGTGATTACTAAAGTGAATGACTTCACTGTAAAGGAAAGCTGTATGTTGAGAAAAGCAGGATAAGAGACCAGGCCAACAAATGTAACTTCACTTAGAAAACAGATCTATTATAGCAATGCTGATCCTTCTCGGTCACGTAATAATAGAGATTCAAAGGAACCTCTGGAATTCCCCTGGGCCAACTCCTCTGCTCAAGCAGGGACACCTAAAGCCCATGACCAGCTTTTGAATACCTCCACGGAAAGAGAATCCGCAACTTCTCCAGGCAACTTGTTCCAGTGCTCAGTCATACTCACTGTAGAAAAATGTTTCCTGGTGTCCGGATGGAACCTCCTGAAAGACTTGTCTCCGTTCTCCTTGTATCATCACTTCAGATATTCATAGGCATTAATAAGACACCACCTCCCCCACAGTCCTTCTCCCCCAACAACCTTCTCTCCTACAGGCTTAACACTCCCAGCTTTCTCAGTCTTTCACCAGGAGAGATTCCCCAGTCCCTTAACCAGCTTCATGGCCCTTCGTTGGACTCTCTCCAGTATGTCCAGGTCTCTTTGGTACTGAGGAGTCCAGAACTGGACACAGTACTCCAGGTACCTCTGCCCAGTGCTGAGTAGAGGAAAAGGATCACCTCCCTCAACCTTATGGCCATACTTTGCCGAATGCACTTCAGGAGACCACTCACCTTCTTTACTTCAAGGACACACTGCTGCCTCCTGTTCAACTTCGTGCCCATCAGGACCTCAGGTTATTTTCTGCCAAGCTGCTTTCCAGCTGTGTGGCCCGAGGCATATGCTGGTGCCAGGGTTTATTCCTTCCCATGTGAAGCACTTCACACTTTCCTTTATTGAACTTCATGAGGTTCTTGTCAGCTGATTTTTCCAGCCTGCTGAGATCCCTCTGAATGGCAGCAGAACCCTCTGGCTTATCAGTCACTCCTCCCAGTTTTGTGTCATCAGCAGATTTGCAGAGGGTACACTCTGCCCCAGTTTGTTAGGACATAAAAGGAACAGCAGGATGGGGGAGGAGAATCTAACCTACGCTTTTTAATTCTAGCAATAAAGAAATTCAGCGAGTGCAAAATAGCACTGAAGAAAGAAAATCCAGCTATCAGCAGAAAGCCAGCTGAACTGTTGGTGGTAAAGCATCACTTAGTCAAATAAGTTATTTCAAAAAATTAAGCAGAGCAGAACAGAAGCTTAAAAGCTAACACTGACAAAGTACCAATCAACGTTATCAGCAAACATTAAATTGCTTTCCAAAACAAAATCCACTTAGAAGTTTACTACACAGGAAAGGGCTACTTCACCATAACATAGCAAGACAGATGTATCCATCAATAAAACTGCTGAACCCCAGGACAGTGATTTCAAGAGTAAGACATTTTATTTTGATAAAACTCCTGTCATCAGTTTTTGTGCTAAAAACTGTATTCCAAGTCAAAGTGTTCAGCACTGATGTATTAATCTGTGAGACATTTTTAAGAATATAAACGTAGTTTTAAGGAAAAAAAAATCCTCAATATTTGTGTTTATTTCATAATGATTTTGACTTTTTTTCTGTATATTTAATATTATTAGTCACTTAGAATAACAGGAAAAAGTTCAGAAGAGAGTAGTAAAACCACCAAACTGAAGCGTGTTCAACTTTGCTTATTTCTTTCCTGATGGATACCTTTCTTACCTTTCTAAACTTCTTTTAGGTTTGCCTAGACAAATTATAATTTAATAGAAAGATTGCTTAATACAGTGTTTGATTTAATTAACTTTATATCAAATTATAAAACTTTAATTACCTTATTATTAATTACTTCTACTTATATTTTTCTTTTTTAATTTTCTTTTAGGGAGTGTATCACTGAAACTATTAAAAGAATAGCTTTTTCTCAATATTTTTCTCAAATATTTTAAATGAGAAAATTCAGGATAATTAATTATCAGAGTAAGATGGAAAAAAAGATTTTTCTTTTGATTGCTATATCCCTAAATCTGAAGTTACCAAGGAGTCATTGATATGATGACATAGCATAGCTAAGATGGTGCCCCATCAAGCAATAATTAGTTCAACAGTGAGAAAGTAAACTGTAGTGAGAAAAAGAAATTATCTACAAGAATCACATAAACCCTT
Source organism: Cuculus canorus (assembly GCF_017976375.1). Classification (NCBI taxonomy): domain Eukaryota; kingdom Metazoa; phylum Chordata; class Aves; order Cuculiformes; family Cuculidae; genus Cuculus; species Cuculus canorus. The sequence goes on from NC_071401.1 coordinate 40,141,889, forward strand.
CTCTCTTGTTTAGTCACAGTGGCTTAATTTGCAGTTAGGAACCTTGATTCCTTTCAGAGGATTATTTTTTGCTTTCAAGTAATTTAAATTTTTTAATTATGTTCCTTACAGCATTAAATCAGCTATAAAAGAAACTGCAATGACAGGTTTAGATCTTTGGATTCCTTTCTTTTTTTTTTCCCGTTTATTTGTTTTCAAAACTTTTCTGATAGTCTGACCGAAACTACTATGACAGTCTTAGATAAATTTTCTTCTTACATTCTATGCTTTACTTTTGTACTAAATAAGATCTTATATCACATAAAGGGATATATTTTGATCTTGTTCAATACAACACTACAAGGGAAATTATGGCTTCATTTACATTGCCTGACTTTTGTGCAAGTAGAGTATTTAAGAGCTCATACAAAATGGATATGGCATGAAGTTGTCAATAAAACTTGTCTTGTGAAAAAAGAGTCAGTATTCATGTAGCATATCTTGATTTTACTGCGAAATATTTATTTTATGATTTTTCCATAAAATCTAGGAAAATATATTCAGAATAAATGGCTAAGGCAAAAGCACAGCTGATTTAAAACCAAAACAAATCAGAACTACAAAATCGAACTTTCATAGTGTCATTGCTAGCAATTCCCCTTCAAACTGCAATGGTATTTTAAGTACACTCTTAAAGGAGTCATTTAATTACTGATTGGTGGTGTCACTAAAAATTGTGGATGACCTGCATGATAATATTTGTTTTTTCATGTCCCAAGGTGGAAGTCAAAAGATTAAAGGTATTAACAAGAAGAAATAATTTTTTAAATAAGGTGAGAAAATTGGAAAATGCATCTGAGATCAAGGAGGAGAAAACAAAACAAACTGCTGAAGCATATCATGTGTTAGAAATGAACTTTACATAAATTATGATAGGCACTGTTATTCGGAGAGGATTGTAGAACCCAAAACTATCCAGCCAGATAAACTAGGAAGAAAATGAGAAAAGTTGACCTTGTAACAGAAAAATACACTGCTGGCATTTAACCTTATCCATAAACTAGATTGAGGCAGTTTGAAGGCATGTAGAAAGGAATGCAAAGCAAAGGTCAGCCGTCTGCACCAAATGTAATAAAGACTGTGACAGGATGGAACAAATTCATTCCATATAACACTTAAAAGCCTATAAAAAGTGACTGATGGATGTAGAAGGGGAAAGAACAACACAGAAAGAAGGTTCTGATTGAATAACAACAAGAAATACTGCAAAGATCTGAGAAACAAGATGAGAATCTGAATTTGATCTAATTTTATTTAATTAGGTTTTGCTTATTCATAGTATCTGTAGTGTAAATTCAGCATATTCTAAGAGGCAACACCCTTTACATGAGTGCCTAATCCATTTGTGCTTGTAAGTGTTGAAGTGCATTGGAATAAATACTTGCCTTCACAGCACACATTCCCTTTCCTTATTATTTTTTGGAGTCATTTGATGGATGGAAACTGGAAGTATTCTTTCAATCAGCCGACCTGGCTGGGGAGTGGCTACAGGTATGCAACATCAAATGTCAAAATCAACATTGTATGCACACACACACACACAATGTAGACTATTTGGATAAGCAGAAAAGGATCTGGAGATTGGATCTAACTGTTTTAAGCTTACTAACACTCTAGAGGAAGATTTTGAGCACTAAGAAGGCAATCCTAACTGAGCCTTAATTAAAAGATAGTGGAGTTTAATCTGCTTAAATTGTGTACTCTCACTAGAATCCAGCACACCTAGAATACGCATATTATTTCCTTATTCTCTCTCTCTCTCTTTTTTTTTTTTTCTTCTTTTTTTTTTTTTTAAAGTAGTAGAAAGCTGTTGGGGGTAGTTCAATCTCTTTAAACAACATGCCTCTAGCAATATAGAAAACCAGTGGAAACGGTGAGTGCTTCCATTAACTTTCCCTAGCTTTTTGCTGACAGTATCATTACATTGAAGTCAAATTATTTGAGTAGTATCTAGGAAAAGAAATATCTGAGCAATCTAAACTTCACTTAGAAGCAAACTCAGCCCATATTACCTGCATATCTGGAGGCTTTCCTGACTATTAACAATACTAGATGATCAAAGTAATGGACCAACACTAGTGATCACAAATTGTGTGGGCAAATATTTGAAAATGGGAGAAGTTCTAACTAATTTTATCTCTTAAGATGGATCAGGTGGTGGTCTAATGCTCTAATCAATTGAGTGACACTTGGAGCAAGGCAGAGATCTCACAGCCTGATACTGGTTCAGTTAAGAACAAAAACATCCTCTGAAAGTACACCCTGAGCTCCCTGCCCAGAAGGCATGGTGGACTACCACGTCCCACACAACCACCCTTGACAAGAGCAAATCAACACCTAATAATTTCCTTAGTCCCACCTTGCCAAGAGGTGTCAAAAAGTTTTCAAAAAGTCTAAAATTGGCACCTAAATCCCCTTTTTTGAGGTAAGATGAGTCATATGACCACTCTACCTGATGGACACTTTGACAGGCCTGCACCTCTCTCACAGGAGAAGGGATGCCTTTTTGGTAAGAGTTGCTTGTCTTTGACTTTGTCGGATGTTCCCCTGGGAAAACAGCTATTAACTTTGAGTTTCAATTGTTACTTTTTTTATTTAATCTTGGACTAAGTATAATACAAAAGGGTTTCTAATATTGTCCCTTCCTGAATGACTGCTTTTAATTGTTAAACTACTATGTAGAAATGGAGACACATTTGACAAAAATTTTAGCTTGTCATAGGTCACTTTTTCAGGGGCCTAAAACTGCATTAGCGTATATACGCCCATTTAGCTCAAAACTGCACTTTTGTCTATGTAAGGAGGAACACTGGTAACTGTTCTAATAGTTCTCAAGTTCACTATGTGTCACAATTTAACCCCAGCCCAGCTTGATTGGCAGCTAAACGAAACTAGTTGTGGTGGTCCTAATTCCCTTCCCTACAACCCAAACCACTCCCTGGAAAGGGGGAAGGGAAATGGGAGAAAGAGACAGGCGGGTGCAAAACTAAAAGAGATTTAATAAAACAATAACAAGGAAAATACAACTAATAAGAAAATAATAAGATATATACAAATATAAAAAAATATCCCTCTCCTATTTGATGACTACATCACCACTGATGCTGCTGAGCAGTCATGGGGAAAGGCCCTGGGCTGGACGCACGGGCAGGAGGAAGCTGGACTTAGGCACTGATTCAGAAGGGCACGGATCTAGGATCAGATCAAAGAGGCAGTCTATATCCTCTCTGGACATCAGCCATCAAAGAAGAGAGCTTGACACCTGTGCTCCTTGGAGGACTTAGGGTTGCTGGTTGATGAGAAACTTGACATGAGCTTACATCTTGCACTAGCAGCCCAGAAGGCCAGCTGTATCCTGGGCTGCACCAAAAGAAGTGCTACTGGTGGGTAAAGGCGGGTGATTCTCCCCCTCTACTCTGTCCTCCTGCAGTTCTGCATCTAGTCTGGAATCCCCAACATAAGAATGATATGGAACTGTTGGAACGGGTCCAGAGAAGGGCCATGGAGATGATCAGAGGGCTGTAGCACCTCTGCTATGAGGATAGGTTTAGAGAGTTGGGGTTGTTCAGCCTGGAGAAGAGAAGGCTGCTGGGAGACCTTATAGCGTCCTTCTAGTACCTGAAGGGGTTGTAAAAGAAAACTAGGAAGGGAATTTTTACAAGGGCATGTAGCTGTAGGGTGAGGGGGAATGGCTTTACAATGGAAGCAGGGAAGGTTTAGCTTAGACATTAGGAAGAAATTCTTCACAATGAGGGTGGGGAAGGCATTGGTGCAGATTGCCCAGGGAAATTGTGGATGACCCCTTCCTGGAAGTGTTCAAGGCCAGTTTGGATGAGGCTTTGAGCAACCTGATCCTGTGGAAGGTGTCCCTGTTATGGCATGGGAGTTTGAACTAGATGACCTTTCAGGTTCCTTCCAACCCAAACCATCCTATGACTTTATGATCCTTCAGCATGATTCTATCTCATATGGAACGGAATACTCTGTTGATCAGTTTAGGGTCACCTGCCCTGTCCCCTCTCCCTTCAGGTGTGACCCTTTTTCTCCCCTTTCACTTACAGTACTTCACCAGCTCAAGGATGGCTTTTGTTTCTACAAGACTAAGTATAAGCAATCATCTTTCAGCAGGCCAATTCCCTGTGTTATCGCTTCTAGAGAGAAGCACTGTCTGAAAAACATGCAGTTGACTTTTCAGAAAATGAATTTACTTAGATGAGTCTTAGCTGAAGTTAAAAAACTGAAGCCACTTTAGCACAAACCAAACCAGTAAGTCAATACTTTGCGAACTGACAATTTCAAGAATATAATGCGCCAGTAGCCACATTAGGGAATCTAGAAAACTAGATTCTAAGGGATGATGCAATAACAGCCTCACAGTTCACAATAAGTTGTAATATACATAAAGACAATGAAAACAATTATTCACTTTTTCTATCAGAATAATAATAATAATAAAAAGTCAGCTTAATTTTCAGCAAAGGCAACATGCAAAACAGTTGCTTAAAGCTTTAGGAAAACAGCTAGCAACTGTGCTAGCTGCTGGTGGAATAGGTCAGGTATGCAAAACATCAGTTTGTGCTTTGTGTTAAGCTTTATGCTTTTGCACAACAGTTTTGTGCAACCTTCTAATAACAGCAGTAATAATTAATCTCAAAATCCCAATAGGAACAAGAAAATCTATTCTTCCAGACACAATTCACATTCCGCTCCCCGACTCAAGTATACTCCATCTTTTTATGCTTTAGTTACAGTAGCAGACCAAAACTCACACTTTGTATTCAAGATAGAAGAACTCAGTCTTGTCTGATGGTTGCAAAGCACTAAGACAGCTCTGCTAAGTGGATTAATCAAGTTAAACAATATAGCCTTACTTGAAATAAAAGAAAATTTTTGTTTTCTAAAAGAAAGGAAATTTTGTTTCAGGCATTTGTTTTTGTGAAGATCATAACTGTAGACACTTTCACCTCCAGGACAGAAAAGGGAATTATAGCTGTTCCTAATCAAATCTATAAAAGACGAACTACACACCAACACTGTTAGCTGCTTCCTGACAATTGCTTTCTATTACACCAGAACCAGCCCAGCTGTCGTGAACTTAAGGAGTCACAGGTGCAGCAATCACCAATTGGCAGGAGGAGACCCTGTGAGTATTCTCCTTTACTGATGTCCCTCAGCAGAAATTTCAGACTTACTTCAGGCAAAAGTGTTGAGGCAGTAGAAATAAAAATGTAAATGTATAGAATGATTTGTGTGATTTACAGGTACCATGCAAATATGTAGGTGTTTAAGGGTATAGGTGGTTTTTAGGTTTTCACATCTTGCACATAACAACTGATTCTGTCATTCTTTTGAAAGCTTGGTTCCTAAATGTACAGGAAGGCAGTATGCTTGAGAGACGTGGTACTACTACAGGATTTTGCTAAATTAATGTAAAAATACATATTTATCTTTATGCATTTTCTTTCCCATCTAGGTTTTTTGTTTTCTTTTTTTTTTTTTTCCCTAGGTTATTTTATAGGAATGTTTGCTGTAGAAGAAAGTCAAGGTACTTTTATTGTTTAAACTGTATTTTAATGTTTTAATTTAAAGTATGTAAAATCTAAGTTTATAATTGTTGGACTCTACAGTAATTTTAATTTTGAATCTTCAGTACATCTTGTGGGAGGAACAGTTGCAAACAAAGGGGATTTTCTTCTTCCCTCAGCGTTAATTGTAAATCAATATTTGAAGAAGGGTATTACACCTTAATTTAGCATAGCTATTTTGTTAAACTTTTGCAGAAGATGATTAGTGTCTTGCTGTTTGTGGCAGCTGGATGATGAGAAGTACTCCTTCATCAGTCAAATCTCTTATGTAATAAAGCTTCTCTTGGAATGCATGTCTTGTGGTTCTTATCTCTAGAAAGGCTCCCTCTGAGTAAATGGTTCAGTTAAAAGTTACAGGCTGTACTCTTGCTGTTTTCTGTGGAATTAGAAGTAGCATAAGGACGGTTCAGAATGTGTGTGTGTATGTATGTAAAATACTATATATATCAAATATATCTGTTTAGACTTTTACAACTCCTTATAAATGAGAAGTGTCACAGATGCAAGAGGGAAGGGTGTTCTGTGACTGTATTATGAACTTGAAGAACTTAGGATTCTGAAGTCTTTCTTGTGTCTGTTGAAAACAAAGGATGTGCTTCCATGTCTACTGTTCTCTGCTGCAGGTACTTCCCAAATGTAATGCACAAATGACTGAGTGATTTAAAATGAAGTTCAGGAATGAGTTTAGCTTTCTGATCCACAAGCACTGCTGTACAGTTTCCTATGTGAAACACAATATTTTTACTGAAAGGGTGGAACATTCTGGGCTTGGATCTTTTTCTCCAGGTTTGTCCAAACTGATAAGGACTCTACAAGCTTGTTTGACTGTTCTTCTTATGTATTTTGATGAAATAAAAAAACGGGCTTCTGTGTTTAAATGAAAAAGAATTTGCATCTCACCTATGTCTTAGAATGTGTATTTGAAAGGGAGAAAAAAAAGTTTTGTTTACTTTGAAAATTGAATGCTGCTCACATTTTCCACTCTTCTCTGTAAGAGCACAGTGATAGGTGACTTGCCATGCTGTTCTGAGATGACCTATATGAATCCTCATTCATTAAAATCTTGTGGTTATTATTTTTCTTGGTTTGCACACCATTTCTTCTAAAGTCCTTTTTTTAACTTTCGATGAGGAGGAACTTCATGTGCAATGCTGCAAATGGCTTGACGTGTCCTGCAAGTCAAGCCTAGCTTTTGAAAATCAAGTCCCAGTTCCATGCCTCATGGAATTAATTGTAAAATAGTCTGTGGAGAAGATGGTCCAAAGAGGTCTGAAATAAATACCGTTAAATTTTTAGTATATGTCTACTTTTTTTTTTTTAACATGATGTAATGCTATTTGTCTTTTCAATATTTGATTTCTGTATTGATATAGGATCTCTAGTACCTTCGTGACAATTCTACTGAGAAAATGTAGAGGTTTAAAAAATAAAAAAAACCTGTACTTAAGCCTCATTTGTTTATTATCCAACATAGATGGTGAAAGAATATCGATACAAATTCTTTTCAATGGGATTTTCAAATCAAACCCAGTGTTGGAGGGAAATCACATTTGTAAAAAGGACAATAGCTAAAAGATTAAAATGGAAAAATACCTTTGCAAGTTTAAATGTCTATTTGAGGATATAATTGATAAAATAAGAGAAGGATGTTTGTAGTGATGATGTCATCATTAAGTCAGTATGTGCCTCAATGCAATTAGGCTAAAAATATAATAGCTCTTGATGTTTCTAGAACCTGTGACAATAAATGACTTATTGGCACCAGCAAGAATTAAGAGTACAAATGCAGGTATTTTACAAGGTCTTTTCCTGGTAACTGTTAACCTAACATATTTTTTAAAGTTAAAAATTAATAACAAATCCATGCTGTTTTTTGAATTTCTCATTAAAAATTGCCAGAAAAAATAATGTAGAATCAGAAGATAGATAAAGAAACTGAAGGCCTAATCTAAAAACCTAATAGAAATAAAAACATCTAGTAAGAAAATATAGCAAGATCTCTGGCAAACATGGAGTGTTTTGGGAAAGGCAGAAACAAACAGTAGAAATTCAAACAGGAATTTTATTCCCTTAAGAAGTAAGGAGAGCTACTGAAATAAAGACATTGATGGTAGTTATTCTTCTGAATATTTAAGTCAGAGATAAAGATTAATGTGCAGTAGTTCCTTGAGGAAGATGGAATAAATCCTCAGATTGGAGTCAGAAAAATTAGAACGCTAAATTCATTTCAGCGACCCGAGTTTTAAATAGAGGCACTATATCCATAGAAACTTCAACAAAAAGTTGAAAAATTAAAATTTTGAAAGTCTTGTGAAAGAAATTGAAGGGGCAGGGTAACTATTAATTCTTGCTGATTTGCACTATATACACATACATATATATAAGGTACTTCTTACTACATCTTAATATAGAAAGAAGAAGGGCTCTAAGAGTTTTCAGTATGGGGGAAGGAATGTGGCAGAGTGGGAGAAGAAGAAATGGCGAAGAAAAAGGAGAAAGCATGGAGATGAAAAGCAACTTCACCAAAAAAAAGATCACTTACATCCTCTCAGAAAATTTAGATTCTTTTTTGTTATTAATATCAACTTGTTTTCCTCCTTAGGAAAGTGCATGGATTATTTTTAGATTCTCACTTTTCAGAAATAGGATTGTGAGAATTATTCAGAAAACTGTGAAGTATTATCCTCATACATATATTCTGAATATCTGTGGCAATGACATACTGGTTGCAGTAACGGCTGTGTGTTTCAGTACTACAGACTTTTTTTTTTTAAATGCTTTTGAAATCTTGTCAGAAAGAGTATTAAACCGTTAAAAAGATGGTAAAAAATACTACCTTAGGCTAGTTTAACTCCTCATAATTACAGGGAAGTCACTTTTATATTGGGAACTTAACTTATTAAAATCTTATGCATTAAGAAGCTTAAAGTGGAACTATTTATCCCTGAATTTTAAAAGCATTTAAAATTCTTATAAACTGTAAAAAATAAAATGTATTATAATTAAGAAAGACAAAAATTATATTTGCTGTATACCTGTGATAATGGGAGTGTGTGTATGTATATGCTGTACATAGATGCCACATATTTATGGCAAAACATGGGTACAAAAAGAAAAAAAGTGTTGAATTTGTTCCTTTTGGCTGCAAAATGCTAAATTATTCTTCAGATTAGAACGACACAAAAATAGGAGACATCTGACATATTTTGTCTTTTTTTGTGGAAGAATGTAAAGACCAAGATTGCCAATCTCTAAGACCCAGAGCAGATTGAAGAAGACTTAATGGCTCAGACAACATCAGGTCACACAAATGTTTCAATAATAATCCCTAGAGAAGGCATCAATGGCCTCCAAACAACATGAAACATTTTCAGTATAGTGAAAGTCTTCACATTGGCTCAGGTTGATAAATAGACTATACAGCTTTTATAAAGTATGTCTAAGAATCTGAAATGTTTGGTTATTCCTCCCCATACTGATACTTCAGACCCATCCCTACTAATATATGACGATGCAATGGCTAGTGTTTTGCAACACTGTTCAGAATGGAAATTCTATTTGTCTTACTAAATATTTTGCACATTATAATAACATGTAAAGTGGTCCTGTATTAGTTAGGGAAAAAAATATGAGAAACTTCTTGTGAGGTAAATTTCAGGCAAGGACAAATTTAAAACCCTTGTCCTTGACTGTTTCATATCTATTGGGCAAAAATAAGCCTTAGTGATTTATGATAAGAGTAATAATGGCTTGTTTAAAGTCTTGTTCAAGCTCATTTTTCAAAATATATAGTACATGTGATCATTTATTACTGATTTTTTAATGTTTCAATTGTACCACGCAGCACACATCATTTGCTTATCTGATTAAAATTTTCTCTATGGAAAGAAAATAATAGATCACCAGCCTAATATTATAAATTCTTTAAACTATATTAGAACAGTGAGATTGAAAAGACAATGTCTTATTTGATGAGAACTACTGCTAATCTACATAGTACTTTTTAGTGCTTAACTGTTTAAAAGCTCTTGTCATTGTTACCTTAATTATGATAGTTTTGAAATCTGTGTAGTGGTGCACATCAAGTCAAAGCTGTAGCTCACTGAAAAATATTCTTTTTTCAAAAAAAAATCTGTGAAGTCTGATTTTACTTCTTTATTTGCCTTAAACATTTGCCTGAAGGCTGGCCATTTTTGCCCTTGTTTTGCAGTGCTGGTAATGAATAGCGGAGGATGTGCAGCAGCAGGCACTCCCCAAAGAATAATCTTAGGATACCTCCTGAGGGCCTCGTCTGTGGTGCCAGGTTCAATGGAAAGGGGGGTGCAGGGGTAAGCACTGCTCCCTCCTCTTTGTTTGGCTGAGCTCACGGTCCTGAGCCAGCTGCTATGGGGGACGAGGTGCAGCAGCAGGCACTGCAACAACCTCACCCTCACACCCACCTGACTTCCCTGGAATGGCCAGACCCTCCTGAAGGAGCTTCTTGCTTGGCAAGACTTTCCCCTATGTGATGGGGCACAGACTGGCCTTATAAAATAATTATAAGGAGCCTTGCAATGCGCATGCCATCACTTCAATTGGACCCATCCTGGACCATGCAGCCTGGAAGGAGCTGCTGCTGGAGAGACTGTGTGTTCCCGAGGAACTGCTAATGCTCATTAAAATGGTGAGCCCTCATTTTCCATTGCCTCCCTCCTTTCCCACCCACTCTCCCTCTCTCTCTCTCATTTACCATACTGTGTCTGATCAAATCTCAGTGACGTTGGCTGTGTTCCGGGACCTGAATGTAATCTGACCAGATTGAAATATGTTTTCTACAACTCTGGGAATTTGCACTGCCATATCTCAGCTGTTCACCTGAGATTTTTTGGTCTGGTCGAAGCCAGAATAAATTTTGATTTTTTTTCATTTTACCCTGAAAGTGACCTTGTCGGCCTCCAGATCACTGTGTGGATAACTGAACCACCTTCTTCGATTGTGCAAGGAGAAAGAAGGCCCAGACACAAGTATGTAGCTCATGCATCAGGACATGACATGGTCTTAGAAAAGTTTTCTTCCTGTTGTTGCAAGGATGTAAATTCATATTAGATAGACTTTCTGTGGAATCCTGATTTTGTAAGTACTCTTTCATTGGCTCACTTTACTGTTGTGATGTCTCCATCAAACAACTTGCCAATGTCAATTGTTATTTACCATTAATATTCTTAGATCTCCTTTTGAAAGCATTTTCTGTTCTCATATGATTGCAGCTGCCATCCACAGCATTTATTACTTTCTTATGTGTCCTTGACTCCATCTTTCTATCTATTTTCTGCAGTATTAAAGGCATTCATCTATATGGAGATAGAAATGCTTCAGGACTTATATTCAGGCCTTGGTGGTACCTGCAGAAATAATACTGCACTCTTTTGAAGCATCTCTGATGTCAGTGAAATTTATCAAGTTCATGCATGATATGACCTGGACTCATCCAGTATAATTCCAAACATCTGTTAATGACACCTCATTTAAGAGGCTGGGCATCCTAAGCTTCCTTAAATCGCTATGTGTCTTAGGTGATCTGAATCTACTTTGGCTGATATTTGGTTTTACAAATAGAACAAACAGTGAAGGGGGCTCTTAAATGTTTGCATAAAGTTAGTAGAATGAATCTATGCATAAGTGTGATGCAGCATGGAATCTCCAGGCAGATACAACAACTAAAAGAGTCAGTGGAGTTCACCAATAACTAGTTTTATAGAGTTCATACTTGCTAAAGCAATCATCTTACTGAGAGTATTTCTGAGTGTTTCAAATGTAAACAGTCTGAACACAATTGAGAGGTTGGGGTTTTTTTTAATTCAAAACAAACGTCTTTTCTGATCTGTATAAACACTGTGTAAATGTAAAGAACTGTAGAAATAGTTTGACATCTTCATGCATTTCAACAGTAACCCGTTTATTTCTAACAAAGAACTCTTTTGAATGCAGTCCAAAGTCAATCACTTTCCATTCCCCTTCACTGTCAGAGCGTCAAACATGATGATGAATCTGATTACAAAAAAAAAAAAAATATGGGAGAAGGGATATGTCAAGAATGGTTTAGATTTCTTCCTTTGAAGATAGATTATTGCAGTAAATCTTGCTTGGGACACTACTGTCTTTACACACAGAAGTAGGAACTGTTTCTACTCTAAACATCTAAACAAAAGAGAAATAGACTTTACTACTCATGTTCAACTGAAGAAAATAGTTCATGGAAGCATTTATTTTTCAGACATCTCTTGCATGTATTTTCAGAATTTCCAGTCCCATAAAGTTCAATTTTCAGAAAATTTTCTCATTAAGCCATATATTGCTCTTGATCTGTCAAATAGCCCCTTGAAAAATCTCCAAAATTAAAAAAATAATGTGGAGAGGTTTACCAGATGGATAACTCTGTCTAGATACTAACATTTGACTGAACTTGAGGGCGTTAGAGCAGGTAAGTTGTGTTCCTTCAACATTAAAGCACTAACTATCTACACAGAAAAAAACCCCCAAAACTGTGAAGTCTAAATGTACGGTGTTCCAAAGTAACGAAGCAGCAAGCCTTATCAAAATTATATTTTCACATGACTTGGCAAGCTCCTTGCCAAAGCTAAGCCTGTTAAATTTTCAAACCTAGAAACACAGATAGAATGTTCTTGGTATCACACTAGTTATACAGTTAGGGTTCTTTCTATTTATCTTGACAACATAGAATACTAGAGCTGCTCTAAATAGCACATCTCATTAGTTTTTCATTAAAGAGATGACATTTTAGAACTCTGCATGAATAGGGTGGTCTGAAATAATTTGAAAACAAACCTGTTATGCAAACCCATGATTTCCTATTAATTAAGTAGCTTCTAAATAAAGGCTGAAAATTTTAAATTCATGCTTAACTTCAGAGTGCAAAATTTGCTGCAACATCAAAAAGAATTGAATGCAATTTCTTTCTGTAGAAATGGAAGAACTGGAAAGGGAAGGAAAGTTCTCAAATATAATTAATCTATTCAAGGAAAAATGGATTTCTATTAAAAAATAAAAAAATATTAAAAAATAATTCTGATGTGTGAAACAATCTGGAAAGGGAAGGAAGTGGAGCAACCAGTGCAAATATACAGGTACTGTATTTTGAGAGGTTGAAGAGAGATGTTCTTATATTTTCACAAGTTCTAAAATTTCAAATTCTCTTCACCCCTTGACATGTCTTTACCCTGGGTTAACAGAGGAGAGTGAAAATGAAACTGAATAAAATGTATTCATAGTGTTACCTCTTTGTCAATTTGTATTCTACAGAATGCTAAATAACTCCTAATGTGTATATTTTTTGTATGATAGAAATATAAATATTTCTCTGTTTTCCTTTTCTTCAGGTCATTCTAATCTGCTTACCATTCACTGTGATCAGTGGTATTTATCTAAAAATATAGATGGAAAGAGTGTATTAAGACTGTCATAATAACTGTTCAAGATGTGAAGATTTAAATCAAACAGCTCTCCTCTGTTTTGGCAAGAAAGTTCTCTCTTGACTTGAATATTTGGCACATGATGTATGCCTATAAAACAGAATTCTCTTATTAGATCTACAGTGTTATGTACATTGGAGGCATGTTAGGCGTTATTGTTTGAAATATGTTGTGTATGTTATTGTCTCACTACATTTGTTTGTGACCACAATGAATGTTGCTTTGCAAACTTCATTTTGTATGTATTCTGAAATAAATGTTGCAGAAAAGAATATTTAAAGGGCAAATATGTGATGAACTAAACAGGAGGGACAAGATGAAGTTACACTTTAAGCATCTGTTGCCCAATTCAAATGAAAAATTAAAATGGGCACTAGATACCTGAAGCCAGCATGTACATCATATATAGGTAAATAAAATTTCTGCAAATTGTCTTCATAAACAATAGTTTTCAAATAATTATAACCACACTATAACCTTTACAAACCATTATAAAAGCAACAACACGTATGCTCTTTCGCTCACCTACCACATTCATATCTTTCATTTCTAACTAGGATGGATCTCCATCCATATGAGGACTGTATCTCTGTCCTAAATTGAAATTTGGTATTTTTCATTACTGAATTTAACTCCCTCTTTTAAGTTTGTTCTTAATATACCTGGAGGTGATTTTATAATAGGTGTTATCCTTCATTGTTTAAAATTGATACATCTCTGGAAAGGTTGACACACCCTGAATAAAACTATTACTTCATTTTCAGTGGAGGATCATATATATTAAGCCTCCTTCCTCTTGATTTCATTGAAACTGGATTGCTTTCATAGCAACATCTTGCACTTATTTGTGTGTACATTACTTTTTCAGCGGGAGGCACACTTTAAATCTTCAGATGCAGTGTTTATCCATTAACAAATGCTTTCAGTGTTAGTGAATATTGTATGTCAAGAAAGACTTTACGGAGTCTGGGCTTTTATAGCAATGTTTTATAATTGTAAATATGCGTTTGAAAATAATTTACAGTTCTTCACTTGGATCAGAATACAGAACTGAACCTTGGAAGCATGCAAAAGTGTATCAGATTTTGACAACATTCCAAGATTTACTATTATTCACTTAAAGCTATGAAAACCACCATTTTTGATTGAATGAAGATAACACTGTGACAATGTGCTTTTGATTTCAATTCATGGATTTTTTTTTTCCCATTAGCATTGTATTAAAAAGAATGTAATTCTATTCTCTTAAACACTAGACAAGATATCTTTAGTCAGGCACTAAAACCACAGAAATCCTGCTCATTAAAAGCCAGTGTTTTGAACTGAGGTAATAAATGCAGCTGAGAGAGAATATATATGATTTTCTTTCACATTATTGTTTCATATGTTTCAATTTTTGTCTTCTGAAAGCCTTGTCTCAAATAGCTGGAATCATACATTCTTTCAGTTGTTTAGCCTTTCTACTAGAACTGCCAATAACAGTGACAATTAAACCTGCTGTTGGTGATGGTTTCATATTAAACATGTCTGTCTTCCAGCAACTTATTCAAGATAACAAGTTCATTACACATTCTCCTTTGTTCAAATACAGTACAGTTCTGCAAAATCTGTGAGACTAAATGTTAATGTGTCAGCAATGTCAGTATTTTTCTTCTAATGGGCAGATTACTGGTAGATTTGCTTGAATATGGGATGGAAAAAAATGAAAATCAAGCTTCAACCACCTATCTTGATCATAACATCACTATTTTGAGATCATGAGATTATGGCCAGATGGTTGCAGAAAAAGCCTCTTCTTGGATTAGGATGAGTCTCCCAGATTTGGTGAAGTCTTCTGCTTAAGGCATTGTTATGAAGATAACTATAAAGTATGCAGCAATTCTTTGAGCAAGAAGAAAGTGGAATCAATCTAAACACAGTAAAGAATCAAAGTGAATCAAATCAAATCATGTAAAGGAGCAATTTAGAAAACCTAACATTTGTAGCTGTCTTCTGAAGAAGTTGTTTAAGGCATAAGTAAGCAAAACTATGACTGTCAATTATTGATCATCAAAAGACCAGCAGGTCGAGGGAGATGATTCTGCCCCTCTATTCCTCTCTTGTGAGACCTCATCTGGAATACTGTGTCCAGTTCTGGAATCCTCAATGTAAGAAGGATATGGGGCTGTTGGAACGGGTCCAGAGGAGGGCTACAAGGATGCTCAGAGGGTTGGAACACCTTCCTGATGAGTAGAGACTGAGAGAGTTGGGCTTGTTTGGCCTGAGGAAGAGAAAGCTCAGAGGAGATCTTATAACAACCTTCCAGTACCTGAAAGCGGCTACAAGAGAGCTGGAGCGTGACTGTTCATGAAGTCTTGTAATGGTAGGATGAGGGGAATGGGTATAAACTGGAGAGGGTCAGATTTAAACTTGACATTAGGAAGAATTTCTTCCTTATGCTGGGTGGTGTGACACTGGCACAGGTTGCCCAGGGAAGTTGTGGACACCCCAACCCTGGAGGTGTTCAAGGCGAGGTTGGATGGTGCGTTGGGCACCCTGATCTAGTGGGATATCCCTGCCCATGGCAGGGGGTTGGAACTCGATGATCTTTAAGGTCCCTTCCGACCCAAACTGTTCTATGATTCTATGATTCTATGATTCTATGATTCTATGATTCTATGATTCTATTAGATGTCTGATGTGTTTGCTTTGATTGGGATAGAGTTAATTTTCCTCATAGTAGCTAGTATGGGGCTATGTTTTGGATTTTTCTTGAAAACAATGTTAGTTATACGGAGATGTTTTTATTACTCCTGAGCAGTTCTTAAAAAGTGTCAGGACTTTTTTACTTCTCACACCATCTCACCAGTAAATAGGCTGGGGATATAGAACTTGGAAAGGGTCACAGCAAGGACAGCTGACCCCAAGTGACTAAGAGGACATTCTACACCATATTACATCATGCCCAGTAATAAAACATGGGGAGAAGAAGAAGGTGGGGGGAAGGGGACACACACACACACACACACACACACACACACACACACATTCAGAGTGGTGGTGTTTGTATTCCCAAGTAACTGCTTTGTGTGGAGGAGCTCTGCTTTCCTAGAGGTGGATGAACACCGGCCTGTTCTGGTTCTATGATTCTATGATTCCAGGATTCTAAAATTCTATGATTGCAGTCCTTGTGAACATTGACTTCTTTGGTAATATGCAAAAGTACTTCTTATTGACTTCAGTAAAATTCCTTTGATCAGATCTTTTACGTAGTACCAGGTCTGGATTCAGTTCAGGTTTGGGAGTCCAATTAAAAAATGTTCAGATATTTTTATTCTGGATTACTTTGACTCACAGAATTCTTATCCAGATAGGGGTTATCTGCTCCTTTCTAACACCTCTTTTTCAGTGTTCATGAATGTTCACAATCTTCACAAAGCCTCTCATGAGACCCTTGCTTTTGGCTGAGCAAGGAACAAAGAAACTTCTTTTTTTTCATAGTTCAGGCAATAAAAGTAGTATCGCTTATTCTATTCCACTATATCGAATAAAATCAGAAAGTGTGCCTTCTGCAGTCCTTTGTTTCTAAATCAGAGAGAAAAGCAAATTGAATTCTGCACTGATTGAAATACGTTGATTGTACAGAGTGGCAAGGATAAGATGAGCATTAGGATGTTCAAAGCACCTCATAACACTACAATATTTTCAGTCCTCTATTTTGAGAGCAGCACAGTAACTATCCAAAAGAAATCAGCAATGACTATTGCTCATTTGGTTTCCATTTAATATCTGATCTCTTTCTGTATGTTTGTAAAAGGAGAAGCAATTTTGTCTTGCACAGAAAATAAATATCTAAGTTCTCCAAGCCAAAGATGAACACAGAAATTACAACTCTTCAGTATCACTCAATGTCATTTGTGCATTACTAACAGCACCACATCAAAAGTCAGAAAAATTACTGTGCAGTTTTAGTTCAGTAGTTGGAAATTACTTGTGCATCTCTTGTGAATTGTTATCCCTGTGCATGTATATAAATCACACAAAATGGAAGGAAATTATGCCTATAATGCTCATATACCCATATTCTTCATTCATAATAACAATTTTCATCAACAGAAGTTAAAGTGTAGTACAGTTAATGTTTCAGAGATGAACTTACAGCACTGAAGTTTACTAACTACAAAAAATCTGAGCTGCAATTCAAAACAAGAGCATAAGGCAGAGGAAGAGATGCCTGTAAGAAAGTTTCTGCTTTAATTTTTCAATGGAAAGTATTGTGACAAGGACGCATCTATGTAAGTATGGCTTTGATTCATTTTAAAATAAATTTGTTATTTTACTGGTGAGAATAATGTACAGAATACAGTAATGACTTGATTAAAAGGAAAATTGTTCTTTATTTAAAAGATGCACATTGACTTAATTTGGTCTGTATTTTTTTGAATTTTTTTAAGAACACAAGAAGTAAAACATACAAGATGGAGAATTCATTTTCCATGTGAAAACCAGCTATTTATAAACAGTATATTTAATTTTTATGATGTAAGTTGTTATAATATTAAGCCATGTAACACTTGTTTATATTTCCTTCCAGAACTGATTAATCATACAATCATAGAATGGTTTGGACATGAATTGACCTTAAAGACCATCTAGTTGTAAACCCCCTTCCATGACCAGGGGCACCTTCCACTAAATCAGATTACTGAAAACTGCATCCAGCCTAGCCTTCAACACCCCCAGGGACTGGATAGCCACAGCTTCTCTGGGCAACCTGTGCCAGTGCCTCACCACCCCCACAGGAAAAGATTTCTTCCTAATATCTAATCTAAATCTCCCCTCTTTCAGCTTAAAACCATTACCCATTGTTCAGTCACTGCACTCCTGATAAAGAGGCCCTCCCAAGCTTTCTGGTAAGCCTCCTCTAAGAACGATCAGAGGACTGGAACACCTCCTCTGGAAGGCTGCTAGGAGGTCACCCCAGAGCCTTTTCTTCTCTAGGCTAAACAAGGCAAATTCTCTTAGCCTGGTCTTGTATAGGAGGTGCTCCAGTCCTCTGATCATCTTTGTGGTCCTACTCTGGACTTGCCTTAACAGATCCATGCCCTTCTTGTGCTGGGAACTCCAAAGCTGAGCAGAGTACTCCAGATGAGGTCTCACTAGAGCACAGTATAAGGGGAGAATCACTTCCCTTGTCCTGTTTTCACACTTCTTTTGATGCAGCCCAGGACACCTGTGCAAGCGCACATTGTCTACTCATATAGATCTCATTCACCTGCACCCCTAAGTAATTCTCTTCAGGACTACTCTCAATCCATTCTCTACCTAGCCTATAATTGTGCTTGAGATTGCCCTGACCAAGGTGTAGGGTCTTGCACATGCCTTGTTGAAGTTTGCACAGACCTACCTCTCAAGCCTGTCAAAATCCCTGTGGATGACATCTCTCCCCTCCAGCATGTCAACCACATCACAGAACTTTCAACCATGTGACCATACAGCCAATTCCTTTCCACCAAGTGGTTGGTCTGTCAAATCCATGTCTCTCCAATTTAGACACAAGAAAATTATGCAGGACAGTTTCAAATACTTTGCACAAATCCGGGTAAATTATGTCAGTTTCTCAAGTAACATAATTCCGTTAAATTAATGGTCTGGTGATTTTTCCAACAAGTCTAGATTGTAACTTGTCTACATACACTTATACAGATTTAGCAGAAATCACGGCCTATCTCGTTTTGACTTCTGGTATTATTTATCTACCAAGAAAAAGATTCGCAGAATACATAAGAGATTTTCTAACTCTCTGTGAGAATTTCTGTTTACTTTGTAGAAAGCATCTAATAGAAATCTTTAGATGCAAGTTGTAAATCTACCATAAATGACAGTTTGCAAAGATAGGATCAAAGATTTGATCAAGACTTAGACAATGAACAGATATGTCACCTCAAAGAACAAGACACATTGCTCCTAACAGACTTATTTCAAGGATACAAAGTTTCAAGATACTTATCTTACAAGAACGCATCTCTAACAGATAAAGAAATTTTGATTATGAAAGTGAAATACTGAAATGCATTATTGTAACGAGTCAGGAATCACAACTGATAAGAATAATAAGATACTTTATACTTCTCAAAATTAAATCTCCTCTATCTTTAAGGAGCTCTCCACAGGTAAATATTCAAAGAAATTGAAATATAAATAATTCTTTGTTAATGTGTATAACTTCCTTTTCTGAACAACTTCCTTCACTACCTATTTAGCTGCAAAATAGTCCTAGTTAATAACAGTCATTTTTTGTCTTGCTTCCACATCCCTAATGATACCCTTTTTGATTTCAAAAGAGAAGTTAGTTCTCTGGATTAACACTAAAAGATTTACCTATCTCATTTCTTTTTTCTCTAGACTACAGTATGAAAAACTTCTAAATTTGAGATTGCTTGAAATGTGATGAGTTGAACACTTTCCCTCTCATACATCAAATCTGGTAGCTAAAAAGGCCAAAATACAAATGGAAAATAAACACAAAAGAAGAATTTATGCACATAAAAACACTCATTAGTTAATTCATGGAAAGAATTTACAAATTGTATACTTTGAGGTAAACATTCAAATAATATACAAAAGAAATTATACTTTAAAAATCCGCACATAACAATGAAAGCAATCAGCCAGTGGAACCTGCCACCAGGAGATATATTGGATTCCGTGCTAAATCTTTCAAGGCTAGGAATTTTATCTGTACCGTAACAGCTCAGAAATTTCCTACATAAGCTTATAGTCATTTGTTAACACTAGAATTATTTTTTCCCCGAAATTTTTCACCATATCTAGTGGAGATTCTCCATGAAGCCTTACATGAACCAATGCTGACCTGGCTCAGATTTTAGGAATGACGTACATCTCACTTGGACAAGAAAGCTCATAACTGGACTGTCCAGGCTTTCCAGATGCATCTCAGGAGATTACTTTAGGCTCTATGACCACTAAATAAGTGATTTCTGAGCCAGCAACACTGAGACGTGTAGAAGAGGTAAATAGTTGAAAGTTCTGTGTCTAACAAGCCTTGGATTCATGCAGCTAAATGTCTGATTAAAAGCAGAAGATGCGGATGCACGGGATTGTTGAAAAAAAATGGCAGAAATTTTTAGTTTCACTGGTGTTACAATTATTTGCTGAACAAAATTGTTAATGCTATCAATATCGTGGAGGATCTGAAAGTCCATAGGACTGCTGTCATATTGGACAAACTCTTCCATGTTTGCTTTTTCTAAAATAAAGTAAATTCTTTTCTAAAAAAGTTTGGGTTTATCCAATTCTGAATTAAAGCCAAAGTTAAGAAAAAAAATTACATAATTATCTTGATTCTTACTGTGCAAAGATCCACTTTACTTTTGAGATACCTTCTCAGACTCTCAAGTATATTGGGATGGAAGAACATGTAAGGAACAAATGTGTAGCACACAGACAGCACAATTTAAAGTAGAATGCAATATGTTATTCTTGAAGGGATCCTGAAGAAACTGTCATGGTCAAATTAAGGAATGTACTTTTATATTATCAGGAATCCATCCAGCTGCTGAAAGTACCGAACTCTCCCTATTGGATCTGGCTGTGAAGGAGTTAACTTTCTCCATAGCAGCCCTTATAGTGCTGTGCTTTGTAGCTAGAATGATGTTACTGGCTATTTCTGAGCAATGCGTGTGCAGTATTAAGACTGCCTCTCCAACACACCTCCTTGCTGTCCTATGCTGAAGAAAGTAGACTGGGGGTGGGCAAGAGGTTGAAGGGGACGTAGCTGGAACAGATGACCTAAAATGACCAAAGGGATATTCCATACCACAGAATCATGGAATCCCCAAATCATTTAGGCTGGAAAACTCTCAAGATCATCAAATTCAACCATAAACCTGATGTTAGTGAAGTCCATTACCACCACTATGACATTGTGCTCAGCAGTAAAAGACAAAACAATGAAGGAGGACAGATAGGATCTGTTATTAAGCAGTTTGTCTTCAGAATCAACTTGTTACCAAGGTCCTGCTTCCCTAGAATTGTCTGGACATTGTGAAATGGTGGATAGTAAAGAATTTTGCTTTGCTTTACTTCCAAATGGTCTTTGATTTTCTTCATTAAACTGCTGTTATCCTGACCCACAGGTTTTTTTATCATACTGAGGAGGGAGACTGATAGAGTGGCTTAGTGTGTACCTGGCAGCCATCTAGGGCAAACCCAACACACTATCTTTCCTCATTCTTCTGTGTTTCTTTTTTTCTCAAGGAATACTCTCACACCACAGAATGTGTGGGCTTGCTATGTGATATAATGGGCAAATTCCTTCTAACTTCAACAATTATAGCTCTGCTCCTTTGTAGTTAGGTAAATTAAACTGGTTTTGGTTGCTTCCCCAGTTATCAGACACAGGATCTAATCCAGCTGACAATTAATTAGAGTTAAATGATTTTGCCTTTGGTAAACTTTTTCTTTCTTCTTTTCTCCTTTGTACTTTGTTATGTGTCTATTTCCATTCTTTATTCTCTCTTAATTCAACCCTTCCATCTAAGAAGGTGAGCAAAGTTGCTCTTATCAGAATTGCTCCATGCACTCCTTCTCATTAGAAGTGGTAGCAAAGTAAGTAAATATTCATGTCTAAATGGTGTAACAGAGGAAAGACATTTGGATGAAGAAAAGGAATTAAAAGAAAGATTTTCCATGGGGTTTATATTGTTTTTTTTTCCATTAATTTACTATTTTATTTTTTCTGTGCCATGTTTTTCTAAATCTCTTTTAAGCTTCACAATTTTTCTTTTTGAGCTTGGGAGACTGAAAAACAAAGATTGTGTCTTTTTTTACTTACAAACAGCTTGGAAATTTTCAGCAGAAGAACTTGTAAGAAAAGATGTTAATATAGCTAATCAGAATAGAGGATTTCAAATGTTTACAGTAGAAATGTTTTTAATATAATCAGTCAATAATTATGTCATAGATATACAATATCGTACAATAGATATGCAATATCATACAATATAATGCAATCATGTTATCTAAATTGTTGTAATTGTTTTCTAATAATAATATATCTATGTTGTTATAATTGTTGTCTAAATCAACGAACAGTTAGTAAAGAATAAATATATACTAAATGGTTAGAAATAAATAAATGTTTTCTGACTGTGTTGAGCAGTTCCCATAATCAAACTGAAGGAAAGAGGACAGAATAAACACTTGTTCTTATTTCTTGTTTCATTCTTGTTGCATGATTTTGGCTAGACTTGTAATTTAGTTGCTTGAAAAATATATGTCAGTATAAAGTGCAAAACTTGCTGAAAACTTGAGGAACAACCAAATGGCTATTTGTGTGGATAGCTAATGAAAGCATATTTATTATTCCACTGTATGTGTGCTTGGACATTTATAGATATACCTGCATACATATATACCCATAAAAATTAGGGAAAGTCTTAATATGATAGAGATGATTCTTGCAGTAGTGATTTTATTAGAATCTCACCACATTTACAATATGAATTTCAGTACTACTGAATTAACTTCAGTCTTTTAGTATCTGAAGGATTGGTTTCTATAATGTGCTATAACTTGTAAACCTGATATATGTTCTCTCCATGATTCCCTGGAAATTGTTAACAATGAAGTTGTTAATTAAAATATTTGAATTGTGAAGGTAAAGTCTTAGGCTAAATCTTAGGAACAAATTTGGATGTGTTAGAACAAATGTAATTTTATGCAAGTCACAAAATACTAAAAATGAAAATGCCTAATTATTTAGAAATTAACTAGGATATTTTTCAGAAGGTGCCTGCCATCACAAGAGGAATTAGGAAAGCACGTTTAGGTCCTAGGCTTCCAACACGGTACCCAGAATAAGATATTCATATGAAGATTTATCCAATTAAAAGTTAAGAACTCAGCCTATCATTCTCAACATTAAAAGCAAACAAACCTCAGGTTGTAAATTCAAACCAGAATCTATTTCCAAATGATGGACAGATAGGTAATACAATTTACCGACGCTAATCTTACTTGACCAAACCGAGTGCCTTCTATTGTTAAATGATGGGTTACAAGAGGAAAGAGACAGCAGAAGGTCTATCCCAACTTCAAGAAGGCTTTTGAGACCACTTTCTAGATCAGTCTCATGTAAAAGCTGAGGAAGTGCGGGCTGAATAAACGGATAGCTATAGGAGCTGAAATTTGGCTAAACTGGCTATCTTTATACTACTATGAGCTACAAAGTATTTCTGAACAGTCAGCTGGGGAATGAGTGAGATTCTCCAGGGTATCTCAATGCCACCAGGTGCCTATGCGCATACAAATGAATCAAATTCTAGTTAATTAGTTTAGACTTATAAATGGCAAAAGTTAAGTGAAATTGATCCCACTCTTCCTCACAGTTTCAGAAACACTTTAATAAGAAAAAAATCATAAACAAAATAAGGCAGAAATTGTAAAGTTTTGGAGGCTTAATAAAGAACTGAAATGACATATCACATAATTTTTCTTTGGGGAAATGACTGCATTTTAAAATTGTTTTTGTTACAATTTTTCTGGCAAAGTTATCAGTAATGTCATTTTCATTGCATTGGAAAGGCAGAATATCCTCTTGTCTTACATTAGGAGAGAATAAAAAATAAAACATAACACTGGAGGGATATTGAGTCTGTTCCAATGAGTCAGACACAACTGAATTTGCTAGGAACTGGTTCTTCGAAGTTCCCATTTCTTAATTGGTATTCATTTCCATGTTACTGAGACTCTCCTTGGCTTTTTGTTAATAAACTGTGCAGATTATTGTTTCCACCCAAAAACTGTTAGATAACATTCATGTTTTTAGTTACACTTCTGTTGTGCAAATCCTCAAAACCTATATAAAGGTCAAGGGACTACTATTCTTCCAGTAATACAAGAATAATGGAATGAGTAAAGACTAAATGATTCTTATAACCTCTCTCAGCTTTAAAATCCATCTGTTGAATCACAATCTGATGACTTTGCAGACAGAGAACAGAGAAAAAGGAGTTCTCCGGGATGTGTACAGAAGTCATTCTCAGTTTTAACAGCACTGAATTTTAAAGGTTTCCTGGAAGCAATTACAGATACTTCAACAGCTGTTTCATATACTGTTATACTTCTCTAATTTGTTAACCATCAAGGTTAAATGATAATCCAATGTCCTCCTTACATGTGTCTGTATTAGGTTCATTTATAGATACCAGTGTGCAAAGACAGGACCACTAAATCACAATTAAATCAAATCAAATATGTTTTATTGTTCAAACACACTATTATACCTTAACCTATTACACTTACATTAAAACTTATAAACTTACCGACTCATGAATTGGTGTCAATCATTGAGCAGGAGAAGGAGACAGAGCATGGTGCTTGGACAGTCAGAGTTGATAGGTACTGCACCTTCACAGGCATCCCCTTGGTAACAAGATGTGCATTCATTCCTTCTTGACCCTACTCATCCAGACCAGCTCCTTTTATCCTTCTCTTGGGAACTGCAAAAAAAGTTAGGAGTATCACCCACCCCTCACATGGCCAATGCATGAGCAGGCTGAGTGCCAACATGTCATTTGTCCCACGCTAACAACAATTCCAACATCATTCCTGTTCTCGTAACACCTTTCCTGGCTGCGCATGCACCTTGGACTCTGCTTCAAGGTCTTGTAAATATCAAATAGTACCAACTGCTTTTCTACTTTTTTTTTATCCAATTCCCTTCCTCTTATTTACGCAGTTAAGTACAGTCAGTCACATACTTTCTCACTGCAAGTTGGCTACAAATTGACGAATTGTTGCTCACTCTATTTTAAAATTCGACTATACAGTACTTTAACTATATATATGTTTTTTACATATATATATGTGTGTGTATGTATATCATGCCCAATAACTGATCATCATTTATTATCTCTGATACAGTAGCTTGTAGAATGTAAGTTGAACACTGTCAGTTTCATATTTTAGAATGTAGCATTACACTACGCTTCTGGTTCATCAGAGGATTAAGACAACTATATGCTCATAGATGCTGTTTGCCTATTGATTTGCTTAATATTTACAGCTTGCTATTCATTAACTGAAAAATATATAAATATATTTAACCAGGGTTTAATGTGCCTCATACTAGAATGGATGTAAATGTAGAAAAAGCCTTTTGTTATCTTATCTTTCTAATTCTTACTGGGATAAATCTCAAATGATAAGATTATAACAAAAAGGGGGCTGAAAGAAACAGCAAGATATGAGCTATTCTATTTCTCTGTCTGAAGGCAACGTCATTTACTTTTTAGCACTGTGATCGCGCAAGGGATATAACTTGTTAACTACCATAACATCACTTTACTTGCACAACTTTACCCGTTGTTACAACTACCAGAAAATAAAATCCTCAACTTAGTCGCTTTTAACTGTCTTGTACTGTTTTAAGAGCCAACATTACTCATGCCTCCACATTAATGGCCAACAGGATGCCATTTTTGTTGCCTCCAACAGCTAGTCTGATAGCATCCTGCCGCTCAATATGCCAGGTTCTAAACACGTTTTAATTATTCATCACCTCAGCAAAGAGAACTCTCCCGCTGTCTGTATCTACAGGCAAGCACAAACACCAGTCTTAGCATCCTTCGCTACTGCATCTCTTGCTTTCTAAAAGAGATGCTGAATTTTCCGCTTTTATAATCAATTGATGCTGTGCTTCAGCTTTATCTTCCACTGAAAAGCCAGTTCCCTGATTTTCTTGGTCTGCAAGAGACAGGCTGTGGTTTTCCCTGTTGTAGATGCTTCTGGTGGAGAACTTGCCATTCATTCTGAATCTCAAAAGTTTTATTTAATGAAACTTATGTAACTAAAGTAAAACATGGTAAATTGAAAATGGAAAACATTAAAAAAAAACACCATGACATTTTATTTTTTTTTTAAACATATAACCTCCTTTGAAATTACCCCTAGGAAAATAAACATCATTTCTGTTTTAATATGCTAACTAGGTCTCTGAAAAAAACACCATTTTCATAAGATATGAATATTGAGTATTGTTGATATGAGAAGGCTTTACATCTCTCTATGATGGCCAGTTTTAATTTAGAGGTATCAAACTGATAATAACTGAAAGTGCAGTAGTACCTGAAATCACACCTTCCTATGTCTTTAGTAGTGTATAAGCCATAGTGAGAAGTGAGAAGCCCTGAAATTTGCTGCTCAGCTTCAGTATAGCTTCTCCATTTCCTTGATCATAGAATCGTAGAATCATAGAATAGTTTGGGTTGGAAGGGACGTTAAAGATCATCCAGTTCCAAACCCCCTGCCGTGAGCAGAGACATCCCACTAGATCAGGCTGCCCAAGGCCCCATCCAACCTGGCCTTGAACACCTCCAGGGATGGGGCACCCACAACTTCCCTGGGCAACCTGCTCCAGTGTCTCACCACTCTCATGGTGAAGTAATTCCTGATAATGTCAAGTCTAAATCTGCCCCTCTCCAGTTTACACCCATTTCCCCTGGTCCTATCCCCACAAGCCTTTATGAAAAGCCCCTCTCCAGCATCTAAGCCTCATTCCAGTCTGAATTCTTCTTTCTTTTATGTGGTTGATGAAATATATATGCAGTATTTGAATGCCTTTTGTAAAGTTATTCACATTTTCTCACTTCTATTGAAAATATCGACAGATATACCACAAACTACAAATATCTTTTAATGACCATATTAAATTGATAATTTATGGCTATTCCACAAAATTCTCAAACACCACAATCCTTTGAAGGTAGATTTAAAAAGGAAAAAAAAAAAAAAAAGGCGTTGTGTATCATTGTACCCTACTAGATACAAGCTAGTTTTAAACAACAGCAACAACAAAAACAACAAAAGTATGTCTATGCCTAGTGGGGCATACTTCTTGAGCGAATAATCCCTGCTGTCAGGAGAAACACATTAAGCTATGCTTCAGTCTGGACTGAGAGAGAAAAGTGGTCGCTGATTACGACTCATATTAGGAATTGTTAGGAGCCTGTACTTAAACGTGGCTGAAGTACCTGCAAAGTTTCCTATGCCCACATGCAAAAGCTCAAGCAAATATTATGATAAGGAATAATCTTGTCTTTCAGTATTTTCGGTTATCTTCTTGTCCTCCTTAAAAAATCAGAAAAATAATTTTATTGACTAATCTATTGCCACATGATCTTGGTCTTTCTATAACTTAAAATTAATAACTTTAATATCTTAAAATTACTCTAACTTAAATTACTACAGAGTCAAGAAATTCTTGCTCTATAATATTCTCATCCTACTTTGTATTTTAAATTGCATCAATCATCTGCCGTAAGAAAAATTTATTATTTCCCTGCTTTTCTCCTCTGTTGATTAAAAGAAATATTAATAAATCCTGTAAAAAATATTTGACATCTGTCCTTGATGGATGCTGTTCTTAATATTTCTTTTCTCCCTTGTATGTTTGTCTTGCAGTAAAAAATATCTTTTCTCTTCTAACCAGTACTTTTCCTACCTATAATTATCATACTCATCCCTATAATTTTTATTGTGCATAATTTGTGGTGCAGTTATATACCTCATACTTAAATTCAAATAGATTAAATCCAGTGAATTTTGTTTAACTACAGGAAAACCCAAACAAACGTCCTCTCCTCCTTAAAAAACTACTTATTAAACCACATAACCTGTGAAAATTTATTCTTTTAAAGTAAAGGACTGTAGCTAAATCCTTACATTTGTTATGTATGACTGTTCTTTTATACGAAAAAGTCTCAGATCTCTAGGATGTTTTGTTTTCTCTGAGTAATTTTACAACGTTCTCTTTGTTTACCAAAAAAAAAAATATAATGGTGCATTTGAAAGATTCCCTTACCACTGGGATAACACGTTCTTCAAAATTATTAATAGTATTTCTTTCTTAATCTCTATTTCTAAAAATTACATTTTTAGTGTAATGTCTCTTCCAAGTAATAATAAAGAAAATCTCTCAGGGTCTAAATCTGACTTAATTTTTTTGTCCTGCTTATTGATCTAACGTCATGGTTCTAGAATTCCAGCAAATTTCCTTTTGCATTTTAGAATCTTTTATACTATATATATTTTCACTTATTTATTTATATTTCATCTTTCCATTCATGTGCAGTTCCAAACTTTTCCATTTATTTAACATTTCTCTTAAAAATCCGGTTCTTCAATACCTGTATTCTAATTTCAACTCTTAGATTACTGTTTTTTACCTTGTTGTTTATATCAAATACGCCTCAAGTAATTTCAGCTTCTGTGAATATTCTTCCCTCATGATATATAGTTTCTTTGGTGTATATGTATCTCCTGTATTTTGGGAAAAAAAAAAAAAAAAAGACAGTAACAAAACCAAAATCAAAACCAACCAAAGAAAACGAAATCAAATACCATGGAAAAATTCTAAAAGCCTTATATCTTATATTCTTTATTTTTAAAAAAAGACTATGTTTAGATTTTTCCACACCAGAAGTTTGGGGTTTTTAGGGTTTTTTTAACAGATGCTTTGGAGAATCCCAACCAAAATGAACATAAAATCTCCTGAGATGCATTTATGAAATTTCACAATTTTTTTTACTATTAGATATCTTAGTATAAAACCAATTTTTTGTTAAATTAGACACAAAGAAATGAGAACACAGATGCTGAGAAAATTGACTCAGACACAGAAAACACAACAGAGAACAATGGATTATGCTTTAAAAGTTACTGACTGGAAAGTTCTTCAATAACAAACAATTTTATTTATTAGAACATTACAAAGAAAGACTGTTGCACACAATCAGTTGCAAAAACAAGTTGCAATTCTAGCAGAAATTTTAGATATTAAACCTAAATGGTTTTAGAAAGCAAATCTTTGCAGTAATTCCCATTTTTTAATCCTTTCTTCTTTTTCTAACTCAGTAATGGTGGGGCCTGTCCTCATCGCAGCATCTCTCTTGACAACGGATTACCATCTCTGACTTTAATTTCCACATTATTTCAAGAGAAATTTAGACCAAAAAAAAAAAAGAAAAATAAATTTAATGAGCCATGAGGGGAGGAACAAAAGGAAACTCAGTTATCAAAAAATAAATTATTTATCTGACAAGGAATTAAAGGTTCTTCCTGCACTTTTAAAAACACTCGTTTAGAAGCATTGGAACTGTTGGCATTTTTGTGCATTAAAGAATGACCTTAACCAATGCTGCTCTCCTGCTGACTTTCAACCACTGTACATGAATACAGAAATTCCTTATTTCTTTACATGAGTAAACTTAATTACACTCTCGGATTCACTCAGTCAATCTCAGTTGAGAATATCCAAGTAAGGGATACTTACTGGCATTCTGCCTTTATCAAGCATTGCACTTTGTTATTGTGAACTAACCTCAGTCATACACTAAAGTGATTGAATAAGTAAGTTCATCTGTTGTGCCATGAACATCTTGGTTGAATTTGAGTTTCAGATGAATATCTGTTATGTTTTTGTACTGGGACTTAGAGCATGCCCTAAACAATTATAAAACTGGTTTATTCCTTCTTGAAAACATTTTGCTAGTGTTTTTATAAAAGATTGGATCATTTCAGCAGAATAAAACACAATTATTTTACAAATGTACTAATCAAGATATACATTTTAAATCCAGAATTTATTTCATAATTTAAAACTTATTTATAGTTATATTTCATGCTCAATATTTTCAAATTCATCAAACTACCACAAGAACCCTCCAAATACACATAAGACATTGGAAATTTTCCTTGTAAAATCTACACCACTATTGTTTCTCATAAAGTGGAACAGAGATTTATGTAACAATTAATTTTAAAGTACTAAGCAAACATCATTAGTTTAACCAAGTCAGGCCTCTACTAGTCAGGGTTATCATGTTCCAGTGTTCCAGCTAATTATCCTGTAAAAAAAAGCAAACCATGGAGCAGCATTCAGCCTAGTGGGTTTTATGTGTATTTAACTGAATAAGTCAAGAAAAAAACAGAAATCAACCAAGTTATTGCTTGAGCCATGAACATCTGTAGTGATATTAATTTCCAAAGTACAGTTCACATTTTCTAATTAACTAGCAAGAATTAATTATTTAAATAATAAGGAAACTTATACTAATAGTGAAAAATCACTCTTGATAAAACTCCTTTGATTTAGTTAAGCTTGGAGAAGCATAAAATTTACTCCATTGTTGACTTTACATTCTGGTGTACTACTTCTTACCAAGCAATGCCAACTTTTTACCCTAGGGGTCATATCCTTAATGACATAGCAACAATCTTGTTTCATTCTACCTCAAGCCACAAAGTGAGATTGAGTGGGAGATGTATTTTTTGTTTTAGCTCTATTTTCCCTTAACTTCACACCAATCACGCATACTGGGAAAATCAGAAGAAATAAAGAAAAAAATCCATTCAAGAGAAAAAAAACACTGGCAAGAGCTAGAAAAAGCAGAAAGAGGAGAGTGTATAAGTGCCTAATACACAAGACTTTGAACTGGAAAGATTAAGGCTGTGTTGCATTGCATTCTTAGATTAGGTGTACATGAAAAGATGTATAACATAATTAAGCTTAGCAAGGGGATAGGAATTCAAACTGGCCTTCAGCAGAGAAAAAAATGCACACATCAAAAACATATTAAAGGAAGTCTTGGTATGATATCTGTGTTCTGCTTCTCAGGTCCTGATGAAATAATTCACTGGAGCGTGCCAAAGGACTTATGAGAAGACACTTAAAATCAATCCAGTATCTCTAAGAACTTGGGAGAATAGACAGGGTATAGATGACTGGGAAACCAAATGTATTTATGTATGATGTTTGTCAGGACAATGGAATTTATTCTTTTTTCTAATGGACTCTAGGAGCAGATGGAACATATCAAAGCCACAGTAGAATTATTGACTCTGTCCAGCAAAACACCTTATAAATAAACTAAAGTCACAAAGAATCACAGAAGCATTTAGGTTAGAAAACACTTTTAAGATCATCAAGCCCTGCTGTAACCCTAGTTGTTACAGCCACTCAAGGTGGCTGGAAAATGATTCTCCAAGAATAAACTCGAAAAGGGTCTCTCTCAAGGTCAGGCTTTTGTTAATGTTATGAAAGAAAACAGTGTAACTTCTAAAATTTGCAGGTGTCATCCAAGAGAAAAGAGATGCATTTTGACATTTAGTCTTCAAAATGACCTTGACAAATTCTTGCAGGATCTGAAATCAGGAAGATTAAATTCAACTGAGACAAAAGCAAAATGCTGTGTTTCTGAAAGTAGGCAAATACTAGTAGGGAATACCTGGGTAGGCATCAATATAGTAGAAAGGAGTTCTAAGGGTAACTATATATCACACACACCAGTGCAACATTGCTGGAAAATAAGCAAATCTCATTTAGGAATGTAATAACAAGCTTTTTTACTTCTGAGACATTCTAGGTCTGGTGAATAGATAGAGAACAAATTTATCTCCCACTTAGCTTTGAAAATGATTTATCTCATAGAATCCAGCATGATTTAAATGGTAAAAGAATGAGAAGAAAAGCTTCAGGACTAAGTTATCCAGCCTTGAACTTCCTGCCAGATTTGGTTGAAGTCAAATAAAAAAACCTATAGAATAAATCCAAACCAGGATGCAATAATTTAACTACTGGAGGCAAACCAACTACTTTTTAGTTATCTTGTTTGTCTAGAGACCAATTTCACAGTTCAATTTCAAGTTGACCGCAGAGAAAAACTTTGTTAGTCACAACTGTGGACAACTGGCAACAAGAAAGCTGCTAGACTTAGCCAGTAGGAAATGTTCAACAGCTAAAGAGAGAAAGCGTCTTGACTCCTCTTTGTAATAGTGTTTTAAGAGTGGAACTCAATGTCAGAGGAAAGTATTTACATACACACTTAGGTCCAGAGTCCCAATGTGTCTTATGAAGAACAGGACTTATTGTTATCCTTTAAAATCTACCAAGGAAAAAGCTGATGGCAAGATTTGTGTTAGAAATGCTGTTTAGAACTTTCACAGGATGAGAAAACTTTTGAAACCTCCTCCATTCTTTCACATTATATAGACTTTCAAAATTATTTTATACATTTCATAATGAGATGTCTCATGAAATTTGGTGTAACTGCTTCAGGATGTAAAATTCGTGGGGTGTGTGATAATTTTGAAAGATATTGCTTGAAAGTTATTACATTTTATACTTTCACGTTATTTCAAACACTTTGAAATGAAAAGCAGACATTCAAAAACAATGATTACTATGATAACTATGTCTCAGTGTTACATGAGTCTCACTATCCTGAGAACATAAGGACCAAGTACTTCACAGAATAAACTTGACTGGCTTTTTCTGGTAAAAAAGGATGTTATGTGTAGTGTGGTGCCAAGATGTTCGCAATCACCTCTTGGTGGTGTGATTCCATAAGATAGTATTGAATGAATTCCCCATTTTGCATTGTTTGTGTGCAGATGTTTTGGACCTATTGCTCTGTCTTTATATCAACCCACGTTTCTTCACACTTTTACTCTTCCAGTTCTCTCCCCCACTGCACTGTGGGGGAATGAGTGAGTGGTTGTGTGGGCCTGTGTTGTCCACTAGGGTTAAAACACAAGACTAAGTCATTTATTAAAAAGTACAGAAAGGGATAATTTGCTATTTCCTATAAGCACGTGCCAGTAGGAAGGTGTTTGTGAATAAGTGCCAATTACTTTTGAGGTTCCAATATTACAACAGAATTTACGTAATATATTTTAGTTTTCTATACTTTTCAATAGTACACAAATCTACTGTTAATATTATCAGCATCTAAGAAATATGCTTCAGTGCAAAAACTGAGATATTAAGTGCAATGTAATAAATTGCTCAAAATGCAGTGGTCATTCTATACCTGTTTGAGTCTTTTTATCAATACTCCAAAAGCACTGGCTCACCAGATTCATCTATTTATGCTGCACCCTCTCTCCAGATTTAAAGACTTACATCCATCAATAAGAAATAGCCATATTGCAGTGATTTCGTTGTAGGTATCTGATGTTTCCTGATGAACTAAATCAGGCATTACAAATAGTGGTCTACTTTGAAATTGTAGATAATTAGACATATTTTGCAATAAGCATGGTTCATATACTGACTAGGATATCGTTGCAGAGAATACCATGGAAGATTCTTAGACCCTCTCCTGGAAAGAAGGTAGCACTCCCCAAAATGAAAGAAATATACAAAACATACAGAAAAGATCTAAGGCAAACCAGCTTTCGCTTGTGCTCAGAATCTGACTGGTAAGTATGGATAGAAATGTGATTTCATGTCATATGAGAGAATTTATCTGCTGATAAGGTCTTATTCTGTATGACTACTGTTACTTTCTTCATGGAAAATTAAAATCATATTTGCATTAATAAAACTATGAGTACGAAAAAATTTGATTCAGTATGATTATTTGATCATTTAAACAAATTGTCTGCTTACACAAATCTACTGTGGACCAATTTATACTATTGCCATAGAGTATATCCAACATATTAAAACCTGAACACATAATGTCTGCTAAATATGTAAATACATACACTAATATGTTTACAGGACCTCAAATTTAGTAATTTAAAAAATCCACTTTGTTAACATTGTTTTAGGTAGACGTCTATGTATCACTATTTATGGTAGAAATGCAATTACTTGTTCTATAACAGGAAAGCAGGACCAACAAAGTTAGCATTTTCTAGAGCTGCAAGTTGTATTTTTATTTTCTAGTTGAATTGAAAATGTATAGTCAAAACAGCTGCTGTTGGCATTTACAGTCTTGTTCAAAACAGCTGTTACCCCGCAGTTTGTTATCTACTTGAGAAGAATTCACATCTGATCTTGGCCAAGATCTAGCATAAATAAAATAAACTGTTAATTAGTATAAGGCATTAAAGATCCATCAAAATGTTAAACTTTGGCACTTCCTCGATGTTAATTGGAGTCAATTAAGTCTTATTTTTTTTTTTAGTTTGCTTTAATTAATTTTATATCTGCTGTGTTCCTATGCCTATTGGAAAGAAAGATCAAATAATTTGGCCAGCTCTGTGATGTGCTGCAGAAAAATGACTGACAATAAAAAGGACATATTGCAAACTTGTATTTCTCTCCTTTTGCAGTAAAACTCTAGAACAAAATTACCCCAAATTAAAGATGTAATATTTAGAAATGTCAAGTCACTTAAGCAACAGAACACAATGCTTAAAAACGTGAGATTCTGCTCAACTTATTTCAGCTACCTGCAATGTAGACAGCTACAGCAGTCTAAATTGTATTTTAGATTCTTTCTGTACACAAGAAATAGACATTTTCAGGAAGAAAATTATGTCAGTTTAGAACGAGATTAATCACACTTTGGAACAAATTGACAGTATTTGTTAGAACTTAGTACCTTGAATTATTCTCTCAAATGTAAACACTTGATGTTGGTTAGATGAATCATACCCACTATACTATTGAATTCTTGATTTCTCTTCTGGGTGTATTAGGCAATCACGCATGATGATAATCAAATAATACTATAAAATACTAAAATTCTATAGGGAAACATAAATTTGAAATTGCATCAAATGATGTATTTTGGTAGGGTTAGACAAATGTTAGTTACAGTGTACAAAGATGAGATTTCACTTGAAACTCAGCATCCATAGCCAAGAAACATGTGGAGTATATGAAGGGGAGAAAAGCAAAAGTGATCAGGGACATGGAAATTTAAATTCATTTAGAGGGTTCAGTATTATAATTGGTTTATCTGTAGTATTAAATTAAGAATTAAAGGAATGTTTCTGGTCTCTGAAAGACTGAAGATTTCTCACCTCAGTGGGAACATGACTGGCAAAAAGTAATTCTAAACTGGGACTGATCACAAATAAATATCATTATTTGTATTGCAATAAATGTTTGCTTTAATACGAATATTAACGCTTATTGCTTACTTTTTAAAAATCGATACACTAACTATACAACTGTCACCAAATCATATATTTTTTTTCTGAAATAAATTTATTCCAAAATAATTTGCTGTACAAATATCTCTATAATTCCTTATGTCTTTGTCATTCTAAACTATAAAGAAGGTAAGCCGCAAACAGTAAGCTGTAGATGTCTTTTATAGATAAGTCTGAGCAATCCTTAGAAAATACCTTGTAATCTTGCTCACTTAAATGCGCACTTTAATTATTACCTGACATTACTACTTCTTCTCAACCGCATTTTAACACCTTTTCCATTTGTTTTCCCCTTTTTTATTGATGGTGGCTAATAAATTTTTCTAACAATCATTTCTTCACTAATCTAAGTCTTCTTTAAAGTCATGCATTATTTGGATAGTTGATCTTTCTTCCAACTTTTTCTTCACAACTTCAGGTCTTCTCTCTCTCTTCTGTCTCTTCTGTCACTGTGGTTGATGATGCTATATCAGGGGAGCCTACTCATCTTTCCTTATGAACCTATGCGAACTTCTCATACACTTGGATGCAATTATTGTTTTAAAGTAAACTTTGATTTTTTAAAGATTCACATATACTTCTAGATCTGAATATGATCTTGTTTTCTTCAATGATTTCATATATCAACATACCTCTGACTTTTCTCTCTATTGCTTATAACTGAATATGACCCAAAATGATTCATCAGAGCAAAATAACTTAATGACAGACAACGGATGTTGAAAAAATATAAAAATAAAATACACCATAAATCAAGACAAAAAGAAGTCCAGAAATCAGTTAAAATACCTGTGTTTATCACATTACTATATATAATTTTGTTACAATACTTACAATAAGAAATACTGCAGATATTGTTGTGAGTGATATAATAATATTCACTTCTGAGTGATTGAACATTTGCTTTTCACACTGGCTAAATAGCCTTCAGGGTATTGGATAGAAATTTTTGTTTGATTAATGACAAAATCATAGAATTCCTCTTCAATGGAAGTGCTCAAGGTCAGGTTGGATGAGGCTTTGGACAAGCTGATCTAGTGAAATACATTTCCATTCACAACAGGGAGGGTGAACTAGAAAATCTTTCAAGTTCCTTTCCAATCCAAAGCATTCTATGATTTTATGATTCTATGATTCTAAATTTCTAAAATATTGAGTTGTTTTGGTCCCAGTACAGACCCCTGAGGGACACTACTTGTTACTGGACTCTGTTTGGACATTGAGCATTAACTGTAAATCTTTGGGCACAACTATACAGACAATTTCTCATCCATCTAACAGTCCATCCATCACCTGTATTTGTCCAGTTAAGAAGGAATAATATTGTGTGGCCCTACAGAAGTCAAGATATATAATATCCATAAGTCTTCCCTTGTCCATCGATGCAGTCACTCTATCACAGAAAACCACTAGATTAGTCAGGCATGATTTGTCCTTGATGAAGCCACGTTGGCTGTCTCTGATCAACACACACACACACATTGCTAGGGCATTCAACTAACTGCCATGACTTTTCAAATACGATGAAGTAATTTAATAAGAGTTATATCATCAACAAGTATGTTAAGATGAGTCTTGAATGAGTTTCAAAATATAGTCTCTAAAGAGGAAAGTAGGAAAAAAGGATGTGTGCTATTTAAATAAAAATAAGATCTTGTCATCTTGCTGCTGATATAAAAGAGAGGTGAGAAAGGAAAGTGAATTTAAGCACAAAAATAAGAAGTCTAGATAGAGTTTAAGTGCAGTTAACTCATACATCCACTGACCTCCTGGAAATTATGGTGTATGATTTGAGGGAAAATCTAGGATTAACTGGGAAAATATAGTGCAGGAGATGGATGGCTAGTTACATGTCATAAAAATGAAAAGAAGGCTGACAATATTTAACATCTTTGTGGCAGACACAGACAGTGGGATCAAGCGCACCCTCTGCAAGTCTGGCAATGACATCAAGCTCTGTGCTGCAGTCAATGCTGGAAGGAAGAGAAGCCGTCTAGGATGGACCGTGACGGGCTCGAAAAGTGGACCTGTGCTAACCTGATGACCTTCAACAAGGCCCAGCGCAAGGTCCTGCACCTGGGTTGGGGCAGTCCACAGCATGATTACTGGCTTGGAGGTGCTGGTGGATGAGAAGATCAATGTGAGTCAGCAACGTATGCTTGCAGCCAGAAGCCAACCACACATCAAAAGAAGTGTGACCAGCAGGTCAAAGGAGATGATTCTCCTCCTCTACTCCACTCTTGCAAGACCTCATCTGGAGTACTGCATTCATTTCTGCAGTTCTCAGCGTAAGAAGGTCATGGATCTGACAAAGAATTCCAGAGTAGGACCACAAAGATGATCAGATGGATGGGGAACCTCCCATATGAGAACAGGCTAAGAGTTGTACATTCATAGAGTCATAGAATCATAGAATCATAGAATCATAGAATCATAGAATAGTTAGGGTTGGAAGGGACCTTAAAAATCAAGCCCCTGTGATGGGCAGGGACACGTCCCACTAGGTCAGGCTGCCCAAGGCCCCATCCAACCTGGCCTTAAACATCTCCAGGGATGGGGCATCCACAATTTCCTTTGGCAACCTGTTCCAGTGTCTCACCACTCTCATGGTGAAGAAATTCTTCCTAATGTCCAGTCTAAATCTGCCCCTCTCCAGTTCACACCTGCTCCCCCTGGTCCTATCCCCACAAGCCTTTGTGAATAGTCCCTCTCCAGCTTTCCTGTAGGCCCCCTTCAGGTACTCGAAGGTCGCTATAAGATCTCCTCTGAGCCTTCTCTTCTCCAGGCTGAACAAACTAAACTCTCTCATCCTGTCCTCATAGGGAAGGTTCTCCAGCCCTCCGATCATCTTTGTAGCCCTCCAATCATCTTTGTAGCCCTCTTCTGGACCCATTCCAACGGCTCAATACCCTTCTTTGTTGACAATTCCAGAACTGCTAACAATACTCCAGTTGAGGTCTCACAAGAGAGGAATAGAGGGACAGAATCACTTCCCTCTACCTGCTGGCTACGCTTCTTTTGCTGCAGCCCAGGATACGATTGCCCTTCTGGGCTGCAAGCGCACATTGCTGGCCCACGTCAAGCTTCTCATCAATCAGCATTCTCAAGTCCTTCTCTGCAGAGGACTAAATATCCTGCAGAGGATATTTAATAGCACTCAAACTCAATATCATGACAATTATATGGCTAACACTGTAACTATCAGGTAAGTGAGAGCAATCTTGTAACGAACTGGACAGAAGAACTATGAAAGTAAGGGCTGAGCTATGCACAAAGAGACATTCAGTAGGGTGATGGTTTGGTAATACTGCAAGAGGCATCTGCAGGACTTCCATATAATGCTAATTTTTCTTATCTGTTAGTAGATTCAGATTACACAGTAGAATAGCTGTTATTTGAGCATACAGTATAATACAATGACTTTTTACAAAGGAAATGTGGTGCAAATTTTACTTCTTTGTTTGTTTCAGTTTAAGTGAATACACTTTAAAGTGTTTAAATTTTTAAAATTTGTTTTAGAGTTCTCTGTTTCAATTTATGCCATTAATTTACCACTTCTTTCTGTTGGTTTTGTTCATCTAGGTCTTTGTTGGTCATTTTTAGAAGCTAATCTGTAATTAATAATCATAAATTAACATTATGCAAATAATAATCTTATTTTCTTGAAAACACCAAATACTTATTGTCACTATGAGTGTGTATACCACTTCTGCATCTTCAGAAGATAACACAATTGCTTGCTAGTGAAAGTTTTAGCTTCTGGTTTCTATTGTTACTGCCAGAATAAGTTCTATGGGCTGGTACTACATGCCATGGAACAAAAAGGGAAGCATGTCGCAGTGGCTGAATAGATAACACACGTCAACAGTGAGAAGTACAATGATTTACTTTATTAGAAACATTTGAAGTTGCTCTGAGTCACTTATCAGAGCCCAGCAGCTCATTTCATTAGCATTTTTATATTTCCTTAGGTTTTTAAACACAGTCTGAGCAAAAGGAAAAAGTTCATGTGTAATTTATTCTAGTGCATTTTGTGAGATGTATTTTTAGAGACAAAAAAACAGAATACTCTTGTCCTTTGTGCTATAAGTTCACTCACATGAAAAGTATAATAAAAGTCTAATTTCAATGTTTTACCCATATTGTGGAATACATATTTGAAATTATAGCTTTAAAAATCCATACGACATGTAAGTAAAATATGTTTTGGTGAACTTGAAACAAAACTGGAGGACACTGAAAAATCAGAATAGTGGTAGGATGACAAAATACTTAAGGCTTGATAAAAGTGTTGGAGGCACACTGATATTTCACCAAACAGCTAAAGTCCTCTTTGAAGCAGTGGAAGTTTCAAGGGTATAACTTATATAATGCAAAAACCTCGAGTGTTTGAAGAGCAGAAAATAATGCAAATCAGAACAGTTTTAAGCAAAAGTATCTTCATATTTCATTGCTAGAGAGGAATGTGCATTTTATTTTGTATAATAAGTTACAATTAAAAATTAAATTACATTGACTTTTGTCAGGCTCACTTTGACAGGTTTTGATTTTAGCTGTTATGGTTATTATTGTCGCCGTTACTATTATTCAGTATGGTAAGAAGTCTATGCATATAGTGCCATTCCTCATGTCAAATATACTTTTGTACATACAAAAAGTAAAAAAATCTATTTTCTGTAAAAAAAGGAAAATCAAGAAATCAAAAGAAATTTTAATCAATTGTATAAGTTTTAGAATTCTCAAGTAAACCCACACCCATCTTGAAATATTAAATCAATGAAAAGCTATAAGGCAAAGAAGGGTTGCACCTGCAGGGAGAAGCAGACAGGACAGGTGACTAAAAGTGACCAAGAGACTATTCCATCTTGCATATGTCATATTTTGTATAAAACTAAGGGAATGCAAGAGTCAAGCCCCCTTCTTTTATGGTCAGCATACAGTGAGGACCTAATCTGTCTTTTTTCACTAATTCCAGATCTGTGAGTTCCTGAATCCAGTTCCTGAGTTCAGCACCTTCCTGCCACTGAATCCAACCTGGTAGCTTTTCTCCGTGCCTGCTCTGCAGCATCAGTGATGCCATAGTCATAAAGAATGAGAGGCAATTCTGTATATTCCTATATATTCTTATTTTTTTCTTATTAATAGTATTTTCCTTCTGTCAACTGTGTTCAGTTTTGGTCTTCAGTATACAAAACAGATGTGCTCAGCCTGGAGAGGTCCCAGAGAATGGCA
The DNA here is from genome assembly GCF_017976375.1 of Cuculus canorus. Lineage (NCBI taxonomy): Eukaryota > Metazoa > Chordata > Aves > Cuculiformes > Cuculidae > Cuculus > Cuculus canorus. Next base: position 40,182,168 of record NC_071401.1, read on the forward strand.
GCAAACATGATCAAAGGACTGTGAAACCTGCTGTATGAGGAAAGGCCAGGAGAACTGGAATTTTTCAGCCTTGAGAAAAGAAGGCTTAGGGTACGCTTTATCACTGTGTTCCAGTATTTAAAGGGTGACTACAAATAAGCAGAAGACTCCATTTCATAAGAAGTCACATGGAAAAGATGAGGGAAATGGGTGCAAAATTCTGATCAGACAAAAGAGGAAAATTATTCAGAATGAGAAAAATCAGCTACTGTAATCGTGTCCTCGTGGAAGTAGTGATTCCACAACACTGGACACTTGTAAGACTCAGCTGTACAGGGTGCAGGGCCATCTTGTCTAAACTGTGCTATTGCCAAGAAAGGTTGGACCAGATAATTCTTGATGTCCCTTCCAACCTGGTTTTCTACGATTCTATGATTCCATTATTCTACCATATTGACTTCCATGGAAGAGGCATCTTTTCCCTTTGTTGAAAAACTCATGATTTATAAGCATGATTTATCAGCATGAGATGTGCAAAGCATGAGAACAATGGGGTTTTAACTCCATTCAAAGTTCTGAAGTGATAAATTACTCAAGACCAACTTTAAGCTGGGATGCCGGTTTCCTTAACCAAAAAGAAACAAAAATAGACTAAAAAGCTTCAGTCAGACTGGAATGAAATCTTACACTAAGTAGCTTGCCCAAAGAAGCTCGAGATATAATTTGTTCTCTTAGACAGTAATTGCAGCCTGACATCCCTGTTTCCTAAAATTAATCAAAATCTTGGTAGAACAATATGCTCATACGTCTCTGAATTTGCTTGGCCCCATAGTTTTGTGAAGTAATATATGATCTTTAAACCTGTATTTTTCCATTCAGTCTACATATTTCTAAAAACACCTTGGTGCCTGATCTACTGAATAGAATAGTAGAATCATAGAATAGTAGAATCATAGAATCGTAGAATGGTTTGAGTTGGAAAGGATCTTAAAGATCATTTAAGTCCAACCTCGCTGCCATGGGCAGGGGCACCTCCCACTAGATCAGGCTGCCCAAGGCGCATCTAGCCTGGCTTTGAACACTTCCAGGGATAGGGCATCCACAACTTCCCTGGGCAACTTGTTCCAGTGCCTCACCACTCTCATAGTGAAGAATTTCCTCCTTAAGTCTAGTCTAAATCTGCCCCTCTCCAAGTTGTAGCCATTGCCCCTAGTCCTATCACTACATGCCTTTATAAAATAAAGTCACTTCACAGCTTTCTTTTAAGCCCTTGTGACCTGTTCTGGTTTGGATCTTATGATGCAGAATGCTGCAAAATTCTTCACTCGAGGAAACTTACATATAATCTACTATTTTTATAGGTATGTTCCTGCCCATACTACATAGGTCACATGGTCTCTGACCTCTGTTAACTTGTCAGCTGTGCTGCAAAGTTATTTGGGAGTGTGTGGGTGGTCTATACTATCCAGGGAGCATTCTAACAGCATGAGAGTGTAAGCAAACATATCCCCAAAGAGTGTTTGGGACATTTAATTAGAGATGTTTAATTTATATATATATTGATGAACTGCTGATAAACACTTACTTACTCCATACGCAGGTAAGACTATTATTTCTGTGATTTATGGAATCTTGAGGGTCTTGGAGCATATTTAAATGTACAACTTCTTATTCCAGCAGATAAAGGAGAAGGAAAATATTGTGAAATAAGAGGCATATATCTTTTTCGGCTAGAGTTGAACATACTCCAACAAACATTATTTAATCTATATGAAAATGATACAGAAATATAATCTTGTAGTCCATCCTTCTTATAGTGACAATTTCTCTTACAGTAGAAAAGCAGTTGATGGCCATGAGTCTTTTCTGTGAATCCAATCTAGACCATATTGATTTCTGTGTCCCATAGCTCCTCTTACAGAGGAAAATGCAATATTTATAAATAGTGGACTAGTTAACAGGAATTGCCAAGCACAAGATATCTTTGAACCCTGTGGACGGAAGATTCCTGTGGATTTAGTTCTCTTCCAGAAACAGATTAGTTAAAACTTGGTATCTTGAATGAATGGACCAGTGCTCCTATAGTGTGTAAAAGGTAACTGTAAACTCAACATGTTGTCTTATCCACTCTTTTTCAGCTGAAATTTTTAGCAAATAAAATATTGAAACTTTTGGTTTGAAATAAACATATTTTTTAATTAACATTCTAATCCTTAAAAATAATGAAAATCACATCTATTAGTTCTATCACTGGTTTAATCATAACCTTTTACTGGAATATTCCACAGAGAGTAATGTTAACAGTTACTGATCCTGGGAAATCTTTAACTTGTCATTGTGACAAAAAAAAACCTTTTTCCATTTTTCTGGGTTCTGAGGTCTCCTGCCTCTAGTTCTATCCACAGTTTCAGCCCAATTTCACTATAATCTGTATTACTCATAGTAATCTGATTAGATCTTTATTGTAGTTTTATGTTAAAAAGACAAAAAAATACAATATGTTGGAGACTGATATAACCATTGAAGTTACAATTTGGAATCCAAGTCAGAAATCTAATTTTCTATTTTTTTAGCAAAAGTCAAATGTCCACTGTTAAATGCATTTTAATTGAGATAACTGTTATTAAGTACAAAACAAGAGATATTTCAAAATTCTTTTCTTTTGTACTTTGGATGGTATAGTCTTTTGCTGAGATACAAAAAAAACCTAACAAAATTACAGTTATGTTAAACCCAAACTTTTTCTGATTTTCTAGGGTACTGGGTTTGGCTAGGATAGTGTTAATTTTTTTTATAGTAGCTAGTACGCTGTTAAGTTTTGAATTTGTGCTGAAAACAGAGTTGTTAACAAGGATTTTTTAACTGTTGCTGAGCAGTGCTTACACAGAATCAAAGCCTTTTCTGTTTCTCACACTGTCTTACCAGTGAGTAAACTGGGGATGCACAAGAACTTGGGAGGGGACACAGGCAGGACAACTCACCACAGATGTCCAAAGGAATATTTCATACTGTATGATGTTGTGCTCAGTGGTAAAAACTGCAAGCAAGAAGGAGGGGGGGACATTTGCAATTGTGATGCTTGTCTTCCCAAGTAACTGTTGCATGTGATGAAGCCCTGCTTTCCTGGAGACGGCTGAACACCAGCTTGTAAATGAGAAGCAGTGAATGAAATCTTTATTTTTGCTTTGTTTCTATGTGCAACTTTTTCTTTACCTGTTAAACTGTCTTTGAATCATCCCATGGGTTTTTGCACTTTTACCCTTCTGACTCTTTCCCCCATCCCACTAGGTGGGAAGTAGCAAGTGGCTACGTGGGGCTGTGGGGCCTATCCGAGTTAAACCACAACATTTAGTCATGGCATTTAGTTAACATTTAATGCAACAAGCCTGAAAATATAATGCACATAAACTAAAAAATTTGCCATGAAAAGAAAGATCAGTTTATTTTTTATTCGGAAGAAATATTGACACAAATTACTTCCTCATAATAATCTTGTATTAAAGCTTTGAGCCTTCAAATACAAAGAGTATAATATTCTCCAAAAAGCAGAGATATTTCTAAACTCTCCCTACTATAAAACAGAGTTCTTTTTATGAATATGAGTGTATCATACTCATACTAGTTTTGCTAAACTGAGATCTTTCTTAACAAAAGCGTAACCTCTACTGACTTTTGAATTCACAGTTTTAGCTTTTGAAGAGTTATAACAGATGTATCTTATTATGTATTTTTCCTTTAAGTTGCCACTGCTTTTACATGTGTTTACTGTGACCAAGCGACCCGCTGAAAATTTGTCTTCATAAATGCTGAGACTGATTTTTTTCACCTTGAAGATTTTGTAAAAATCCAGAATGTATCCTTGACCCTAAAGTGCAGCTGCAACAACGGCAGACAATATACGTTATGCATTTGTTTGCGATAAAGCATGTCAAGGTGAGTAAAATCTGGTAAACTTATTCTCCTCTAACCTCATATACACTACTTTTCCTGAGTAGTACCTAGTGAAAAGGCATAGCTATGTTTACTAAAGAGTAGAAAACGCAATTTGTCACCTATAGAATACATAGTACACAATGTATCTATCTCTATTTGTTTAAATATAATATTGCCCTTTGTTGCTTTCCAATTACACAACTATAATTATGTTTCACAAAATAGTGGGGTTTTGTTTAATTTACATTCACGTGTTTTCAATATTCATACCTTGTACAAATTCCCTAATGTATGTATATCTTGTCCTTAAATGAATTAATAATATATCTACTCTTAGTACCTGAATAAAGTATTTATATCATAATAAAATTCATATTGCAAATAATAGTTGGACATGGAAAAAATATATCTATATCTGTAGTACAGAATCTATACCCTTTCTTTTAGTAAATATATAAGTAAAATACTTCTAATGAAGCAATAAAATAGATTGTGAAATTCATCTGCTATCTTCCCTAATTCATTTTTTACCAACAGTAGGAATTTAATATGGTGTAAAATGTGTCTCACCATTTTCCTTAAACACATTTCCTGATGATGAAAAACATTTTCTTTCCTGCTGTTATTTTGCAAAAGGGAAGTATTATATTAATTTAAGAAGAAATCCTTCCATTCTCTCTCTATTACATGGATCATACAAAACCCAAATCTGTGGACAGAAGCAATTTTCCCTATCTCAAAATGAATTCACTGATACAATGGGAAATAAAATGAAGAGCAAGTAGAAAAGCTCCAGCTGTTCAAGAAGAATTCTGTGTTGGAGCTCACAATGCATATGTCATTTGCTCACGAAGATTAAGTTTGTTGTTTTCCACACCAGACAAATCAATCAGACAATGATACAATCAGTAACAGCAAAGGTTTAATGGAACCCACAGTAAACAAGACTTAATTACTGCACTCTCCCTATAGGGGGTGCACTCTAGGCAGCTAGACTGTAAGGCAGATTAATTTTACCTATTTTTATTTTTTGTGTCCCTGTAGATATCTCTATAGCAACTGAATTAAATTATATGTGGTGTTAATAGCTACAGAGTTTTATAAATTAATAATGCTGCAAATTTGCAGTATGGTCTGTCTGGATATAGAATAGCCTTCCTCAATACACAGAGAGTGTTAAAATAATTTGTTGTTACAAATTTACATGAAATCCGGTTATTGCATTTATTTTCCAAACTAATTTTGAGTAGAAAGCTACATAAACACTTCTACCATTGTCCTGATCTTTTCTGCAAAGGATCATACTGTTTTTTTTTACAATATATAGCACATTGAATTCTGCAAATGTAGTTAACTCTGAGCTTGTTTTCAGTCATGTTACTTCTGCCATGAAAATTCCATTGTATATAAACAAGACTGAAAAGTAACTGTGAAGCAAAAAAAGCTACTCACAACAGTGTGACCCATGTTCTATGAGAGCTCAAACGTACCATGTAAATCTCAATAGAATAAAAAACGATCAAAAGTGTCATGTCTCTTTTAAAGCCATGCCTCCCATTTCATCCGTAGCACATTATCATGTTCTTACAATATGACTGCCCTAAGAACTGCTATTGTAAAGAGAGTTATGAAAGACTCAGATGAGTAACATCTATTTTAGATTCTTAAGAATAAATCTTCAAACCTCAAGGTTCTCACTAAAGCACATGACAGTTGATGTACCTTCCCTTTCACCCTAAAATTGCTTATAGGATTAAAATCCCATATATGAGAAAGCTAAAACCAGTTCGATATAACAGTTAAGTGTAAACGATTTGAATACCTCCCTGTTAACGATCAGATGAAAATCACTTTCCTATAGCAAAACTTTAGAGAGGACTTTAGCAGTAATAATCTAAAAAATTAAATCAGGTGACTAAAAAAAAGACAGCTCAGATGGATGTATGGAAAATAAACGTCTGTTATCTTTTTAAATGACATATGAGAATTTAATCTAAATAATAGTGAAGATGAAGTACAAGTAGACAGTATTAAAACATGTATGTGATTTAGTGTGGAATATCTCTTTATTTGGTTCAGGTCATCTTCCTGGTTGTGTCCTCCTCCAACTTATTACATCCATCACAGTTTATTCATTGAGGGGAAAGAATGATAAATAAAGAAGGCCTTAATGCTGTGCAAACACTGGTCAGCAAGAACTAGAACACTGGTTTGTTATAAATATTGTTTTGGTCAAAAATCAAAACCATATCACCATATTAAGCGCTACAAAGAAAATTATCCTAGCCAGTACAGTGGATAAGAGATCCGCTGTTTTCATCTGCCTCCTTTCCACAGACAGCTTGTATTCCCATCGATCAATATGTGTGCATAAAGTTTGCAATTTCAAACTCATATTATTTTTTTGAATTTTCAGGTATTATGTCATGCAATTCTTACATTACAGTAACTCATATACACACCTCACCTCTACCACTGTCACAGTGATTTTTTACTGACTTCATGTAAGCTTTAAAGTTCCTTAAAGGAAGTTATTAGACATTCAGTATTCCCACAGAAGGTGTAGATAGACAAGGTAGAGTAACAATGTAGACCTCTATACTTGGATAGTTGAATAGCTTTGTAGACTTTCCACTTTTGGGTTAGTTTGGGGAGCGTTTTTTGGCTACTAAGCAGCTGAAACAAACTGACTTTCTTTTCTGGAATATCTCCGCTACACATAAATACATGTAAACCTTTAGTTGGTATTAAAGGCTTCTCCGTAACAGTCAGAATTCAACGTTACAAAAAGATAACTGGACTGCAAGGTTTAGCTTAACTTTTTTTGGTTTAATAGTCTGTCCATACTCCTAATCCATTTTAGCACTAAACTCTTATGGACTTCCAATGTAAAAGGTAGTTTGTCAAGAGCTGGCTTAGATATTTTTAACTGGTACTCAATTATTACCGCTAGATATACAATCACTGTATAATAAGGTCACAATAACATGCAGTCTTAGGTTTCAAATTTGACTCTTGAGAAAGACAATGTGGGTTCAAGCCCTGCAGGCTGGCTTCTCTGCTGCATGTGCTGTTGAATAAATTATGACGTCTATTCCTCAACTGACAACTTTCATTTGAAGACTTTCTTTCATGTGTTGTTTCACAGATGTCCCAAAGAATCACTCTTGTTAAGTCTGAAATACTGTTGCATTTAGGCAAAATGAAAAACCCGTGGTTTCATTTCCACAGAGGTGAAAAGCCTTCCTCACCCTGGTGTTCTTCCTTTCTGCTGCTGAAATGAGCAATCACTAAATTTTGCCAGGACTTTCATAAATATATTTATCAAATGTTAAACCAAATTCATAGGTGGATATATTTAAGGTTAAATTTAAATAAGATCACTCTGTGATGAAGAGCGTTGTTTACATAGACATGGTCATAAAGACATCAAAAAGCCAAAATCTTTTTTTACTGTCATTGTGTTCTACTCAGCTCAGAGGCAAGGCTAGCACTAATCTTGGAATTAGTTAATATATGCTTAGGGCTCTGAAAACAGAAAAAATAATAGTTCTATTTCTGATTCCAGTACTATTTCTAATTTATTATTTTAGATGTTATCGTTGCTATCAGTACTGTTTGTATGGCTTTTATGATTATTGCCCTGCATAGGTCTTAATTTATATTTAAAATGTTCACATAAATTAAATATTCTTACTGAAACCTCTTACCCTGATACTTTCCAGTAACAAAGTTCTAGAAATATGTAACTGAATGGTGGATATTCTCTCATGTGGTTATTTAAAAATTGAAATTTAACAGCATAAAGAAACACTCTCTTGAGATATTTCAACTAGATGATTGCAAGCAGTCCTTGACTGAAAAATGTAAGTAATGCAACAAGGGTATTTTTGTCATAATATAATCATATCCCTAAGGCTGTAAAAGATACAAGATTTAGCAGAGTATCTATAATTCCCGAGGGGAGTGATTATCTCCTGAAAACTACCAACTAGATTTGCCTTGCTGCTTTTTAAGAAGTCTGCATTGTGTGAGATAATGTAGCTTAATTTCCTAGAAGATAAAGTCAGTTTGACAGCAATTTCAGCATGTTTCACATGAAATAATCTGACATTCTGAAACAATGTAGCATTTAGAATGTTTTCCAGCCATTGAGACTACTCCTCCAATTCAGCAATCCACTGTAGTAATAAAGATGAGAAAACTCTTATGGCCAACAACTTAAGGATATTTGGAATTTACAGTAATACCAGAAAAATATTACGGAAATTTTACTGTCTGTATGAAAAGTATATTTTTGGGGTGGGGTGGTTTCTTTTTAGAATATTATAGTCTATGCAGATTTCTACATTGTGCTTACAAGACTACATATGGAACTGGGCTACCTCTAACCCAGCTTTTTGGATAACAACAGTAGTGATGAAACACATCTCATATTAGCAACACCAAACGTATTTTGTTTCCTGGTTTGATTTTGAAGTCCTTTCTGAAAAAACACTGCTATAAAGCTGCTGATATCTGGGCTATCCATTTTAAGGTTAATTTATTGTATCCTCGTGACTCTGCATCATTGCAGATTCAGCTGGAAAAGAACTGGGCAGAACAAAGGGTGACATTCACCTATCCTAAGTAACATATTAAAAGTTAGACATTAAATAATTACTTAAACTCGTACCTTCACCGTTAATAGATAAAAGTAAGTATCCAGATGGTAAATATTATTATTCTTTTACCTCAGATTTAGTAGATTCTTTATTACAAGTCTCTTTCTCCCAGCATACAGCATTCATTCTCTAAGAAAGAAATTTCTGTTATAAACATCCTTTTCTAAACTCTAAATCGTGCAAATTTCCATTGACGTTAGCTTTAGCTTTTAGAATAAATATTCACATAAAGTAATAAATGACAAAAGACGTTATCATCAGCTCTCCCTACACACTAATTAAGTAAGAGATCATTGTAATTCCTAGTATTCTACTTCCAAATTTAGTTGAACAATGACTATGTTAGACAACCCAAAGAAGAAAGCAGTCCCACTCAGCTGTTTAATTCACACTCAGAAGACAGGATAACAAAAATAACAAAAAAAACTTATCTCAAAGCCACAGAATTCTAAACACTATTAAATTTAAATGACAAAAAAATCTACTTCTTTTCCAAACTGGCACTTTGAGAAGAAATGTTCAAAAGAACGATAGTTCCAAAAATAAAAAAACCAAAGGATTTGCTGACAGATGTGACTTTGTATCATTTTGTTGAATTTTTAGTCCCAGTCACAAAATGGGAAAATGGCTTTACTCTTATTCATCCCAGAACATTATTTTTATTGGCTTGATAGACTGAACTGGGTTGGATATCGAAGTTAGAAATTACTTTCAACAATGTTGTTTTGAATCAGTGGAGTGACTGGTAGGATATCGGATTCTTGGAAAGATACAGTGAGAGAATAGTGATAAAAAAATATAAATACTTGTTGATTCTTTTTAAAATGCACTTGGCTAGCTTCATGTGTCTCCTGCTTTTTTTTTCCCCAATAGATGTTCATAACAATTGAGTTTTACATATATAAATTACCAGAGAAACTAAATTTAGTCCCATATGCAAGTAATATTGGTGAAAATATTTATATTCTTTTTCAGTAAGAGTATGTGTGCTGCAGTGTACAACTTATTCGAACAACCTGATCTGAAAAATTATAGCTAGAAAAAGTGATATAAAATAATACATTACAAAGAATGCATGGTGGGAAATGAAGTAATGATCATTTTAGAGTAATTTTGAGCAAATGAAATTGAAGGAAAACACTGCGATGTCCTTACCTTACAAAAGGATAAACCTAAAAGGTGGAAAATTAACTCTTAAAAGGTGGAAAACTAACTCTTAAAAAGTGTTGTTACAAATGGTCGATTTAATTATAAGCAATAAATTAACCTTTTTCTTGGGAAAGGTCAGAATTGTTCATACTTAACATTTAGTCCCATGGACTGCTAACAAGAGATAATTTCAGATAATTGAGCTTATTACGTCAGTTTATCAGCCTTGAGAAACAACAAGTTGAGAAAAACAAAAAGACAAGGTAATTTTAAGATCCAAGAAGGTACTGGAAAATCCATGGGCCCATTGACCAGGCACTTTATATTGCATGCAATGCAAAGTCCTTCATATACATATGTGTAATAAATCCAGCATGACAGACTTCCTTCCACATATCAGCCATGCAAGACGTGCACTTGAACTAGTACAAACACTTTTTAAAAAATTAATTCATTTTCAAGCCCTGTTTCAAACAAAATCCTGCGTGTATTTATCTCAGATTAGCACAAGGTATATAATTGGAACACATAAAGGTAGAAATTCTACTCCTAGGTCAGAAACTGAAGATGTACTTCAGAAGAAATTATTACTAGTCCTCAGAAAACTAAAAGGCCTTGAAGTTGATCAACTTTATCTTGATTCCAGCAGAGAAAAATGGTAGATCTCAAGGGGGCTGAACTCCTTCCATGCTTTCTGCAAAACCAAAACCACCTTCATGATTGATAAAGAATTTTTTTATTTTTTTTTTTATGAAAGTTAAGCTTTTCCAAATACATGACCCCAATTATGAAAAAATAAGCCAACTTTAAGCAATATGTAATTCATAGGGAAATAAAGTAAGAACTGCCTTCAATCCCTACAGTATCCTAGCTAATTAATATTTATTTTATATCTTTCTCTTCTAAGCCTTTGGCATTGTTTGATGATATTCTTTTATAAGCTTAATTGCCCAAACAATATTCCTTCTCACAAGAGTAATTATACCTTCTTTACACAGCGCTATACATACACAGACAGAAATGATATTTCACCATTCAAAAATCTTGTAATTTGTCTCCTGTAGTCCTGTAGAAGGTTTTTTTTCAGTTTGACAATGTAGTAATAATGTGGAGATGTCATCAGCGCTGGGTCTGGTTCTGTTCAATAACTTTATCAATTAAGACATTGAATGTACTCCTGATAATGTCACAGATGACAATAATCTGAACGGAAATGTCAGTCTAGGGAAGATCTGCAGAGGGATCTGAACAAGCTGGGTCGATGGGTTGTGACCAACAGGATGAAGTTCAACAAGGCTAAGTGCAAGTCCTGCACATTGGACACAACAACCCCATGCTGCGCTACAGGCTTGGGGAAGAACGGCTAGAAAGCTGCCTGGCAGAGAAGGACCTGGCATGTCAGTTGACAGCAGACTGAATATCAGGCAGCACTGTGCCCAGGTGGCCGAGAAGGCCAATAGCATCTGGGCTTGTAACAGAAACAGTGCAGCCCGCAAACCAGGGAAGTGATTCTGCCCCTGTACTTGGCATTGGTGAGTTTCCACCTTGAATACTGTATTCAGTTTTGGGCGCCTCAGTACAAGAAAGACATTGATGTGCCAGAGCTTGTCCACAGAAGGGCAATGTAGCTGGTGAAAGGGCTGGAGAACAAGTCTTATGAGAAGTGGCTGAGGGAACTGTGGTTGTTTAGCCTGGAGAAAGGGAGGCTGAGGGGAGACCTTATCACTGCCTACAACTACCTGAAAAGAGGTTGCAGTGAGCTGGGTGTCGGTCTTTTCTCCCAGAAGACAGGCAATAGGATGAGAGGGAATGGCCTCAAGTTGCACCAGGAGAGATTCAGATTAGACATCAGGAAAAATTTTTTCACTGAAAAGATTATGAGACAATGTAACAGGCTGCCAGGGAGTCACCTTTCCTGGAGGTAATTAAAAGATTGGTAGATGAAGTGTTTAGGGATATGGTTTAGTAGTGGACAGATACAGTTGGACTTGATGATCTCAAAGGTGTTTTCCAATCAAATGATTCTACGATTCTATATTAATATTCCAACCTGGGACAATGGGGTGATTTAGATGTGGATGTCATATCTCTTTCCATTTTTTATTATAGCTACAATTTTATTGCAAATGTCTTATAAACCCACAAACAATTCAATATAATTAACTTCTATGTTTTGTAAGTGACAATTGCTGTACCCCAAGAAAATAATAATTAATTACTAACCTGAAAAAAACCTTGAAAGGAATCAAAAGTGCAATGTGACAAAGTGTCTTGGAATGTCTCTAGAGTTGGTCAGATATTCATATCAAACATCATATTCACTCAGACTTGTGTACAAGTCTCTTTAGCTCTTATTTAAAAGACTCTTTAAAATATAGGAATTTGGGTGCATAAAAGGAAAAATAACTAAATATACCGCATTAACTGTAAGCCTACAGATTTCACAAGTTCAATGTAGGACTCTACAACCAAACTGATGTTCTGAAAAGTCTTATATGGTTACTACCTACCCTACTGGCTCTTTTGGTAACCAAATTTTAGATACCATCTAAATCAATATATCAATTTAATATTTTCATTTACCTTGACACTTGAAGTTCATGGCCCGATGTATCTTAATTTTAATTCTACTGAGACTGTTTATCTCTCAGTCACACAGACAAGGTCCAGTCATTGGGTATTTTTGAATCATAGTTAAATCACCTGCAAACTATATGCTAGTAGAGGCAGAGCTTTTATTATTATTTAATTATAACCACAGAATGAGCAAGAGATGGTCTTGAACACAGCAGTGATCAAAGCATTCTTTCAGGTTGCATGAAACATATTCCCCTCACCCTTTTTCTGCCTCAGGTAATTTAAATCTGTGTATCCAGTCAAAGATTCATAGATTCAGAAAATCAGAGAATTACAGAATGCTTGATCTTGGAGGTTCAAGAAGGGTCAACAGGACTAGGTTGTGCAGGACCACTTCCTCTTGCATTTCGAGCATCTTTAAGGACGGACTCTTCACATCCTCTCTGGGCAACCTATTACAGCTGGCCACCTTCACAGTACAGAAGATATTTCATTTGTTCAGGTTATAATTTGTGCCCATTGATTTATGTCCTGTCAGTGAGTACTACTGAGATGAGTCTGGCTGCCACTTCATTCTCTCCCTTCAGGTATTTACACACACTGATAAGACCCTCTTGAGCCTTGTCTTCTCCAGGCTGGACATTTCCAGATCTCCAGCCTCTCCTCATGTAAGATGTTCCTTCCCCTTTGTCATTGTAGTATCCTTGAGCTGGACTAGTTACAGTAAGTCTTCACATTTCTTGTTCTGGGAAACCCAGAACTGGATATTGTAGTGTAAATGCAGCCTTCATCAGTGCTGAGAAGAGAAAAAGAATCCTGGTATTGGTATCTGCCTATGTATGCTTTAAAAAAGAGGCAGACTAGTAAGTGTAATGGCTCTACAAGTATTTCAAATGGCCCAAAGGCAGCATACGCTTTTTAATGCATTAAAATGCAGCAGTTTACATAAACCAATATACATGGTTCAGGCCTAATTCTGCACCCAGTCAAGTAAATGAGAGTTTAGCGACTACTTGAAAAGGATTTGGACTGATATCAGCATCAGATTAAGAAAATAAATAATGAAAAAGTATATCTGATTTTTTTTTTTAAGTATCCAAATGCAGTTCACTTGATGTGACCCTGAAAAACTCACAACAGTATCAAGAAACAGTTGTGTAATTAGATGCCAAATTAATCCACCTGGACCAATTAACCCAGAAAAATCTCCTAGACTCAGTAATGCAATGTCAACAGAAATAAAATTAGATAAAAAGAAAAAGGTTGAGTGAAGAAAACTTCTTTGAAAAATCAGAACAGAATTAGGGGTGATTATAAAAAGTGTGGGATCAAAGAGATCTTGCATACAGGTTTGCAACAGAGTGCAAGAAAATATCATCATTTAATCACGTAATTCACTGATGCACTGAAAAAGTTGGCAGATCACTGTACTCTATTGAAATCTTTACTACTTGTTTCTTGCGCTGTTTTTTGTGGGTTTGTGATGTAACGTTTTTTTGGGAGAGGGGCTGAAGAATGATTCCTGCTAAATTTCCTGACGTTCTAATGGTCTAAAATTAGCTGGAACATCTATATCTGTGAAGAAATACAATACTACTTTACTAAAGCACAGTAGATGAAATTATTTCTACAACAAGAACTATACATTTATGTAAATGTGGGATTCTGTTGCTTGCTGGGATCCCATCTAGTCCTTTCAGTGTTTACCTACTGAAGTGACGAAGAAATATAAACACACAAAATTAGAAACTCTCATATTTTACTTGAAGAAACTTAAAACTTGATTAAATGCTCCCATTTGTAAAACCAGCAGCTGAAGTAGTTTAGAAATTGGCTACCAGAACCCAAATTCTGTGAAAGGAAGAAGAATGAGCACAGGCAAAATTGTCTGGACCAGTTATGAAGTAGTGCATCCTAAGATGCGCTGAAATTTGACGTAATAGTTCCAGGTTAATATCGTGTAATTGTTAACGCATAAACCGATTGTAACACACCGTTGGTTCGCTTCTTTCTTTTTTTTCCTGTTACCTTTTCCCTTTTTCACATTTCTTCCTTTTTACTTCCTCTGTTTTGTTTTCCTTTTTCTCTTTCAGAAGGATCCAAGAGCATTTGTGTACTATAGACATTCTATTTTTAATATCAGCAGCTTCACGCTCCATGTTGTTGATACTGTTTGTTGGCAACGATCGTTCTTCCTGTTTATAAAGAAGTTAATGATGAATAATATAAATATTTTAAAATGTATTCCATCTTAAATGTAAACTATTTAAATATTGATATTTTTTGCCCGGTATGAAATTGAAACTCACAGCAGATTCTTAACGTACATAAATCAGAATAGCTTTACAAGTATGAGTAGTGTTTTTATATGAATATACAGTTCAAATATAGGCATGAGTGTCTTGCTGTTCTTGTAAAAGTAATATGACAAAATAAACCATATTACATATCTGCATCCAAAAAATACCCTTAGAGCAAGATCTACTTTAAAAAGTTGTTAAGGTTTTCAGGAATTCATGCCTGTGCATTTTTTAACTCAATTGATAGAATCATTGATTTCTATTTGGACTAGCTTCAGAATGTTTAAACTGTTGTTTTCAATGGAAAAATAATACACAAATCTTCTTTTTATTTTAGGAGTATATATTTCATATAGTTGCATTTTTTTAATTGAAGTAACAATATGAAATAAAAATGGAACTTTTAGTACTTTCTTTTCCTAGGCTCATTATAATACTAGTCATAGTGGTATTATTCACACACAGAATTAATGTGGTAAATCTTCATTTCATCAAGATTTTCAAGTGCATTAATTTGCATGAAGTAAGAATAGTAACTGTAATCTCCTTTTCTCAGACAGATTCATCAATATTTGGGACTTCATAAGTGAAACCAGAAAAAGAAGACTGAATCAAAGGGACAAACAGTTTTACTGTAAGTTAATCTTAATAAGAAGTTGTCAATTCCTAATAATGTCATTTCCACTCTATTATTCATGCCTGTAGAGCATACCAAGAGTAAAGGTATTTTCAATTTTTTGTACCAGAATATTTCCTTTAATAGAAAGTAAATAATAATTTGTTGTCCAATGTATATAGTAAACATGCAGTGGCAGATAACTGATAGCTTAATGCTGGACAGAAGGACCTTGAACTAGATGCTTGAATAGCATCTAGTGTAGCTTATGATGTAAATCATTATTTTTTTTGTAGCGCAGTTAGCTTGATAAAAATGGTTAGTTCACAGAGGTATTTATGCATAAGAAAACTCACCTATAATAGATTTGATTAGGATTTGGAGCTGTCTGTTACACAGCATATCTGTAATTACACTTTAATTTGGTCTGAATCTGCCAAATATCATTCAAGACAATTAGATACCAAAACTTAGTTTGATGTTATTCAGCAGCTGTGGTTTGGTTCGGTTTAGTTTTAGTTTAGTTTAAAGTCTGCAGTACCTTTGGCACAGATTTCATTAAAAACTAAGTACAGTTTGGTTTTGTGTATTTGACTAGTATCACTGCGGGTGGTAAAGGAATGACACATTTTAAAATCTTGTCTAAGTGCTTCAACTTAGGACATTTTATGGACCTTTTAATGTAGCAAATAATTGTAATCTATTGCAGAGAACTCTACAAAGGATCTGAGCAAATTTGGTTATCCAACACTGAAAAACCTCATGAGTTTTATGAGTGTGTTGGCTAGTAATTTAGCTAGTATTGTATGACTCTTAATAGTCAATGACTTGCATTAAATATTAAAAGAAAAAAAACACAAAAGAAATTTAAAAGTCTTCTTTACTACTTTGTTTGAGACTTCTGGATGCTTACCTACAGACAGTGGTGCCACATAAATCAGAAGATTTTTTATAATTTTTATCTATTAAAATATTCTCACATCAAATTAAAAGAATTCAATCAACTCCAAAACACAAAACTGTAGGTAAAACATGAACAATGATTTTTTGATCCTTACATGTGTAGCAAGTCTGGTTTTTTTCTAGGGTATTACAACTATTTAAAATTCCAAATGTTTTTCATATGCCGAGTAGATTTCTTCGTAAATTTATACATGGGATTTTTTGATCTAAAAATAGCCATTTGATACTTTTAAAGGAACTTGTTGACTTAGCTCTAAAATGAAGCTTTATTTTCATTGGCATGTCTCTGTAGAACGGTTTAACACAGAATCATATCACTCCTGTATAAAAATAAATCATTCTGAAATTTGCATGTTTTTTTCTTTGATGTTTCTATGTTTGTTAGTGTCTCTTACTGTATGAAGTTTTCTAGGGCTTATGACAGCTCTAATTTGATATTGTTTTAAAGTCTACACGCTTTCACTTTTCAGATTGAAACTTAAGACCTGTAACCCACTCTATTATTCCCAAACTTGTGATGTCATTTATATAACATTCGTATCTCCAGACTCATAGAAACATGATAATAGAAACCAATACTTCATGGTTTCTGGTACACTTCCCAGAAATGAAGTTTTCCAGTACCGGGGACACTAGGTAGCATAGATGAGACTACAGGCATTTCAACTCATTCTAGTCTATTCAGCTCTTCAAGAGCATTCCAGAATCTTTTGTACACTTCTACGTTGCAAAGGTCATTTTTAAAAACTCATTTCTGAAAACTTGTAACAAAGTCTTTGCATCATATCAGGTCTTTTGCATTGAAGGAAACAATACGCAAAGAATACATAAAAATAATATTTTGTTGACTCAAGAGGCCATCCAGGGCTAAAGTGAAGTTGAGAGAAAACTTAGTCGATCTGATTTGGAAGGTGCAGTCAGAGAACAAGTGCATATGTGAATTACTCAGAATAATTTGCTTGTTGGCCACAGGTCAATAGCTTGAAATAGCATAATAAACAGCATAATAAAAGCATAATAAACAGTGTGAACAAAGCATATATTAAGCAAGGCACAGAACAAATATTACTATTATTTTACTTTAAAAGATCTTCAAAATTATTTTAAGAATGTTCTGAGGGCTCATTGCTTTTAACAGAGAAAATATCTTCATTCAACATAAAGAGCTTTATTTTCAGTGAATTTTGGTGAAAAATGTAATAATTTTTTTAATATAAACAGCATTAACGACAAGATATTTCAACTTTTTAGAGGAGTGAAACCCTCTCTTTTGCAACTTAATACCTGCTGGGTCTTTCTAGCTATCTTTTTCAGATGCATGAAAAGTAGTCCACAGATGACTCAATGTCCAAGGCAGTTACGTCTACCTGGAAGGAAAGATAGTATCTCAGGAGAAAGCAAGAAGTTACTGATCTTACATTAAATGATAACTCAAAAGGAACCTGGCCTTGTGACTAAGACAGCCATCTAGCTAGGCTTAAGTTCAAGCTGTGATCTTGCTCTGTAACTGTTCTGAACTGAATAGTTTTAATAATTATCAAATAAATTACAGGAATTTCAGACACAGGATGTCAAACAGAAGAGTTGCCTGGGCAGCCTGGAGAACTATTCAGCTCAGCCTAAAATAGACATAAACCCAAGATTCTGTTGCCTATTTGTGTGAACTATCATATTAGTCACTGTGAAGCCTCTAACTCCTATTCTAGAAGGATTTGTTTCTCAGAGCTCGAAGTCCAGAGTCATGTGTCTCAACCTTCCATATATGTCCTGATTACACTATGGCATGTGCAAATAGACTTAATAACTATTAATGCATAACCCAATCAAGTCCTAAAACTCACTTGAATATAATGGAGACTTAGAAATCTAGCGTACAAGGAGCTGTACACCTCCTTGCAGATATTTCCCCAAGGTTTTTAATCTAAAAATACAACCCAGCATTTTTCTGCTGACTTACTACAGCAAGATTCAGTTCCTAAACATAGGCCTCATAATTTTATGCTCTATGATGTATCCTATTTTTCTTCCAGTGAACGTTCCAGAAAGAAACATAGCCCATATATGACCTACATATAGTCCACTCCCATAAGACAGTCACAGGTGGAACCAACACCAGCCACTCACTCTCTCTCTGAGATCTTATTGTGCTGCATGTACTTTTCCTCAACAGATTAAATTCTCTGCTCGAATCTTCTATGCAATCTTGGACTCTTACTGGGGATTCTGGTCTGACTCCTAACCCTGTGACACAGGTGATTTTTTAAGTGAAACTGTTACTTTACTGGTTTCCTCTCTGGAAATATAACATTGCAGTTTAATGCACTCTCTGGTCAGAATATCAGAATGATACCTTTACTATATGCTATATAGTAAGGTTACTCTTATTTAAAATAAAACATGAAAGAGATCTAACCCTGGAGTTTAGTGTATTTTCTATTCAAGGACAACAATTATATTTGAATCACTTTCAGAGCACGAGAATCTGTACATAATTTCCAAGTACTGTCTCCAACATCGTCAAATTTGAAAGATTACTATGCTAGGGGATCTTTCGAATCTCAGAGACTATCCTTCTGCAAGTGATACTGCAGGAAATGATATCCATACAAGATTTATTCTTGCAATATTCATCAACTTGTCTCTCCCTCTATTCACAATATTTTATATCTACTTTTTTAAAAAAGGTAGATCTAGAAAAAAAAAGTTACCTGTTAACTCAACAGTCATTACTGCATAGTGTTAATAAGGCATCGTAGACTTTCCAGACTGTTAATCCTAAATACAGTAATTTGAGTCAGTTACGATAAAGTTGTGACAAATCTATGAAGACATCTGATGCATTTAAAAAAATACCTTAATTCAACTGGGCAAAAAGCTGAAATGATCAGCATAGGTAAGGCATACAAAGTTGACGGAGTCACTGAGCCAGAATACATTTACCTGGAAAAGATGAACAAAGAAATTTTATAGTCATTATAATCTCACTTTTACTGCTTTACAGGCTATTTTCACCAGGACTCTTTAGTATTACAGGCTGAAGAGGTAGAAATTTCATACATCTCTACTCTCTTTTAGTTCCTTTTTAGCACTATCACAGCCTGTTCTAAATCATACATCACTATCTGTAACAGCTGGCTATCAGTATCCCATGGAATTCCACACAGTACTCTAGCCTGGGGATAGTGAATCTGTTACTAATCTAAAATAGTTTTATTGTTATGTTTCAGGGCACAATGTAGGCATTTTTTGTACTCATCATCTCTCAAGACTCACTATCATTGTGACTAATAGAAATGCTCGTTTGGATGGATGATGAACAAATTCTTTAAGAAAAAAAAATCCTGCACTTTTTAACTGTAGTGCTTAAGAGTCACGATGGCTCAAGAAAGTGCTTCAAAGGCACCCTAAGACATGCATAACTGAATATAGTTTACCAACCAACTCTTATGAGCCCTTAGCTGCAAACAGACAGCAATGGAATGCCAACACGGCAACAAACCCTTTGAGAAGAAGCAGCATGCCTTCTAGTTTTTATTGAAAAATATGCAACATGACAAACCTGCAACAGTAGCAGCAGCCCAGGTCATTTCCCGCGTAGGGCTACACAATATTTCAAAAAAACCAGCTGAATGCACTCAGACTTCCACAGTCCTTCTCACATTTTCTTTGTTTTATTGAGTGTCACTATGGCACAATCATTGCCTGTCATGAGGGACTCATAATGATGACAAAAAATTTTGTCATGTGTGTGAAAACTGTCTTCTACTTCTGTTATGAAGAAAACAAAATTTTCCCGTAAAAGATTTATGCAGTCAATAAATTGACTATGAATAAATGAATGTAATCTCAATACCATTTCATATTTTCCTTCTTTTGTGTTCTTTCTCATCAGGTGATTTCTTCTTTGTGCAAGTGCACTATGAATTAGTGTCTAAAGGGAATATGCATATTCAATATAGTACCTCAACATCAACAGTGAATTTATGTTCAACTTATTTTGCATCTATTTGTCTGATAAATGCCTTCTACATGCTTCACACTTTCAGATATAATAACATATATGGTGTTCAGCTGATGGTTAGGGGTTCTTAGTTTCATTCTTCCAATAAGTGATGTGACACAAGCTTTTTCTTATCCTTAAATTTGTACTGTAATTTCAGACAATGACATTATTAAAAATGGAAAAAATCAAAGTAGTAAGAATCCCAATTATCTTTGAGTTAAGCAAGAAAAGGGAGAGTATACAAACTCATTTCCATACATATAAAAACAGTGGTTCTAGCCACAACTTGGCTAAATGAAAAGCCTCAAAGCACATCATTATTTTTTATTGCTAGTGCAAAGCACTGTTTATGCTCTGTATTTCTTTTATCTTTATGACTATTCTTTATGCAATTTGCATAGGTACTTCCAAAATGAAAAATGGTGCATCTGGTGGTAATTACACCTGGCTAACATTCAGAATGTATTTAAGTAAATTTATGTTCATTTACAATTACTTTCAAGGTATTATATATAGCACACTTACATGTAAACACCTGAAAATATCAGCATAGTTATGATAATAGATAGAAAAATAATTTCTGAAGTACAAGGTCAAACAATAACTACTTTGAATGAAAGGAATTTATTTTAAACATTCATAACCATTATCCTCCTTATTGTGAATAACTAAAAGGGTTGACTGCTGTATCTGATATAATTAGATCACTTTCTGGAGAGGGAGCAGTGAAAAAAACTGCAGTGGAAATTTCATGATTCACTTGTACACTGACACAACCATCTACCAAAACACACAATGGCTGAGTTGTAGTCAGGGTGAGGACCAACACCCCACTGGGGACTCTTTTTGAATAATCTGTTTTCAGTGGTTAAGGAGAAGCTTGATTCTCCTGGCAATGATCTTTTAAAATAGCTGCAGCAACTAAAGGAATAAGTAAGAAAGTGGGGAGTGGGAAACTCCTCTCAGCCTGAACATGTGGTAAATTAGCAAGTAATATTTTTTATCTTTTTTTTTTTAACTCATCATTAAATTAGAGATCATATCTATAAAGTGTAATTTACACATACTTGTATGGAAAGAAATCACTCTCTCAAAGTTTTGCGTTTCAGACTTTTAGTGACCCAATTAATAAAACTAGATGTGAATATATAAATTCTATTACTATTTTAATTATGTCCCATAGTGAATACTGGTATCAATAATGGCTTTATTTATTATATATATTATGGCTCTGATGTTCTGTAGTGGCAAATGTGTTCATGTATAGAGTTCCTTTTAGGTTTATCTTCAAGTGTAACAGGGCATTGTCATGTCTAGCTGCTCAATATAGATAACACCCAGAGACACAATACCAGAATACCTTTCTATAGCTGTAGCTGTATGTGTAATACTTTACAGTTGCTTTTATTATCATGGTCCAATCGAAATATTCCACAAGAAAATACCGGTTTATGTTGTTAAAAAATGTTATGATTAAACAAATATCCCTGATACATACATATACACACATACATATATATATATACACAGAGAAGATAACTGTCTCCAATTATAGTACTTATGTGCACATACACATATACACAAAAATTAAAAGTTGTACATAGGTATCCACTTATGTGTGCATAGTTATAGAATTAAATACATTAAATCATCTACACTTGACCACTACTTTGATTTATGCTGAACAATATATTTTTCTGTGGTACTTCCACTTTATATGAAAATTCATGGTTTATTTTAACTCAAACTGGAAATAGCTGTTTATATGTCATTGAAAACACTGACTTAACCATTTTTCTTCTTTTTTTTTTTTCCTTAATGTATGATAAATACCTACATTTTACATTCTAAATCAGTTAGATAACAAAGAAAATTTCCCTATGTCCGTTTTCAGATCCTCAGGGTTTGGCTAAGTAATGGGAAGAGTAGGCTTATGCCTAGCGCTATAGCTTCTGTAATTGTAACTTTAATAGAACTGTCTTACCTTCGCTGAAAATGTTGTAACATCTTGGGATTGCAAAAGTTTGAACTTCTAGTCAAGTACAGTATCAAAACTGTCTACGAACTGTAATTCATAATGCTTTATGAAAGATGTGCATGGATCAAGCCATTCGGATTCTAAGTCTGTAGCCATGCAACACAGTTCTGGAGAGATAAGCAAACAATTATTTCACCTTAGCTACTATTGGGTTCCCTATTTTTTTTTGGTAGTGGTGTTGTTGTTGAATGAAGTAGTTAAGTAGGGCTGCAGGTCTCCTTTTGATTTATAGGTCTGCAAACTTAAGGAGTACAGCCTACTAAGTGAGTCCTACTTACATAAACACAAATAGTTCTTCCTATTAAGAACCATAATGTATAAGTATTTTCCCAATTATTTTTATATTGATGTCATTTTAATATATATTTCAATATATATTTTACTGTGTGTTAATTCTTGTTCTTTATTTTTACTGAACTGCAAACATACTGCCCCAAATGGCCCTGGCTGCACACTAATTTTCTTACATCCTTTACAGTAATATCACTTCATCTGACCCTGCATAACACCCAAGCTATCCATGCAGCCTGAATCTTCTGTATTTGAGATACTGTCTTCAGAAATTCTGAAAGTAAAAGGATAAGATTTCATTTGGAGTTGTATAGTTACTTATTCTTGCACAAGAATTTAAAGTACTACGTAAATTCCTGTTATAGGCTTCTTTTTATCAGATAAAACTAGAAAAGTTGAATGTATGTGAAATTATATAGCAAAAAGTTGAGTGATACTTATATAGCATAGATTCTTATAACTATGGAACAATTTCTTCAGAATATCACATAGAAATGTTAATTGTATTAATTGGTACTTTTGTCATTTAAGCTTGTTTTATATGTGCTTTAAAGCTTAATGCTGTTAAAGCATGTCAATGTATTCAAACCACTCAAATCTACAATCGTTTTTTGCCTATAACCATAAGAATCCTTACTACCTTGAGTTACCTTGGTCTTCATTAGTGCCACCAAAAACCTTAAAAGACTTTTGGATAGGATTATTACAGAAATTGAACCTTAATTGGAACATAATCTCTGTAATTATGCATAATTAACCATGTTTATTACTCCTAGGATGAGCATGCATTTTTCTTTAGCTGTAAGGCAAAATGAGTTAAAGCTTCTAGAAACATTAGATAATATGATTTGTAAGCACTTCACTGACTTTATTAGGCTGTATAGTTTTAAAATTCAATTAAAAATGTGTTTTCACTCTTTGACTTCAGTAAGGAACATGAGTGGAGAAAAAAAAAGTACAAGTCTTGTTGGTAAGTGACAGCCTTTCATTTCATTTATTCCTTGAAACATGAGCCAAAAAATGATATAATTCTGTCCTTTGCATGACAAATTTCCATTCTGAAACATTCAAATGAACCAACATCCAAATACAAGAGAAAAGAAGGGCACATTTAATCCTACTGTATTATTTTTCAAAGATTAGTGTGTTTAAATCAGATTCACTTAGCTTCAGTCCTCACTTGGGTCTATTTAAACTACAAGCCATGTTGCCTGTCACCCCAGGGAGTAGATTTGTGATAACATAGCACAGTCATTTGTAAAACTATTCTTAATAACTAATGCAGCTTGCTTGGATGAGTTTTACCATTTGTAAAGAAACAGTCACATGCTGTGACTTCTATTTGTGCATTTGGAGTTCAATCTTTTAGAATTCAACAGTTGTGTTAGCAGATTTTATATTCAGTGGTCAACACCACATCAATTCTGTAAAATCACCTATGAGGTTAAATCCATTTACATTTAGAATCACAACTATCATTGTGCCTGCCTCAGAATTACTTACAGATATCCTGCTTGTGGTGCTCCAGGGGTAAGGAAATACTGCTGTGTAAAGTGTTGAAAATGCACTGCTATTCTGATTTCGTAGTAAAAAATTTATACAAGGAGAAACTAAGAGTCTCAAACTTTTTACTCAAATTACTTTAACAAGAAATTACGCTACCATTTATAAATATTAAACAGATGATAGTCCTAATAAGGGTTACAAAGCCAGTATTGTTCTCTTTTGTATGTTCCTATCAAATTAGCTACTGATTACCATTATAAACTCAAGCCTGATTTAACAGATTAAGTTTCATGATGAAAGGTGACAGTAATAAAACTGTATATATGTTATATATAGGTAATTTTTTTGTTACCTTTTACCAAGCTTATTTTTGTATTTTACATTGCTCAATAGTTAGATACAAGAAAATGAGAACAACATTAGAAACAAACATCCAGGATGCTGGATGTTTTTTTTTCCATGTGAAGACTCTCATCATTAAATTACTTGGTTACCATCTCTAGGTCAGACTTTTTATCAATACAGTGCTCAAGAGGAGTTGGGAATTTTCAAGTTTTTCTTGTAATTAGGAAGCTCTTAGGGTAGAAATGTACATGTAAATACTTCAGCCTGAGGAACTCTGGAGTTTGAATTTGCACTTATTTACCACTTCTGTAGCTCCTTAAGCTACAACGTAACAGCAGCTACCACTAAACTAATTACTAACAGAGTCCACTAACTAACAGCAAATCATGGTAACTAGGTCCCTCTAAGCATCTGTTAGAGGTTTCCTTAGTTTCTTCATCCCTACTGGGCTCCAGAAGAAAATGAGCGATGATTTGTAAAGACCTCTAGAAGATCAAGATTAGCTAGAAATCAAGGCCAGGCTAGATGGGGCCTTGGGCAGTCTGGTCTAGTGGGAGGTGCTCCTGCCCATGGCATGGGAGTTGGAACTAGATTATTTTTAATATCCCTTCCAACTCAAACCATTCTATGATTCTATGATCCTATGATACTATGAATTCTGACATTAAAGAAAACATTGTGAATTTTGCCCCAAGGGATTCAGGTGCCTTCTAAATATTTTCAGTTTTCATATAAAAAAATTATGAATTACAATTTCAAACATTTCAGCTTTGCTTTTGTTTTTCTCTTGGGACATTTGCACTTTATTAGGTATAGCCTTACAATTGTAATTAGAACCAAGGATACTGCCTGAGAGCCTGTTATTTGTTAAATAATTTTGTCTTTTTCAGCACATGAAAGTATCATTAATATATTTAACAAAATGAGCTATTACAAAATATTTAATGAAAACACTGTGCATATGAATAACCATCTGGGCAAAAGTATCGCTGGTTCTGTTAATTAACAACATTCACTGCAACCACTATGTAAAAAAAAAAGACAATTTTGTAGCATACATGATTACAAGTATCAGGTTGATTCATTAATATGAAGGCTATGGTAATAATTGCAAAGGTCTCCAGAATCTTACCTGGTGGTTACTGGGGGAGGAGGAAGTACAACACACACAAAAAAAAAAAAAAAAAAAAAAACTGATAAAAGAAAACAATCAAAAAAATCCCTTGTTTCTTTAATCTTTTTGTTTTCAAAACATGAGTTTCACTTTCGCTAACTTCCATAACAGATAAAAAAGGCTAGCTGCATTGACAGATAAAGAATATGGAAACGGTGTAAGAGCAAGATAAGTAGCAAAAAAAAAAAAAAATCTATCCAAAAGGACCTCTAAAACCCTATATGAGGACAATTCATGGTCTCAACTTCGTTTTGTTTCACCTTCACAACATGCACTAACATTATATTCAAATTTTCAGTCCGCAGCTAGGGATAAAAGATCTGATATTTATAATAGAAGCAATAATGGCTTACATGCAGCTCTGACTATGTGCTCATAATAATGACTTTTTCACTTCTGGAAAAAAAAAGTCCTCAGAGAACAAGGATCTTAGACACATAGAAGAAATGACTACATTAAAATTTCTTCCTATATAGTGGAATGACAAACAATCAAATTGACACAGCATTTAAGGTCCAGGGAATTAGGCAATCAAAGTGAGATTTAAATAGTTTTTCAATTAAATTCCTTTCATTGCATGTTATACCAAACACTTCTTATTCTTTCTTACTCAGAATTATGAGGTTTAAAACTCATCCAGCTTTCCATAGCTGTCAATTCTGTCAGCTCTGATATAAAAGACTTCATAATAACTTTCTTAAACATTTTTAGTGGGATTCATACAGAAGATACTTCTGTTTCAAAGCTCTTTATCTGTACAATGATGAATTTATTTTAAAAATTAATTTTTTTTTAAATAGTGGAGTAATATAATGGATAGATTCATAAATGAGGATGTTTATTTCTATGTTTCTACATGAGATAGCAAAATTAGTCTCAGAATTAGAACAAACCTAATGGCAATCTGTAGAATCTATGTAAGCATGTTGAATCATTTTTTAACTCTGGCTAATGTAAAAAGAACAATGCACTATTTGTGTTTTTCAAAAGTTTTATGTAAAAAAAAATTCACTAATACTGTTTTGGCAAAAATGTAATATATACTTTGTTTATGATACCTTAGCAATTAAATAACAGTTTTTCTTAAGGTTATTATATAATATAACTACCTAAGAGCTGATATAAAGAATCAGGAAATTATCATACCTTAGCTCCTCATAAAGCTATTTTTAATTATTATGTTATTTAAGTAAACAAATCAATTAGGATTCACAACATCCACTTTCCCAGTCTTCACTGTTTTCTTTCACAAGTTTTAAAAAAGTCAGCATACTAAAATTATTGAAGCCACACAAATTTACATGCAAATCTATTTCTACTGCCTGATAGCAGTTCAAAGCTGTAAGGAAAGATAAATAGCTTATCTAATTGCATTCTATTTCATGTTGATGATTTCACGATGCTGATTGGTTGGGTTTGTGTCATTAGAATCAAAAGATATGCATGACATATTTTTATTATCCTCATTAATGATATTAAGCTCAAGAAATACAGATATTAAGTTGCTATGGTGTAGCTTGCATATTAAGATTGGCAAAACCACATTCCTGTAGTGCTAACACTTTAAAATTTTAAGACATGCTATCAAAAGCAATAAAATCTAAGTCTGGTTCTTATGCTTTAATTATTATAATGTAACTGTAAGTAGTAGAACTGGAGATAAACTATATTTTCAGCTTTTTAATTTCATTTGACATATATGTGATATAGTTAATGTACAAAGTAGACTAATAGCTTGCAAGATTCATTTAGAAAAAAAGAAGTTCCAAATTTAGAATGTGATATACTGCAAGTTGCCCTCATGTACTCATGACCAGAAAGTGGATAGACGCTGTAAGTTTGTGCTATTGATGACTTCTTGTTTCCTACTTTTCAGTAGATATCAGTCTAATATTTGTAAAAGATCATAAATTTTTCCTCAAATGTTATAAATTTGTAAGCTTCTAGTCTTCAGAAAGCTATTTTAATTGTATGTTCTATTCAAGAAACAACAACAAAACATCATGCAGAATATCTACAATGAAATGTCAATAAATGGCTATTCTAAATATCCTTAGGAGTTACATATGTTATTGTTGGGCATGTCACAAACTGAATCAAGGCATCATCATACTGGAGAATGTGCATTATGGGAAATGATTATCCTTGCTTAGTTTTAATTTCAGGAGTGCTGCAAATAGCATACAAACAAATTCTCATGAGGAAAACTAGATTATTTGTATTAGAGGGGATTCTTGCGTGGTTATCTTTTAAGTTATCTTTTCCAAACGTTTCCACTTACAGTACTTAGTAAGTTAACTCAAATCACTCAGTTCCCAAAATCAGAGCACAACTAAAAATAAGCCATCTTTTAATGTATCTAGGAACTCTCTTAAATTTATCCTCAAGTCTTTACTAATTTTGCCACTGAGCTGTGTGGTTTCTAGTGCTACTAAAATTTCAAGAACAGGAGAGCATTTGGATTGAAATAATCTCAAAAGATTTGGGGCATCTGTAATATACATTCTTGAGCAAGATTATGCTTACAACTACCTAGACTAGGCTGGGAGCATTAAAGATGAGTTACTTCAAGTATAGGTACTAAGCAGTCCTAGTTTATATTGAAAAGAGTTGAATCCTCAAGCTCACTTCAATTTTCTCCAAAACTGTGTAGTGACTGAAAACATAGCACTGAAAATCACAGAAAAGTAATGGTGTAAAATCATAATTCGGCACAGTTATGATTTCATTAGTAATTTTACTTGGTTTTGGAATTCTATAAGTAAAAGTAGGCAAACACTTCACCAAATATTGTAAAAACTTTGCAGATATTCTCAAGGGTAACCTATTTAGCAAGTAATTCACCTGGAGAGGAATAATGACATTCATTGTAATAACTTTACTCAATAGAAAGATTTAACAGCTTCTGTCTCTCAATAATATTTTACATTCTGTCTCTCTCTAAGGAGAGGTAGAAAATTACTAGTAATTACGTGCATATAAACATTTCCTCTGGATGCTATTGAAAATCTCCAGAGAAACTCTATTAAGAGCTATGCTTAAAGAAGCAAATAGAAGTATTTCATAGGATAAGAAGATAATTTGGCTTGGGAGAGATCTAGGCCAATCTCTTGCTCAAACAAAGCAGGTTCATCTGTGAAGTCAAATTGACTTAGTCAAGTCAAGAACACCTCCAGAGTTGGAGACTGCGCAATCACTATGGACTGCATGAACCACTGCCTGACTGTGCTCTTAGGAAAAAAACCCTTTCTTCTTATACTCAGTCTAACTGCCTCTTGTTTCGACTTATGCTTGTTGCCTCTAATCCTCACATTATGCATGATGTGAAGAGCTTGAATGCAGCTCTTCTGTCAACTCCTTGTAGTTACAGGGGAGCTGTTGTTAGGTCCCCTCGAAGCTGTCTTTTCTCTATGCTGAATGAGTCCTTGTCAGTCACCCTCTGGATACGTTCTCCACACCTGGCAATCCTGGTAGCGTTCTGCTGAATTTAGTCCAGTTTTTTTATGATATTTCTGTATTCATCAGGCCTGAAGTTGAATGATTTTTTACAAATGTAGCCTAGTGAGTGCTGTGTAGTGTATGACTGTCATTTGGTCTGCTGGCTGTAATCCAGTTAACACAGTTCTAGATGCTGTTGACCATCTCTGCTGACATGACACAGTGGTTTTCCCTTTTCAGCTCTCGGTTCCCAAACACCCTAGTAGTTTTCCTGAGAGCTGTGCCCCAGTTCCTCAGGCTGTAAAAATGCCACCTGTCCCTTCCTAGGGGCAAGGACATTTGTCCTTGTTGGTTTTCCTTAATATCAGCTTATTTATTCAGTGTGTCAGTACAGACCCATGTGTGCAGACCTAGCACCTCTCTGCTAACGTAGTTGACTGCAGGTAGAGAGAATGATCTGTTAAGCACAGCCTTCTGAGCCTGATCATCCAACTCCTGTTTATATGGTTGTTTGCCCACACAGTCTTTAATTTAAACTTTTAATCATATAGGATAGTCAGGATGATTAGACATGATTTATACTTTACAAGGACTTCTACTGGACACACACACACAGAAGACAGAATTCTTCTGGAGAGATGTTTTCTCATTTTTATGTAGATTATGTAGCCTTTCAGAAGTCAGAAGTGAAATTACCATTGATCTGACATGGTCAAGGTTTCATCTGCATATCTATTCCTAGAATGTTAAAAAATACCTCAAATGGAAATATATATTGATTTTCTACAGGAAAGTTTGCTACAACAGAAAGATTTTGCAAAAATACAGGCATGTGTTTTCATAATTTATAGATGATCCCTCATACTTGGACAGGGGCTTGAGTTACTGCAAAGTCAAGTTATTACATTTCAAATATAGCACTAATGAACTGGGATTTTTCTTCCATCAATTCACCAGTTATTTAGAATGGCAAGTTACTATTCTGAACAAGCAGGAACACTGGGACTTGATAACTATTTGAAAATTAAATATAGCCTGCAATAATTACCTAGAGTATGAATAATTTATTATAATTTCAAAAACATAGAAAATAATTATCTAAGTCCAAATTCTCATAATCAAATTTTTTTATAGCAGTTAAATACATTTTTCCAGGATCCGATCCATCTCTTCTTAAACTAGTATGTAACATAAACAAGACTCTCACTCTCTGGTAGTGATTTTTTATTTCCACTGATTTTAAAGAAAGCATAAGGAGCTTAATTGTCTATGTTAGATGAGACTAATTCCTCCATTAGACTACTTGTATAATAAATGAAAAGAAGATATTCAATTCCAGAGGACAAGTCATAGTGTTTGTTATATATAGGCTATGATAATTTTTCCCATGGTGTTGCTCCTGTCCAGATTAAAAAGTGTGAGAAACCTGGTATGCTGGGGGCTAATGGGGTCCATCTATCAGAGAAGAGGAAGAGAGTCTTTGATTATAGGTTTGCCAAGCTGGTGAAACAGGCTTTAAAGTAAAGTTTCCAGAGGGAAAGCCCCAATCCACTGTCCTGGGTGGAGGTCAGCAGAAGAGCACCTGAAGAGAAGCACAAAGGAGTTCTGGTCACTCCAGCCAGTAAGTCATCTTCATCAGGGGCCCAATGTCTCAGTGCCTCTATGCATGGGGGCTAAACAAGAGGAGTTAGAGATATACTTACATCTGTAGGTCTGCGATCTTATCGGCATCATAGAGACATGGTGTTTGTGGTTGGCTGCTGTGACTGGAGTACTGAAGTACTGGAATGGAAGGAAAGACAAGCAGTAAACATGAGGAAGGGGTGTCGCCCTCTGTGTCAATGACTAGATGGAATACATAGAGATCAGCCCGGGGACGGATGAGGAGCCAGCCAAGGGCTCCATAACCTTGAGCAACCTCGTCTACTGGAAGGTAACCCTGTCTGTGGCAGGGGATTGGAACTAGATGATCTTTGATGTCCTTTCCAACCCAAACCATTCTGTGATTCTATGATGACAAAGCTACCTAAGCCTCCACATGCCACTAAAACAATGAGGTTGGAATTTCATTCTTATCATAGCCAACTCTGCAGCTCTGTCCTCTGTGATTCATGCTTACTATTTCCTCTCATTCGAATTCAACACAAGTGCATTGGGTCTGGCTAAAATGGAGTTAACTTTTTCAGAGTAACCGATGTGGCGCTGTGTGTTAGGTTTATGGCTTATCCCACTCTGTACCCTCAGCAAATAGGGCAGGGATGAGCAAGAATTTGGGAGGAGACCTAACTGAAACAGCTAACCCCAACTGGCCAAAAGGACATTTCATGCTTCACAATTTCTGGGATGCTTTTCATTTGGTTTCTTTCAGTGTGTCAGTGTGAAATACCAACATGTTAAAGTGCAGCTAGACATTATCTGGAACTTTTTGGAAATTTACTGCATAAATGATGAAGTAATTGCACACAAATATAAAATTCCTGCAATAATTTCAGCTGGCACTTCTCTGCTTTTACCCTGCACATTATCCATTCTACACAACAGAGAGGGTTTTTACAGTGGATTTAGATCTAAAATTCGGTGCATGAATGGATTCTTATAAAGGTACTATAGAAATACATGTGTATAATTATTAACATCATTTGAAAGCTGACACTAATATAATTAAAACCATAGTAACATACATCATAAAGTTCTACTTCCTTTTTTTTGGATGAAGTAGAAAAGATTTATGGAAACACCTTATCAATCTGATAGCATATATGTTAAACTAATACGCTCCCCTGTTTCATTTTGTCATAATAATTTTTAAACCTTATCTTTGCAAACCTAGAAGATTAAAATCAAGACATACCTACTGAATTTCAGATAATTTCCTTTCTGAATAACAGGTATTTAAGATGAAGGAAAAAATGAATACTGTGAATTATTTTATGCAGATGAAAACCATGTTTTCATTGAATTGCTAATATCTAAAATAAGAGAGATTTTTAAAGGAAATTCTACAGAAACAGATCATGCATTTTATTAATGCAGAACTAATCTGTTAAACATTCCCAAAACCATGAAATTAAGATGATCTAGATCTTGCCCCATTGCTTGGGACTTCAGATGAAAAGGCTGGTCAGAATCACACTACCCAAATCCTATCTTTTCCATCTTCATACAATTTCTAGATTGAATACAGAGTTTTCAGTAGACATGTAGTCATAGGTTCATGGCTTTACACCAAATATTGTGGTGCAATTTGTTCTAAATTTATAATGATCGTACTACTACTGTTAATCTACATATTGAAAATATGTATAATCCATACCAGCTTTCCTTAATGCTTTATATAGTCTTTATATTATGCAGCACTGTACATTGCAATATTATAAAGAAAAATGAAGAACATCTAATGGATTTTAATTAATTTGTATATTATGTTTTGAAAAAAATCCATATTACTATTAAAAAAAATATTACCCATTTTCTGCTTCTCTTGCTGGTAGTGAATGCTGCACTATGTCACACTTTAAAAACTGTATAACAGCAACTTAATTATCCTCAGAAGTATATGGTTTCAATATGGAAAACTCCAAGGGTAGGATTGAACTCCAGAATGTATCTACCTAAATCTGCACGTGTAAATGCCAGATTTACATCAAAGATAGATATCTGAGCTGCAATTATTGCCAACAGAACCTAAGAGGATTTTATCTAAAACAAAAGCCATATGGAATACCATAGGATTAAAAAAGCCATATAGAATACCATAGGAGACTTCTGCTTGAGGCTGTCAGATCTTTAGATGATCCCCATCTCCCTGCAGTGGCACCTGAAGAACAGTCCAGATACCATAAACTATTTCAAAAGTCACGTGTCTAAGGCTTAGGACCTGAATCAGTCCCTGTGTTTAGTCAGCAGAGGAGGTCTTAAAATTCCCCAAGGCTTGATTCAGTTGCACATGTTTAGACAACATTTTAGTACTGTTTGAACCATCATAAAGTGCTGTTCAGTTGCCTGAGCTTAGAAATCTAGTGTTATTTTAAAAGCATTAGACTGAACCACCTAACACCAGCTAGTTTGTTAAAACATTCATGTCTTCCATAAGTCCTGTTCTGTACTCTGCAGACTCATGAAGTGTGGACTCCATATTTTAAGATTTCTTAGAAGTCTTATGTTTCAGCAACTAAATAGTGACTTCTTGTCTATCTGCTCTATTTGCCTCCTTAGCACCTAAAATATCCTAGCAGAACTGATAGTTATGGCTAAGGACTTGTAAAAGACCAGTCTCCATCTCGAACATTTTAGGGAATCAAGCTGATATCCTAGGGCATGTGTGTAGCCATATTTAGATGTCACTATTCAACATATATAGTCTCAAGTTAAAAATGGCTTTTCTGAACATGAAAGTGAATAAAATTATTTCCTATTTCTTTATTTCTCAGAAAACTGAAGGATTCAAATAGCATGTAGCAGTAAAACAATAAATTGAGACTTTATAACGTATATGTTTACATGTGGGACTTTGACTTACTGGATGTTTGCTGGAAATACAACGCAGAAGAGAGGAAAGAGTCTAGGAGGTTTCTGGAGTTTATGGAAGGCAACTTGCTTATGCAGCTGGTAAGTGAACCTACCAGGGGAGGTGCCTCACTTTACTTGCATGACCCGAGGAATTGGTTGGGTAACCATCCGTGGAGGTGTTCAAAAGAAATTGTAGATGTGGCACTCCAGGACATGGTTTCATAGACATGGTGGTGTTGAGCTGAGGATTGGACTTGAACTTAGTTCTTTTCCAACTTTAGTGATTCTGTGACTCTATATACATTCATATTCCATATAATTTCGAGTTTAAGACCAAATAATGTCAGTAAGATGGCTCATGTTGCTGTAACTTTGAAAAGGAAATAGAATCTTAAACTAATTTTTAATTTACATAATTCATGGGGGGGAAAGACAAGTGAGGTAATGAATGATAGATTCATTAAGTTATATTTCTTTTCATGTAATTTTTCTTAGTTTACCACAAGGAAATCATAATTACACATGCATAATGATGCGTATGACACACAAAAGTATCTGATTCAATGGAAGTCTGCTGTAACATTAGACTGTTTGACAGAGGTTGTGTTGTGTTTTACGAATTAACCAGTGATATAGACTTGACAGTCTCAAGAATTATTCTACTGAACACTATTCAATTCTTTTATTCTATAGATTTCTGTGTGGAAACAGAAGTAAAACATTTGCAAAACTGTCACAATCACTCTTGTACTATACAAATATCACACTAAAGTCCTTCAATTATATTAATGTCCATTTTAAAAAGCAACTCTTTTTACCCACTACTGTGATTTAAAGTCTATTTCAGACCTAAGAAATTCTGAAGCTTGCTGAATATACACTTAAAATAAAATTAAACACTGGATTCTTTCTAAATTTTTCACCTAAGTTCGGTTTGTAAAGCCCCAGGAACCTACTGTCATAACTGAGGAGGCAATTTGCTGTGAGAACACAATTGCTTGTTGTTGAAGTGCAGGCAAAAGAAAATGTAAATTACTTTACTACTTAGAGATCCTAAGTCTAAAGGAAAAATATTCTGTGAGGAAAATTAAATGGAAGGAAGTAAAGATCAGGATGCATAAGAGCCTACAAATGATTAAAGCTTTCTGAGATGAAGTACCTTTATAAGGAAAACAACAACTACATGAACGTCTTAATTAGATTATCATCATTGCTTGGCTAGGGTTTTAACGAAAACAACTACAGCTAAGGAAAGCAATCAGAAGAATAAATTAAAATTAGAAGCAATTAAAAAACCTCAAAATATAGTTCATGAAATCCATGACAGAGATGGTTAAAAGTAAATTCTGTTTTTAATTCAGACAACAACGGTAAACTCAAAATTTTGTGCAAGATGCTGAGTCTCAAGCTTGTATTACCCATATTAATGGTTGGACTCGATGATCCAGTGGGTCCTTTCCAACCTGGTGATTCTGTGATACCCCACCGAACACTATAGTCATGTTGTTTTATATCACTGGTGGATGTGCCTTTAAACATATTTAGAAAGGAATGTATCTGCAAATATGAAGCTTAATCATTTTAACTGAGGTATGGCTTAGAAAATTTAGAACTGGTCAAAGATCACATATGTAATCTCTGTAACACTGCCTAAAGTATTTTACCATGAAAAAAACACTAAACAATTTACATGGAAGCTGACTGCATCACTTTTGAGGGTTTTTTGTTTTTTTTTTTTTTTTATATCAAGGAAATCATGCTTGCAATTTTCCAGCTTTTTTTTTTCTTTCAAAAAAATTAAAATACTACTATAAGTAATACTTAGAGGTAAATTATTTTTTCTTGCATAGCTTCCTCAGATTTATTCTTAGTTTTAATCTGGTTGTCTTAAGGTTCTGAAGTTAGTTATGTCAGACTAATTGCCCTGGATCAATTGCTTAAAACACATTACAGTGTGCTTTAGCACATTTAGTGTTTTACATTTCACCTTTCCTAAATAACAGGTCCTTAATTTTGCAATGCATTTACTTAGTTAGTCTACTAGGATATGAATTTGTTGAGTTTCAAAATAGTTCATCAAGCCTTCAGTGTAGCCAGCCTGAGGATGCAGATTTTATTTTCATCTTTTTGAATGATTCATTTAATCTTTTCCTTTGTATTAGGTATTTTTATTTCCACACCATTTAGTAGATGAGCAAATTTCAAATATATAATTTTATTTTTGTTTTTCAATGCTGGTAGAGGATATAAAAGCAGTTCTTGAAGTGGATGAAACGTTAATAAAATGCTTTGAAGTACTGCCTTACATAATTGCTGCACTTTATTATTCTCAGCATTTTGTATTTTTGAGCCATGAAAAGGCTCATTGCTATAGTTAATTTTGTAGAAGAACAGACTGTTTTCCGAGTCATTTGTGATTTCATAGTTTTAGCAAAGAAATATAATAATTTCAAAATTAACAAAGAGTCCTTTTGTTCTTTGGAACTGATAAACTCATGGTACTTCCCTGCTGCTGTCTTGGAATACCTTCAGGATCTCTGGTCTTTTCTGAGTTCATGGCCTGACCTTCTGGGGTGAGACATAGGTGTGCATCAAGACTCCTTCCTCTTTCTCCTGAAGTCTTGAATTGAGCACAAAAGAGTCTGGAACCTTATAAGATTTACCATCAGCTTCAGCTCATCTCTTTATCTGGAGTGTCCAGTCATATTCTGCATTTTCCTAAAAACATGTATGCACTTCCTTATAAAAAATGTCCAAATGTACAGTTATCTTCAGAAAACAGTTGTCAGACCTTGAAACTTACAATATTGTTATATGCTTCAAAATAAAACTTCTGGTTTTCTGTGTTTAAAAGTGACTCCAGTAGAAGCGTGGGATTGAAAAAGAAGAATTTGGAACCATTTTCCAGATTTTCTAGAGATCTCCACAAATCAATGTTTAATCATGCTTAAGTTCCTGTTGAAGGGACTTATTTATGTGAATTTTTTTTTTCTTGGTCTTTCATGACAGTAAGACACTTGAGTAGCACCATTAGGTCAAACAGGACATCATCTAATATCTCTGTTTTAAAAGAAAATAAAGACCACCTGATGAAAACAAGTTACTTTTACAGTTTGATTCTTCTTATTTTGAGTGGAATGCACTGCAATGAAAGAAACCCCAAATTACTTACCCCACCAATTTCCTGTGAAAGCATATTGCTGATCACCCCAGCATACTGATAACCTTATAGTCAACAGAGCTGATCTATAGTTATTAATTTTTTTCGTTGTTATTTTCTATGCCTGCTAGTAGAATTGTAACAATGCCTGCTGGCTGAAAAATTAATCTGCTGAACCCTTTCACATCTGTTTCTCAGTAAGCTAATGAGAAAATGGGTCTGACATCCTCACATCTCTTTTCTTGCTAAGCAGTCCCAGCAGTGGGAGAACAAGAAAATACAACCCTCTGTAGTCATTTCATTCCATTTTCCTTAACTTTGTTAGAGACGTATGGCAAGATAAAATAGATATTACTTCTAATTACACAAAATAATGCATTCATTTGAATGGAAGCTCCTGCTTCTAGAAGAATTTATGGAAACAAATTGAAAATTGACAATATAATAACCAGTGCTAACAATAAAAGTACATCTCTCTGTTGGCTTCTCTTTATATAATATAACAAATTGGAATGAATACTAGTCTTTTATTACTATTCTCTCCTTCATAAGTCATAAAAAAAATGACTTTTTCTATATCAGTGATTCCAACTGTTATTTTTCACTTAGATTATAAGCAGCATCCACAGCTTTCTTTTTATGCTGCCCTTAACAGTAAAGGAAGTACCTTGTAAACATCTAGCATGACCTCACTCCTTTGAGATACAAAATAAAAAAAAATCTACAATCTACTGTTTAGTATTATATCAAAATTTCCTTTCCATTTTTCATGAAATTCTAGCTTGTCTTTTTGTGTCTCCTTCTTCTCACATTTAAGTTCATGATACTCTGCAATTAAATACTGTCTGTTGTTGCTTTCCATTTACTGAGCACAAATCGCAGTAGTGGTTACTTGTAGACAGTGTTATTTGGTGCTAATAAAGTTAGTTATACGTAACAGAAAATTATGGAAATTCTAAATAAGCAGTAAACATATTTCATTTATTACTCACAAATACTTATTAAAATACTGAGTGCCATCTGTCAATTATATGCATACTTATTTCTGTACCCATGCTGAAGAAAATGCAATATATTTACTATACATTTAGGATTAACGGGTTCATGTGTTCTGCATTGCTGAACTAGAAGCGAAGACGAATTTTGGTTAAGAACATTTAAACAAGATTGCCACATTGTTTCAAGCTCTAACTCAGTCAAGAATGTTTTAAAATAGACTGCACTATTTAGAGCTTCCTCATAAGAATGGATAAAGCAGAAGTAAAAAGTATTCCAGGGCTCACTCAGGACGTTTTGGAGGGTCTTATTTTATACTCAATTGGTTTTTTTATTCACTGGGAAAAAGTGAGATAGTCTACTGATTGCTTCTGGCCTTAAAGTCTATCTACTTAAAAACCTAAAAGGTGATTTATGATCCAGAATAACACACATTTTGGAGTATACTTGGTTTCTAAGGGTAGATATTTGTGTGGTTAAATATACGTGAAAATGCATTTCATGTGGTTCATGATTGTGACACAAATAAGTATCTAAAGTCTTTTCAACAGTAATGCCTATATCACCTATAAATGCAAATGGAGTTTCCAGTATCACTAGATCAATATTTTAAAATATGCTTGGAAAAGAAAAATAGAACTAATTTCAATTACAAATATGCAATTTTTCCCCTTAAAAATCTTCCAATATAAATAACTTATAATTGTTTTTTCAGGAAAAAATAGTTCAGCAAAACTGCTGTAAACTCCCTACATTTTGTTTCAATCTTATAACAAAAAAAAGAAAAAAAGAAAGAAAGAGAATGCAATTCATACTATAGGCTATTCAATCTTTCCAATTATGTTTCATAAAAGAGACTCCTCCAGCTACTGCTTTTGTGTGAAACATATTCTCCCGGAAGACATGTAAATACACACAAAAATAATCAATAGAATGTGCATGATCATACCATATAAACTCATACAAATGTAAACAATACAGTGAACATAACTGATTTGACAGGCATACAATTTCAGATTCAACACCAATTAGGAGATTCAGACGAAATATGTAAACAAAGAAAATAAGATGTAGAGAAGAATCTCAATGCCAAACCTCAATTTTGTTACGGTAGTGATGAGTAAGACAACCGTCTAATGCTCATGTTCATCACATAACCGTATATTAGGATGCAGCAGTAAATATTTCATCACATTGCAATGATTTGGAACAACTGATACTTAATCTCTCTTAAAATTGAAAAAAAATCTAAGTGTTTTCACTGGGATCCCTGAATACAACAAAGACCTCAGTTACCACAAGTCTCAGAACACCCAATTTGCTTTACTGGTTTCTTACATTGGGACCGATATTCCTACTTGTCTTCCACAATATACATTGGGACTCACCTCTGTCCTACCTTCAGCTGCTGCTACCAAATTTTAAACTTAACCTCAGCACAGGGAAGATAAAAAAGGCTGTAACCTTTTTACTGCCTAACCTAGTATAAAAATTCCTGCCTGTCTTGTTGGATTGACTGATCTGGGACAGAGGAATGGAAGTTGAAAAATCTGTTCTAGCAGTTGCAATGATGCTTTCTCTAGCACTCTAACTTGTGGCAATTAAGTGTTTCTAAATATTATAAAGTCCTCATATACTGTAAAATCTTTCTCTTTATTTAATCTCTTAGTATATGAATTTATTTCCTGTTTCTCTCATGCAATTTTTCTGTAAATCATTATCATCTCCCTTAGTTCCTTAAATGGTTCTGCTTCTAACTTTGATTTGACCTAGTTGTAAGCTGGAACTAAATTCTCACATACTTAATGTTAGCTTTGTGCCTTATTCAATTAGTTTCTGGATCAATTTTTAACAAAGTGGAAAAGCAGTTCTCCTCACTGTTTCCTGAAAGATAGCTGAGACAGTAGATCGGTTTTTATCTGGAAAGGCTGCCATCAAGTGACAACTGCAGGTGAGCCATAGCTACATAAGTTAGACAAATTTAAAAGATCAACCTGGGAAAGGCTTCCTATGAAAATTGTTTCAGAATCTGTGGAATAAAATAGAATTTTCAAGTAATTTACTGTAGACAGATCTACTTAGCCACAAGAAAAACAATCCCTTGCATATGCAATTTTATGTCAGGAGAAGAGAAGAATCTAGGCTGGATGTTTAATGAAGCAGTTTTTTTAATGGAAATTACAAGGCAAACTCCCATGAATATTCTTTAGCCAGTAAACAGAAACATTGCAGAAAAAAAACCAAAATAGAAATGTTTAATTTTTTTCTTCTATTTTCAACATTTATAAACCGTTCAATATTTAACTGGCATCTTGGTGACATAATGTTCTGCCGCATTTGAGACTTGCAGAGGTAAAGACTTGGATTTATAATGCTAGTTATGTGTATAGCTCCCATCAGTTCAGAGGATGATTCTTCCCCTACGTAATTTGTTCTAAATGAGTAAGGAAATGAGCTACAGGTCTCTGCTTGGTCTTGCATCATTTCAGGATGAGACAACTGAAGATCAAAGAAAAAGTAGTATACTGTCATCTTCCAGCTAGAGGTTGTAGAAAAATGCTCAAGAAACCTACACAGTAGGTACAGGAATGGTCTTTGTTGGTTTAGAATCTTTGTAGTGAGCAAAGAATGTCAAAGAGTACAAAACATCTCAGGATGGCCTGACATGAGGAAATGTCTAGAAACAACTTCTTTCTAAGGGCAAGTCCTATGAATATATTTAGAGTCAGAATAAAAATATTTCCTATACAGACACTTTTTTTGATACTTGTTTTTTTTTTTTTTTACTGGCAAACGACTCATTAGTCGCACAAGACTTCAGACAAGTTTATTGACAAAAAAAAGCCTAGATTCATTCATAGAACTGGAGATTATATTGGTCACTCCTTTTGTCGGTGTGCTGATAGCAACGCTGAAATTACTGTTGTATCACTGTGCCTCTTTTTAATGATAGGTTGCACGCACTTTTGTCACCTTATCTGCAGTTTCACATTCGATGATTGTCAGATATCTCAAGCAGATGACGTACAACCCTGATGACTTACTGCCATCTGAATTATCTGTTTGATCAAATGCTTTCTACATAATTCAAACTGATGTAATTTCTCTGACCTATCTTCTAGAAAGGGTATAACCTCTATGGGAATATACATAAGACAAATCCAAAGAGCCTACAGAGCCTTCCTTCTACAGACTTCTGATCTCCAATTGTCACTTCTACAGTACAGCAACTGGTCTATTACTCATAAGCTATTATGAACTGCTGTTCAATACAAATTGAAATTACTTTTAAACTTGGAAAATTGACCATACCTGAGCTCTATTTTTTTTCATGTTTGCTTGTTTCTTTGTTTTTAATTTAGAAAAAAAAATAAAATTGCAAGTACTCTTTAAACATATCTGAGAGCTTCAACTTTTGAAAACGGAACTCTAGTGCCATTCCTTTACTCATTAGCCATGCAAATTTATCTCCTTTTGAATGACACATTATGAAGATGCTTACACTAATCTTCAAAAAAGCCCAGCAAAACGGTTTGCAGAGGTGAAGACAAGACTATACAAATATTACAGTAATTTAAAGAACAGAAACTTTATTTGCTATTACAATTTCCTTACCACTATGAATTTGATTGCTAATTATTATTTAATTATAGTGCATCGTTACTGACTGAAAAAAAAAAAAGAGAAGCTGTTTTTCTGTGAGAACTGTGATTAATATTTAACTGTTATCGATAGAGTTCTTGCAATACTGATATATCTGAAAGGACTCCAAATCTTGGTATTTACTTTTTCTCATTTCTTTTTTCTTTCTTTCTTTTTTTTTTTTTGATGACAGTTTTGTAATGTGACAGAAGGAAGTTAATATATTTGCTTTAGAAACTCCTTCCATTGTGATAAGAAGTATAATAATGTACTTGGGCTCTTGCCTATACTGTTGAGCTGCTGAGTAAGTTGAATAACACTGGCCAAAGCCATTCCTCTCTTCCCATCTCTAAAAGACTGGACAGTTACTGTCTGTTTTTGTAAGGCATACAGATACTTACTGATAGAAATTGCTGTCAGTAGTGCATAGAAGACATTTTAAATCCTTAGCACAAAGGGCAGTGAAAACAACAGTTTCTTGTAAAAAAGACACATCAGATATACCAGGACAGGTTTTATGTATACATTTTATTTCTCTGTGAGTGATTCAGGGGACTTTGGCATTGTCTCCATTTGTTTGAAAGAGAAGTAGCTGGGATTGGTGGGAGCTTTACTCTAAGGGAAAACTAAGAATTCTAAGTGTAACAGTTAGACAGAACAGTAGCAATTCATTGCGTGATGAGACCTGCACTTTTAGTTGTCCAAGAAAAAGGGAATTAATGTTGTTTTAAATCATTCTATCATTTCCAGTACCCAAATGAGGCTTCATGCAAGCGTAAATTAGACTTATAAACCCGTCTCTCTTGCTCCAGCAATACATCTGAAAAGTTTCATAAAATATTGGAAGACCAACTTCAACTCAGAAAGAAATCAAAACCTGCATTTCATCTATCAAAGGTGAATTTAATGTATATTCTATTTAGGGTATGGCTCACCTCATCATGGCTGAACAACTCATTTCCTCCTGTCAGATCCTCTGTTTCACAGGGAAACAGTGGATAGCAGTCTGGCAACGTACTGCAGTGCAGCATTCTGAATAGAGTGCTTTGTCTTTTCACCCACAGCATACCGGGATATAACTCCATACTGGTATTCTTCTTGACAGAACAGCACAGTTCAATGAGTTTGGGTGTTACTAGTTTGTCTTCAGTTAGGTTTTTTCCACACATTGGATGGAGTCTCAAACTGCCCGTACTTAGAAGAATGCTTGTGTTTTAAAACGAGTTATTTTAAGCAGAGCTGGAAGGATGTGATGTGATGCACAGCGAAGAAGCTAATCTGCTGTGGTCCTAAGTTTGGCAGCTTTTATATTGAGTAAGAAAATAAGTGCAAACAATGGTGTAATACACACATCGAACTTTTATACTTGGGTTAATTTTACTTTATTTTAAGCAATTACCATTGGAATCTTTCTGGATTTCTAGAGTTCAATCTCCTCACTACATTCCAGCCTCCTGAAAGCTATTAACGTACAACCCCTTATTATATCGTCATTTTCACAAATATGATACTGATATGTTTATTGGGAAATGTACTGTATGGCACATGCATCTGACTCAGATGGATGAGAACCAGTTGCGTGGGGGGAAGCCAAACAAATGTAGACACTGTCTGATTTCCAAATATTTGAACTGTTTCCCCAAAGTTTTTGACCTCTTTGGTCAAACAGAGGACAAAGGACAAACAGAGCCTGACAAAAAGAGGATCTCAGCTTTTCCTAGGATAAAGCGCTCAGTGTCCTAATGTAAGGGCATGAATTAATTCCTTATATATTTTGCTTTCTTTAGATGGTACTTATGTCAGGCATCGCCTCTTTTTTCAGACAAATAAGAAAGACTTCTCCAAAGGGTAATTCGTGTTGTAGTTAGACAGAGTCACTAGAAGTTGTGTTTCTGCCTGTGACTCTTAAGGGAGTAAACTAGTGATATAAATTTTGGCCAATTTGAGCATGTAGTTCCTAATATGAAATTATTTTCCTACTCCCTTCTCAAAATGATGGAACTTTATTGTTGCTTTCAGTTCATGGTTCCACATTTTCTTTTTGTTCCTAAGGTCTACATTTCAAAAGACAACACG
The DNA here is from genome assembly GCF_017976375.1 of Cuculus canorus. Taxonomy (NCBI): domain Eukaryota; kingdom Metazoa; phylum Chordata; class Aves; order Cuculiformes; family Cuculidae; genus Cuculus; species Cuculus canorus. The sequence continues at coordinate 40,225,527 of NC_071401.1, forward strand.
GAGTGTAAAGGAATAGAGAGATTTGTGAACTAGTATCAGACATGAAGATAAAGATCTTAAAGCATGAGTTGAAGAGAAAAAATAACATCAATAATTTTTTAATTATTTTTCAAATGGACAAGTTTTCACCGTTTAAAGTAATCTGATGCTTTCTGTGAATATTGTGAATTTAACTAGAATTTAACTACAGTCCTATCCTGAACCTAGAATTTAACCAATAAATACACTGACACTGTTTCTCAGGTGGTAGTTCAAACAGCAGAATTTTCAGAAGGCGACCAAAATATTTTGTAAATGCTGTTCCTCTAGAGACCTTAGAGACTTTTATCAAGTTAAGACTTAATGTCCCCAAGCTACATACTCCCTGTCATGCCCTGGGTAGACAACTATGACTACTGTCTGAAAGAAGAGCAGGGCAGTGGTGAATGAGCAGACTAACAACATTCGTATTTTGTTTTCAAGGTTAGTTGTAGAATCTTTGACTTTTTGATGTAATGGCCTAATTAGGCACTGGATGGGATTTGGTCCTCTTAACTTTAGGGACCTATAACACAAAAGTCTATGTGTAAGCAGTGCCATTAAACTTGCTGGAGATCAAAGGCTTTTTTTCAGTTACCTTTACAGCAGTGTCTAACCTCACCTCTGGCATTGATAATTGTGAATGTCTGGGGAAAAATTTGCCTTCTTAAGTAATAGCTTGCATTGACTACAGATGACAAGTTTTTTTGGGGGAGGGGAGACTGCTAGGGCAGTCTCCGTGAGAAAAGGCCTGGGCTGCCCCATGCCAGACACAGCTGGTTCCAGTCATCTCCAAAGGATCCACTGCAGGGCACAGCTGAGCCCCTCAGCTGAGATGTCACCTCTGAAGAAATCAGAAGATTATGTCATCCCTTTTACCTCTTGTGATAATTGCTAAGCAATCTTTCTGTCTTTATCTCAACCCAAGAGATTTTTTTTTTTCTTGTTCTTCCTATTTTTTGTCCCTCTCCCCATTCCAGTGTGGAAAGGGAGTAACCAAGTGGATGGTAAACTACCACACAGCCCAGGGTAGAGGCAGGACAGGACAGCCTACGACACTTCAAAAGATGCTAGATACCCCTTGTGAGAGACTAAATTAATGTTTTAATTGTTACAATCAGTGATGTCTATAGATTTGCTTAGATTACCAAATAACATCAAGTTTAAACTGGGATTATTTTAGAGCATTACATTCAGGCAACTGAATCACACTCTTACACTGTATAAACCTAAAATTAGTGGAACAAAATCCTGTCTTCCATGTGATTTAGTATAGTAATGAATGTCAGTCTTATCCCAGATGACTGAGCTTGATTTCACTCTGTTGGGTATTCTGGAATAAGATATTTTCAGTGTCTGCTTCTAAACCTGTCCTTTTTGTATTAGTTAATTTGAATATCAATTACATCCAATTGTGCAGAACAGAGAGAAAAAGATTAACTTTAAATCCTATTAGGATGGTTGTCCTATAGCAGATCTGTGTTCAAATCTACTGGCGTAAGAAAGTGAAATGACAGATTTCTACTTCCCAAAAATATTGTATATTTAATTAGCTACAACAAATTATGTTTTCAATTTTCTTCATGATAAAATATAGCCTAAGGTTTAGTGTCTGGGTACAAGAGAATATTTTTGGCTGGTAGACTCAAAAATTTAATTATTACTTGTGTATCACCCTGATTTTTCCACTTCTTTCCATTTCTCATTTTTTTTCTTATTCAGTTCTCCACTCAGTAACTGTTTCTGTGAATTCCTTCTTTTCAGTCTGTGTCATGCAAACACTGAAGGAAACAGTACAATCATATCTTTCTGTGCTGTCTGCTGCTTCCATGTGTTTACAGCTATTAAATAAGCAAGTGAAGTCAGTTACTGATCCTTGTAAATGCTTGTAGAATAGCAGTCCTCAAAGACTTCAGGACAGGAAAGTTGTTGCAGAAGAATCTAGTTGACAGAAGAGATAAAAATGATCCTCTTTATTCTTACTACCTCTTAAATTGTCATAACGTCAGGAGTTCACAGTGCATAAGGGATCGTTACCATAACTCCGTATCTGTAAGATTCTTTTCATTTTTAGATGCAGAAGTTTATTGTTAAAAAATAAAAAGCATATTCATATTTCCATTATAAGATATGAACAAATATTATTCATTTACTCATGGTCTTCAGAGAGAATTTAGGAGTAAAGCAAGTTTCTAATTTGTTGAGATTATTTTCTAGCAATTTCTCACAATTCTCTTTTCCAAGTCCTTCTACAGTATAGAACAACCAAGAGCGTGGGACTGTAATTAAACAGTGTTTCATGCTTTCCATTTAAACATTGATTAAGAAAAAGAAGTTTGGTTAATGTTACTGTATAGCTCCCTTCAGTTATAACTAAAGTAGAAGATACTATTTGTGACTGAATTTAGATAACCATAACCTTATATTGCACTCTCTAGAGTGGAACAACATTATTGGAGTTTACAATATAAGCAATTTAATTTTATTCTCCCTTTGTGAGTGGTTGACCTTGGCCAGCTGCTAGATAACTAGTCAGCTGCTCTGTCACTCCTCATCCCAGACAGGACAGGAGGGAAAAATACAATGAAAGCACTAATGGGCCAAGATAAAAACAGGCACATGATTTGCCACTTATGATCACAAGAAAAACAGACTCAGTTTTGAGAAAAATATTTTTATTGATTGCAAATTAAAATAGGGTTGGATGATGAGAAACAAAGAAAGAAAAATAAAATGTCTTCATCTTATCACACTCCTTTTTTCTTTAAACTCAATTTCACTCTTTCCCTCCTGAGTCTTTGTCCATCTTTAGCCCCAGCTCAGCTCAACTGGCAGCTAAATTTGAGATGTGGTGGTCCCAGTTCCCTTCTCACCATCAAGCCATGAGAAAGGGGAAAGGGAAATCAGAGGAAAAGACTTGTGGATTGGAAACTGAAACTAAAACTTAAAGAGCTTTAATAAAGCAACAACAATAATAAGGACAATACTATTAATAAGAAAAATAATAAAATATCTACAAATGCACCAAATTGCCCCCTTCCTCAATGATTACATAGCCACAGATGCTGCAGCATAAGCAAGGCACAGGGAAAAGTTCCCAGGCTGGAATCAGTGGCAGGAAGGAGCTAGAATCAGGAACTGGGTTCAGGAATGCACGGATCTGGGATTAGGCAAAAGAGACAGATTAGGTGCCCACTGGAGGCTGACCATCAAAGAAGAGAGATTGACCCTTGTGATACCTTAGTTTTATACCAGGTATGATGTATATGGGATGGAATACTCATGGTCAGTTTTTGGTCACCTATCCTGTCTCCTCCTCCCTGCGGGTAAGACCTTTTTTTGCCCCTTTGACTTATGTCATTCCACCGGCACGAGGACGGCCTTGGTTTAGGTAGGAATAAGTATAAATGATGGACTTTCTGCATACCAATGACCTGTGTTATCACTTTAGAGAGAATTGCTGCCTGAAAATCATGTAGTTAACTTTTGGAAAATTAAGTTACTTAAATGAAGTTTAGCTGAAGTTAGAAAACTGGTTCTACTTCAGTTCAAACCAGAACAGTCCTCTATCTCTTCTCCCCCCATCAGTACAGGAGGGATGGGGAATGGGGATTGTGGTGAGACCATAATGCTTCATCTCAGCTGTTCCTTATTGTCACATTTTACTCTCCTCCAGCATAGATCATTCTCACAGGCTGCAATTCCTTCAGGAAAAAATATCTTTCAGCATGGGCTCACCATGTGCCACAATTCTGTCAGGGCATATCCATCTGCTCCAGTGTAGTGCCCTCCAGAAGCTGCAGGGAAATCCTTGCAGAGGCACCTGTATACTGCCTTTTTCTCTCACCTCGGTGTCTGTTTCTTGGCTGTTTCTTGGCTTCTTCTCTCACCTTGGCTGTTTCTTACAATTTTTTTCTTCACTCATCACTGCCCAAGTGATATTTTCTCCCCTTTTTAACCTATTTTCCCCAAGACATTTCTGTCTTATCTGAGGGGCTCAGCCATTCCCTGTGGTGGGTCAGTTGGAGCTGGCTGGAACCAACTGTGTTTGGCACAGGGCAGCTCTAGCCTTTCCTCAATAAGGTTGTCCCTGAAGCTCCCCCCCACTACCAATGCCTGGATATGTACCTCAAATGTATCTTTTTTAAAAAAGAATTTGAATTAATACAGTTTTTCCAAAAGTAGCTAAAAAGGTGAACAGTTCAGGAAGGCACATTATACTTTAACAGGAAATTGTCAAAATAGGTGTTTACATGTAAAACACAGTGTAATTTGACATTAATGAAATGTGAACCCAAGCCACCTAAAAAACCTTCACTGTTTCATTATTATTTCTGTAAATCTAACACTCTTTAAGATCTATATAATTTTTTTAAAAAAAAATCTTTTCATGTGTTTAATTTCCTGTCAATATCTACAAAAGAATATAATTCTACTTAACATATTTATTGATGGGAAAACTTTAAATGGATTTTGAGTTTCAGCTGAATAACCTTACCAAACCAAGGATGGCTATGAAAATTGTTGAAACCTACTTAGCCTAAGTGCACTGTGACAACCAAATGAGAACTAGTAGTTACTATTTTAAAGTAAACACATTGAAAAGATTTTTCTAGGCCAAGACGAGAAGAAAGTGATAAAGTAATCCTCCTTGATCACCTTATGGATTATATTAGCTGTCCAAGCAGGTGTTTTCACTTTGAAGAAATTATGGGGGTTTTTATAGTGCTATGTGTTTGAGCACTCCTTTGTTACGTGGTTTGTACTCTACAAAATTAGACAGCATTAAATAAAGTTATTCCCTGAAATAACATAATGGTAAAGTTCTTTTATGATCTCGACTAAGTAGCTTCTGGCACAGAAAAAAAGGTTATTAACCTCTCTAAGGCATGTATGCCAGGTATGTCATGTATCATCAAACAATCTCAAGCCCTTGACATCAATGGGAAATTCTGGAACAAGAGAGACTTACCCTCAAAGGAGGAGGATCAGATTAGGGAGTATTTAAACAAACTGAACATATATAAACCCACTAGACCTGCAAGTGCTAAGGGAGCTGGCTGATGTCACTGTGAGGACTCTCGATTATCTTTGAAAGGTCATAGCAATCAGAGGAACCTCCTGAGGAGTGAAAGAAAGCAAACATCATTTCTATAATAGAGAAGGTCAAGAAGGAGGATTCAGGAAGGTACAGTCAGCCGCAGCTTGCTCTCTTTACAGATGATGGAAGAACTAATAAAAAGGGAAAGAATTTCTGGCCAATCTGGTAGCCTTCTAAAAGAAACTGGCTTGCTTGGTGGTGAAGGAACAGCAGTAGATGTTGCGTATCTTGACATTAGTAAGTCTTTTGTCAACATGACCTGGACGTTGTACTCATACAATATGACCTCATCAAGTACACAGATGAGATACAAAGCTGAGAGAGGTATTTGGTACAGCATATGGCTGTGGAAGATGCTGCCATTCACATGGACCTCAGCAGGCCAGAGAGGAATTTAATGAAGTTGAAGAAAAGGAAATGCCAAGCCCTGCTCCTGAGGAGTTGTCATGTCAACCTCCTGGTAAGCAACTTTACTGAAAAAGCAAGGGAATCCTGAAGGAAAATAAGTAAGACAGCAAGGAAAGGCTGAGGAGGGATCTTCTACGTGTATACATGAGGGAGTAAAGAAGACAGAGCCAAAGTCTTTTTCATTTGTGCCTGATGAAAAGACAGGGGGCAACAAGTACAAACTGAAACACAGTAAAATCCATTGAAAAATAGAAAAATTAAAATCCATTGAAAAAAATCCATTTTTAATTAAAATCCATTGTAAAAAAATCCATTTTTAATTAAAACCCATTGAAAAGTAAGAAAAAATTATTTTACTTTGAAGATTATCACATACAGGAACAGATTACTAAGAGAGATGCTGAAGTCTCCATCCCTGGAGATATTCAAATCCTGACTGGACACGGGTCTAAGCAAAGTTCTGACCTGACCTTGTTCTGACCATATGTTTAGACTAGACGATCATGTGAAGTAGCTTCCTACTTCAGCCATACTGATATTCTGTGTGACTTTTTGTTCACGAACCTGTTCCATCGTACCTTTAACATATATGTTATCATTAAAACCACAGAGACTAACAATTTCTTGTAGAGTTGTGAGATGCCTAACTTAATATTCCGATTTCCTTGGTGCCTCATGATAAAACAACAGATTAAAGGATAACATTAATGTTAGTGTTAGTTAACATTTGAAACAATACTACTGTGCTTTCCCCATTACCAGAGAATACATGACCTTTTGTATCACCTTTAAAATCTTTAATTTATCCACATATTACTGTGTTTTCTTCAGAAAAGTAGACTATATGGCATCTAGACTACATAGATGACACTAAACTGGGAGGAAGTGTCAATCTGCTTGAGGGTAAGGAGATTCTGCAAAGGGATCTGAACAGACTGGATTGATGGAGTGAGGCCAACAGGATGAGGTTTGACAAGGCCAAGTGCATAGTCCTCCACTATTGGGACATAATAACCCCATGCAGTGCTACAGGCTTGGGGAGGAGTGGCTAGAAAGATGCCTGGTGGAGAAGGAGCTGGGACTGTTGGTTGACAGAGACTGAACATGAGCCCACAGTGTGCCCAGGTGCCCAAGAAGGCCAATAGCATCTTGGCCCGTATCAGAAACAGTGTTTCCAGCAGGACCAAGGAAGTGATTTTACCCCGTACTCTTCATTGGTTAAGCCACATCTTGAATACTGAGTTCAGTTTTGAGTCCCTCACTACAAGAAAGACTTTGAAGTCCTGGAGTGTGTCCAGAGAAGGGTAACAAAGCTGCTGAAGGGGTTAGAGCACAAGTCTTATCAGGAGTGGCTGAGGGAACTGGAGTTGTTTGGCCTGGAGAAGAGGAGGCTGAGGACAGAACTTATCAATGTCTAGAACTACCTGAAAGGCGGTTTTAGCAAGGTGGGTGTTGGTCTCTTCTCACAAGTGACAGGCAACAGGACAAGAAGGAACAGTATCAAGCTACACCAGGGAAGATTTAGATTGGACATTAGGGAAAACTTCACTGAAAAGGTTATCAAGCACAGGAACAGGCTCCCCGGGTTGCTGATAGAGTCACCATCCCTGGAGGTATTTAGAAGATGGGTAGATGAGGTGCTTAGTGATATGATTTAGTAATGGACAAGTATGGTTGGACTCGATGATTTCAAAGGTCTTTTCCAACCTAGTGATTCTATGATATACTTCATGACTCAAGTAACAGTGGAAGAATTTGAAACAATGATTTTGAAATGAATCCATAAAAATATATATATTTACGTATTATTAGTTTGGTTTCTTTCAGAAGTAACAGTCTCTGCTTCTTTGTTTGAATGTATGTCTATGTAGTTAATAATTTTTAATTTTTTTCACTGAACTAACTTAGATAATTCCACTGGATAGTTCTGTGTTGTACAGTGGTAAATTTTAGGGTTTGTGTATAACATCTAAATTTGAGAGAGATGTAGAAGTCTTAAAATTATTACAGTCCTACAAGCTTAATTAAAATAAATTTTGGCTAGATAAGTGTCCCGTTCAATATTCCAGCTGTGCACTATATGATTATATCTAGTTAAATATTAGATAAAACACAAGGAAAAGAGGCATTTTAGCCAGACTTCCTGCAAAGCAAGACTAATATTATTGGCTCTCTGTGAATGCAAGTATCTCATTCTTAATCACAGGTTTTGGGTCCACTAAATGATTTCAGTCTAATGTAGCAAAACAATTGATGTCTCTGAGATATTCACATTTCTGGAAGTTTTACAGCAGATGACTAGAAAAGGAGAAAAAGCACTAATAACTTACCTTGCTGGTTTCACAGTGGAACACAGCAGTCTGCATGGCTCTGACAGGATACGCAGCAGACAGAGACTGTGGGTATATGCAGAGCTAACAGTAAATAATAATCTAATTCAGTTAAGAGATCAATCAGCCAAGAGATGGAAATGATGTTAAACTAGCCTTTAGTAGATTCAGATTAAAAAGCGACTCATTTAGTATATGAAATAAAATATTTTTGTAACATTCACTACATATTTAATAAAGGAATCGTCATTTTCTCATGGATTAATCAACATGTTAAATCTACTGTAGATACTATTATTTTGTGAGAGAATTTGGGAACAAATGTTTTTATAATATTAGAGTTTTTTATTTCAGAAGTTGTGCATGACATCTAAATTACATTTTAGTATTCTTTATTTATCTCACAAGGAATTAAACTATTCAAGCTGTTTTTTTTATTATTTAAGGACAAAGAATGGACAATAGAGGAAAAATGGACCTTTGGATACATATATTTGATTCTCATTTCTGTCATCCTACTTGGTCTTATGTAAGTTATCTTATTCACTATACTTATGGGTACAGCTTCACAGAAATGCAAATCAAACAGACTGTGAATGTGACCTAACTAAAAATAGGAAGCAATGAAATAAAGAATAAAATAATTTGGGTAGAGCTACCAAATTTCTAGATCCAAATTGGTGTTAAAAAAACGAAGGATTACTTGCTTTGTCTATAGTGCTAAATGACGTCTTTGGGGGCAATAGGCAATCTTGAAACTAAGTGTATAAACTAGACCACTTGTTTGTTTTCGTCAATTTTTATACCTGTCCAATATGTTTGATGACTCTTTTTATATTTTATCTTATTTTATTTTTTTTTGTAGCTCATTAGGGCAGTTAACTCATTAGGGGGTCTTTCTGCAACATCAACTTAAGGGATATATTGAATACTCTGGTGTGTGACAGGAGGGTCCATGATTGTCCTTGAAGATACAAGATTGGAGACTAGTAAGTACTAGAGGATTTCCCAGGACAGAGAGAATCATCTAGACGTGTTCTCATTCACAGTGCCTTCTGAGAGCTGGTTCACTGAAGAACTTTCTCCAGGATAGCACTTGCATTTTGTATCAGTTAGAGGAGGTAAAACAGGACCAAGAAAAGAGTTAACATACAAACAAGGTGGAAAGTCAAGGGTCCATCTTTTATTTAGCAAGTTAGGCGGATTTTAAAGCCTGGTGAGATTAGTGGAAATGAGTAACTTGGCTTCAGAAATAGTGAAAAGCCCTAAGAGTCCATGGAAGGGACTGCAAACCGATTAATTGAATTGAATCCTGGAACAAAACAGCTGCCTTCCAAGAACATGTTGTCCAGAGAAGCCGTGGAGTTTCCGTTCCTGCAGATATTCAAAAACTGTCTGGAAATAGTCCTGGACAAACAGGATTTGTGTCCCTGCTTGAGCAGGGAATCGGGACCAGACAATCTCCAGAGTTCCAATCCAGCCTCAAGCATTCCATGAGTCTAGCATAAGGTTAGTTATTAGAGCTTCTTCCCACCCGTCCTCTACATTTTCTGTGATTAATCATTCTGAATTATCTCTTAAAATTTAATTATTCATGTTCATGCTCTAATATATGCATGATCCCTATATAATAAAAAATTTTAATAGTCTCTTTTTTAGAATGTATAGTTGTGGAGAAAATTCACTACGCTTTATTTTTTTCTTAGAAGCATGTTTAAATGTTTGAATATTTCTGGATGCCTAAATTTTTTTCTTAGAAGCATGTTTAAATGTTTGAATATTTCTGGATGCCTAAAAGAAGTGTACTGATTTTTTCTTTTTTTTTTTTTTTTTCTGAGCCAATCTAATGAATTTAAGATAAGAAGTTAAAAATATATATCCAAAAGTATGTTTTGCCTCATGGATAGATTATATTTGACTAGATAACAAGTTCTTAATTCAACTCTATTTCCTTCAGCTCCTTAATACTTCTTTATAGTCTTAATTTTAACTGATCTATGTGACTGTGATCAGTTTTAGAATTTTATCAGTTGGCTAGTTACTCTGTTTATTCCATGTGGTCTCCTATCTCTTCATCATTTTCTGTGTTAAAACTGTACGTTACTTCTTGTTACATAAATGACTTCCCTACTAACATCTTTTGAGGGAAAAGGAGTAAACTGCCATTTGTAAAAATGAGTCCTCTGATCCATTTCTTCTTAATGCAGTATTCAATTATTTTTATCTTCATTTTTTTATATAACTTTGTCTCCAAAGACTTTGGTGACTTGATGATATTTGGAAGTTTAAAAAACAATAAAAATGTGTATTTTCTTTGATTTGCTAAATTTAAAATATTATTTATTAAAAAAATTAATTTTTATGTATATATTTATAAACTATCAGTATTTGAATATAGAATAATTCTGTATTTTTTCCAATATTTTTTCAATTCTTGGCCAGTTTCATCTGAATTTCACAAAAACTTCTATGATATTAAGTACAATAGTATTGGTACCATCAAAAAATATGAGAAATAGTGACACAAGTAAAAAATGTGAAGAGGGCATTGGAAACACAGTTAGGTTTCCAGTCAAACAGCAATCTTCTGTTGAAATGTTGTATGTAAAAGCTTCTCCAGAATATACTTATTTTAAAGAAATTTCAAATAATAACTAGAATGTACACCAACATACACAAACAAACACAATACTGTGAAATTCTTAGCACTCATATATGCTGCTGTATTTCACACTATAACTCACATTTACTTAGGAATTTCCAAACTAGAAATACATAGATAAATAGATAAATAGATAAATATCCCCTTTTTTTACACTCTGTGACTCTCTGGTTAACAACACTAATCTGCAATTATGTTATATTCAGGGTCAAATTCAAAATTTCCATTTTACAGTATATAAATAAATGTGTGCTTCTCTTTTGTCATCTTACAAAAATAATTTCTTAAACAACATTGTCTTGTTGCCAGTGACTCCTTTACAGTGTTCTGCCAAATGTCTTGCAAGTATAGAGTTCACTAAATAGAAATTACCTGCAAGGATTAGGTAATGCAGTCTGAGGACTCACATGTAAAAAATGTTATTCTTACATTAATGAAGCTGAATTATATTTTATTTTGCTATGACTTTTTGAATACACTAGGAGGTTTCTACGCCTTTATTAAAGACTAGCAAATAAAGAGGGTGTGAGAGGAAAGTATATTGTACGGTGCCTAGAATCTTTATCCTGTTAAGAAAGAAGAAAACACAAAGGCAAAATATACCTTCAAAATGAAAGAAGTCGAACTATGTTCAGTTCATTTCTTCACATCTCAAATCCTTTCACCTAGTGCATTAACATTTGTGGGTTGCTATTGCAGTCCTGTGTTTTTCTGGACACCATGAAAAACAGAATTTGTTAGCATATTTCCAGAATGGACAGGCAATATAATATGAATGCTACATTGCAAAACTATCTCTGAAGAGACAATTTTCTTCATAGGGCAGAGTTAAAGCAGGTGCATAGGTAAAATGAGTATAGGAGTACTTTCTGCATGTCATCTAGTGGTTCATTTCCACTAACAGAGATGTGCACTTGTCACAAATTCAAAATTTGAAGAAATTATGAGACTTCAAAAGGGGAGTTTACAAATCCGTTTAGTCTTTTAACCAACAGTGTCCCAAGGGCAAAAATACCTATATCACCCAGCCTGTCATCCATAGTAATTAATGAGCAACAATGCGAGGATAATCACCACCCAGTTTGCTCTACAAACCTTTTCACTTTAGATCCTTATCAACTATTCTGCAGAGACAATCAGTTTTGTCTAGCTTGTTGAGTTTGAATCAGAGACTCCCTTTAAGACCCTCCTGACAACTACAAAAGACAGCTGTGACTTGTAAAAACAAGGCAATTTTATTAAGAATAATTGATTATAACAACTTGTGGCTTAATAAGGTTCAATGGTGACCATTGATAGATACCATTTGTGAAACTGCATCAAAAAAAACCCAATATAAACCCCCAACAAATGGACACATACAAGAACACAACAAGCAATGATGTGTGTATAACAATAAGAGCTATACGTAAGTAAATGTAACATGTAGATTGAAGAAATGTACTTAAGGTTAAAGTACAGAAAGATAGTGATAGCTAGCATGAGATTAGGAATTAGTGCACATGTACTGCATATGTACTGGAGGCATCCCCAATTGAGAGGATAAACAGATGAATTCATCAGTTGATCCCAGGAAAGGATTCTCCCAACAACTCCCATTTTCCATTGGATTTGTATAATAATTGGTGAAATTTTAGGTGGAGTTTGAGTGGCTGAAGTCATTACATCAAACCCTGCTGATTGGTGGGAAAGGAATTCTTGCTTGGTGTGCTAAAACTTAAATGCACATGACCAGTAGGCATGGTTTTGTGAGTGGTTTGCCTCAGAAGAGAGGGTGGGTAGCCTCAGGTGTGAAGGTGTGTTTTAGTATTATAACGATATCACAGTGATATTACAGGTCAACCGGAGGGCTAGATTATCAGCAACAGCTGCAACATATCTTCCTGTAAAAACAACTGATTTCTGCCCTTGCAGGTGTCATGCTGATTAGCCAGAGTGGACTATACCTGCTCCTAGACATCTCATCCCCTGCATTCAGACAGCAAGTTGCCCTTGGTGCTTATCTGCTCCTGTACGTGCTGCTTTCTTCACTGACGTTGCTTTTGAAATCCTTGTACTGAGCCCATGGCTGGGTGGGGTGGAGGAAGGAGAAGCACTCAGTCCCGTTTCTCCCCACATTCAGCCCCATCCCTGCATTAAGATTTATTCCCACAACAATAGATATTAAGAAAATATTTTATTAGATAAATTTAAACCACAAGCAACACCTATTCAGAGGTTTTCTTAAATATTTTCTCCAAGCCTACTTCTAGATGGCTCTAGTGTCCAAAGTATGATTTTTCTTTTAAGATCTAAACAAGATTACTGTCTGAGCAATGCATATCTCTTTCCAAAGTAAATTTTGTGCAGCAGAGGAAAAGAGAGTAAATATAAATTACCTTCTGGGATCCATCTAGACAGAACATATATACTGTTTTTAATGTATTGCCCTGTGCATTCTACAATATTTAATATAACCCAGATAAAAGAAGCAGAGTTCAACCAATAGTAGTTGCTTTTAATCAAGGTTCATGAAAAGAACATTTGCATTTCCTGTTCCTTTACACAGAAGTGACTGTCTTCGGATGGAGAGTATGTCTTTACATTTCTTCTCTTCTTTCACTGCTTTTACTCAATGTAGGTATCTGCAGTGTCATATTAACTCACTTTTCTCCCAAGAATTTCCAAATAAAAATATAAGCACACTAGATTTTCAGTCACGTGAATATATAATTTAACACATCCACAAGAATAATTGCTGGTTTAGTCTTAACAGAGGACAAGGCAGCACTGGAACAAAGAGCCTACATAGCCTTTCAGGTGGGGTTAAATGCTTCCTTCTCCTCTGAAGTGCTGGAAGCCTACTGACACTGCTCAGCATAGCCACGTGCAGTGAGCAAGGGGAAATGTTCAGTCAGAGAATGTTTGTGGCTATCTTGAGTATCATAGCAATGCAGAAGAGCAGGAGATACAAGACTGCTACTTCCCTGAGGCTATAGAAGAACTTTTAGATTAGCTTGTACACATATTTCTTGGTGTTTACTGAATACCCAGAGGAGCTAATGAATTTGAGGACGGGAATAACCTCACTTCTTCAATTACTCTGTTCTGCTAAATTCTTGTGATATGTAGCCATACATCTGCCCATACATAGGGCTTTTAGATGTCTTAATTTCTTCCAGAATATTTGTCTTCAAAAAGGCACTTCCACCCACAGAAATGTAGTGTCTTTTATCTGTTAAGTTTGTCTTTTATTTCTAATCTAAATCTCTGACCACTCAATATCATAGGCAGTGTCTTTTCTTCCCAATCTATAGTACATTTTGCTCAAATTGGGCACACTGTGCTTTAAATTTCAGTTCTAAATGATCTGTCTATGTATTAAAGTTGCATTTAAGCACTTTGTAGTGCTGGATAATTGATGCCTTAAGTTCTGACTGCCTTTTTACCAGTAGCTTCATAGGGTTCATTTGAAGGTAAAGCACCATCCGTGAGAGGTAATTGGGGTGTGTTGGCTAAGAGTTGAGCCTAATGTAATTCACAAAATCTATTGCTCTAAAATTCTGAATACATTCCCAGGAGGTTCTGCCAGAGTAACTAATATGTAGTCTTACTATGGGTGCTAAGAAGTTCAGCTCTTATGTTAAAATTTCCATAAATATAAAGAACATACATACATAATTCAGGAATAGTAACTATTTCTCAATTAAATAAATGCTAGGAGTTGCAATTTCCACATACTGTGGCCACAGGAAACCAACAAGAAAACATTAATCCTTTTAAGCAATTAGTGATAGAAAGATGTTGACATTTGTTGTATAGTAGCACTGAAAGCCTGTTTAAGATACGTGTGTATCTTAAAATGCATCTTAGATTGACATTCTGTAGCTATAACCATTAAGCATCATTATAACATAGGAATTGCTACAGTACTGTATAAATTACTATACAGTTACATTGGGGCTGCAATCTCTTTCTATTAATAAGAGAAGCCTGATGAAGTTCAAATGTTTCCTGCTACCTTCTGTAGACAATAAATAAATCTCCTGGTAATAATCAAAGAGAAAAAAAAAATGTCTCTCTGGAAGTGATACAATTCTCCAAACTTAAACCTCTAGTTTCTTTCCAGATCTGAGATATCCATGTCAGGTTAACAACTATGATTCAAGGTCCCTGACTTTCTAGAGTGGCAGATAAAGGCCAGGCTGTTGTATTCTGGGGTATCTCAAATGACAGCACTTTGTCTGCTAGTGGAACTTGATACACCTGAGATATCCACAGGTTTCTGTGTGCAGTGATCATCAGGCTAATGCACTATGTTCCTCAGGCTTTATTGGTGACTCCATCCATCCAATGACAGTTCAACCTGATTTTTTTGTAATTTAGCTGGTTTCTAAATATTTATTTAAGAAAGAAATGTGTATTTTTAACACTATAGAAGCCCTAGTGGACTACTGCAAGAAGAATATCCAGTAGGAAAAGGCAAATCTTGTTTTATTGATTTTGTAATCCTATATATATCTCATTGTCCATCTGGTAATGCTTAATTAGGTAAATTTACTTGCTTTAAATTTATCAATGAGAGTTTTTAAATATTATTTTTTTTTTAAAAAAAAAAAATCTACTGTCCCCCTGCATAATCCCACATGGAGAAGAACTACATGACATAATGACAAAATGCCTGTTTCCATTATGCACTCTTGGCATTCTGACTATCAGAACAGCTGCATTAGCAAATCATTGGTGAAAAAGCTTTATTAAAATCCCCCAAGCACAAGGCCTAATCTCCTGTTTTAGTGTGTGATTGTTTGTTTGTCTTTTAAATTAAGTTGGAACAGTAGATGGTAGATGGAAAAACAGAGGAATCACAAGAAGTATTTTCTTCACAGCTCATCTCAGAGATGAAAACCTGATCTTAGAAATGTGTAGAAATATTCACATTTTAAGTATTCTATTAAATTGTTTGAGAGAAATTTACTAACTGCTTACGTGCAAAAGTAGAGATAGAGATCACATTTAACTGAATGAGTGGAAATACTGATTTGTTAAAATCAACAGAGTCTGGTTCAGTTTTGAAATCTGAACTGATCTTCTTCCATGCTTGGAACAGTGGAAATCTGCTTGTGTATTAAACGTCTTAACAGCCATTTTATAGTAGTTAACCCATTACATAATTTAAACATATTCCCAATTCTATCCTGAAATTCCATTCAGGTGTCCTGTCTTGATTTTTTTTTTCCTTACTGAGACTACTAATAACATTAAAATCATATCACAAAAACAGAGAAAAGGCAAAGAAATTGGCTAACAGCAAATGTAATAAAGATTAAGTGCTCAGCAGTATTCCCCTTCAGGTTTTCTGTTAGCAAGCATGTACATGCAATAGGCATAAAACCCCAAGTTTCCTTGTGTTGCACCCCTTATTTTGGCTGAAAAAAAATGCAGTGAGAGAGATCTGAGAAACTATGCAGATGCCGATTTCTGCAGCATCTGTCATCGGCTGTTTTCTAAGTCTGGCAAGACCAGCAGATGCAAATTGTAGAGAATTTGTTCTACATAGTCACACAGGATAGGCAACCAGCCCTTTAACTGATAGACAGATGGCTAGAGAGGGTACTAATCCAGCAAAGACCTTCACGATGAATAGCTGTGCCTAGGATTGTGTGGCAAATTTTTCAGTAACTCCTCATGCCTTTTTCTTTACATTAATAATAAAAGAGCCATTTGATATAAAGGAGAAAAAAGTAGATTGACTCATAGAACTTCTAATTCAGACACGAGTTCCACAGTTATGGAAAAAAAAGGCTATGTAGGCTTTCTAAACTGGTTTGTTTAAGTTCTCATATAGTGAAATGTTCCAGAAATTTTCTGGAAATTGTATGTCTAAGAAAAATTCAATTTCCTCAATTTCCATTGTATATTTGTTAGTGCTTTATGATGTTGTATGCATGTATTTTTGCTATACCCATACCTTTTAACAGCATTTTTGCTTATGAATTTGTTCCATTGTACACATTATCCTGTTGTTACTCTGTAGCTGAAGAGTACAGAAAGATGTATATTTTAGACTCATGTTCTCCACAGTGTGTTAACTTAGATATCACTTTTTCATTGTGCTATTACAGAACATTGTTTTAATGAAAATGTTGCTTCCTTAAACATTTTAGTCATAACCCAGACACTGAAAAGCTGAGGGTAACCTTCTGCTAAACCTTTGCAAAGATCAAACAAGGAAAGGGTCAGAAAAAAATCTCTGTAATGTTCACCTAGGGAAAAAATAAACCTTTACTATGAGAGTTGTGGTTAGTAACTGTATGAATGCAATGAATCCATTGTATTTAAAATTACAATTATGGCACCATTGAGCTAATGCTGTGTGTGGTATTTTATAGTGGATTTTATTACATTTCTTAAATATAGAATCAAAGAATGGTCTGGATTAGAAAGGATCTTTAAAGATAATCTAGTCCACAGTGCTTGTTATAAACATAGATACCTTGCAACAGACTGGGTTGCTCAAAGTCCCATCCAACTTCACCTTGAACACTTCTAGGAATGGGACATTCTCAGCTTCTCTGGACCACGTCTGGGCAATAAAAATCTAAACCTATCCTGCATGTGATTGGGAAAAAACAACATGGATTCACTAGGGGCAGATCACGCTTGACAAATCTGATTGTCTTCCACAGCAAAGTGATCCAATGTGTTGATGTGAGTGAGCAGTGGATACTGCCTACCTGAAGTTCTCCAAGGCTTTGACACAGATCCTCAAAGCCTCCTCTCAGAGAAACTAATACAGTATGGCCCAGACAAGTGATCTGTGCAGTAGGTGAAGAACGGAGTGACAGGCTGTACCCAGAGGGTGGTGATAAAAATCTTTTTCTCAAACTGGCAACCAGTCAGAAGTGGGGCCCTACAGGGACTGGTACTGGGCCCAATGCTGTTTAATAGCTTAAGTGACCTGGATGTTGGGATCAAGAGCATTCTGATGAAATTTGCAGATGACACCAAGTTCAGTGGGGAGGTTGACACTAAAGGGAAGAGCTACCCTCCAGGAAGACCTGGACAAGCTGGAGGAGTTGACTAGCAGGAACTTTATGAAGTTCAATGGAGATAAGCATAAGGTCTTGCACCTGGGAATAAATAACCTTGGACAGCAGCTCAGTCTGGGTTCCATCTGGCTGGAGAGCATCTGGCTGGAGAACCACCCGGGGATCTTGATAGACAACAGACTCAACATGAGTGAATAGCATACTGCAGCAGCAAAGAAGACCAATAGGATTATGGAGTACATCAAAAAGCCATCATCAGAAAAAGAGAAGTCATTATCCCATTTACTCAGTATTTGTCAGGCTGCACTTGGAGTACTGTGTCCAGTTTTGGTCCCTGCTATAAAAAAAGATGCAGACAGGCTGGAGAGGGTCCAGAGAAGGGGTCACTAGGATGATCAAAGGACTAGGAAACCTACTGTACAAAGTAAGGTTGAGAGAAGTGAGTTTGTTCAGCTTTGAGAGGAGAAAGCTTAGGGGAGGCTCTATTACCATGTACCAGTACATAAAGGGTGTCTACCAAGATGATGGAGACACCCTTTTTACCAGAGGTCACATAGAAGATACAAGGGGTAATTGGTGTAAATTGCTCTTGGGGAGATTCCGATTGGATTCCAGAAGAAAATTTTTCACCATGAGAATAGTTAAATGATGGAATAATCTTCCCAGGGAGGTGGTAGATTCCTATACACTGGACACTTTTAAGGCTCAACTTGACAGGGTGCTGGGCAATCTCATTTAAACTATACATCACCTAAAAAGGTTGGACCAGATAACCCTAGATGTGTCTTCCAACCTAGCATTCTATGATTCTGTGATTCAATGCAATGGAGACAATAGAGGATATTGTGGGAATAAATTAAAAGTCTAATACAAATCAATAACTCCCCAAACTTATAGTGATAGTTTATGCATTTAATTGAATATATAACTCTGAATACAGGTCTATATATTACACTGGCTGAATATGAACCAGTACTGTGCCTAAGTGGCCAAGGCCGATGGCATCTTGGCCTGTGTCAGAAACAACACAGTCAGCAGGAACAGGGAAGTAATTTTGCCCCTGTACTAAGCATTAGTAAGGCCACATCCTGAATACTGTGTGCAGTTTTAGGCCCCTCACTACAAGAAAGACATTGAGATTCTGGAGTGCATCCGGAGAAGGGCAACAAAGCTGGTGAAGGTGCTGGAGAACAAGTCTTATCAGGAGCGACTAAGGGAACTGGAGTTGTTTAGCCTGGAGAAGAGGAGGCTGAGGGGAGACCTTATCTCTGTCTACAACTACCTGAAAGGAGGTTGTAGTGAGGTGGGTGTTGGTCTCTTTTCCTGAGTCACAGGCAATAGGATGAGGGGAAATGACCTCAAGTTACACCAAGGGAAGTTCAGATTAGATGTTAGGAAAAATTTCTTCACCAAAATAGTTATTGGGCACTGCAACAGGCTGCCCAGGGAAGTGGCTGAGTTACCATCCTTGAAGGTATTTAAAAGATGGGTAGATGGCTCAGGAATGTGCTTTAGTAGTGGACAGGTACAGTTGAACTCAATGATCTTGAAGGTCTTTTCCAAACAAACAATGCTGTGACTCAGGCTAGATCTCTGACATTTAAATATCTAATGGTAGACAAGATGATTCTTACTCTCAGGAAACATGTAAGGATGAAAAATAAACAGATCGCACAGCATGATTTCCTTGCACAGTGTACCCCTTCTAATAGCTATTCAAGTTAATTAGTGGATTTGTTTTGACTTTGATAGGAATTACAAGAAATCTGACCTCTGAAAAAAATCCTTAAAGAAAAAGATAATGAACATATAATGAACAGCAGTATGAATGCTGCAGCATGGTTCACCATATGCTATGACAGATTGAGAAAAAAACATTGTTAAAGGGAAAAGAAAAACCAAAAAGCAAAAAACCCTACAGTATTAAAACCTGTTGTCTTCCATGCTCTTTAATCACCTCATCAGATTTAATTGAAATTTTGGTAAAAGCAGGTGACAAGCAAAGCAAGCAGCATTAATTCTTGTTAGTACAGACATGACTTTCAGAACTGCAACAGTATAAAAAATTATTGAAACACTCATGAAAAACAGAACAATTTATTTTCCTCATCAATATTTGTCTTTTAAGTGATAATATTATTTCATTTGATGCAATAATTTCCCACACTTCGTTCTCCTTTGGAAACACCAGAAGTTTTTATTATCCTGTGTTATACACTGGAAAGTATTGTTTCTAATAATCTATGGAAAGATTAGGTTTTGTCTGTCTTTAATTTAGGTTTCTCTGAAGTCCAATTTTATTCTATGTTACTGAATGCTTATAGACTTACAAGTGTGACACTAATTGCCTCTACAGCCAAAAGCAACTGTGTCTTTCTGCTATACTCACTAGAGTTGCAATATATGTGCTAAAAGAAATGTCTTAATCCTAAACAGTAATAGGTTAACTTTATTATTAATATGCAGTTCTACCTCCGTTACTAGGGAATTTCCACTGATATTTAGGTGATAGATATTATCTATGCATCATATCTCTGATAAAGTTTAAACTTTCAGTTCCTGTAGCTCCTGGATTAATTTAAAATCATATTTCAACAAGAGGTTTGCACAAAGAAGGGTAAATTCATGTAGCAAGTCATATAAAAATCTGTGAAAGTGTACAGAAATATATATACTGGGCGGAAAGCAGTACCTGGGAATAATTCAAAGTATCTCAGAGTCTGTTAGAAAATCAATGTTAGATGTCATAAATAAAGATGAAAAAGGATTCTATGATGTAAAGATTCCTTCTTATTGGGGTGGGCATAGCACTGCTGGATGATGATATTTTCAGCTAAATTTAACTTTTTTAATGTGGTGAAGAGGATCAAGATTAATTCAGATAAGAAAGAATAAGGATGATTTTTGGAACCAAAACACACGCAAGAGTAGTCTGATTATGAAGTTCGGTCTCTGGTAAAGAGCTTTAAGATACCACAGTACAAGAGTCATGTGTTTCTGACACTTTGAGACAAAAATGAGATAAAAATTAACCATGCAGAGGCATGGTCATGCCCTAAGAGAGTAGTAGCAGTGCTGGAAATGAGAAAATATCGGAGGAAGAGGGGGTATATCTTATTACAAAGAATAGACAACATAACAAAAATATAAAACTAATGATCCTGTAACATAACTGGAAATGTATTTCTGCTAGAAACTGCCTGTTTGACGGAAAGGTAATGAGTTCTCACCTGGAGCATAAAGTCTGTTTTAGTTACACTGTTGTGTTATCTTAAGCTGTTTTAGTTTCAGAAGCAAGATATTAATAGTATAAACACCATCCAGGTTCTTCATGGAGCCCATGGAAGTAGCTTAGTAAGATTAATAAATCACAAAATTTTGATCATAAAAATAGCCCACTACCCTATCTTAGATACCTAACATTCACTGACTAAATGTAAATGACATAAATGATCATAATTAAGATAGATTAACTCAAATAGCTGAAAAAAAAACCAAAAAACCTCACCCAAATCTAAAAAAAAGAAAAAATCATAATAAAAGAAAATATATAGGGATTAAAAAAAACAAATCCAACAAACGACCACCACCACCACCAAAAAATATCTCAGTCCAAAGTTTTTATCAAAATAGTTGTTTAGTTAGGTCACCTAACTCTAACACCCCTGCCATGGGCAGCTACAACTTCCAGTAGATCAGGTTGTTCAAAGCCTCAAGGAATCTGGCCTTGAACATCTCCAGATCTGTTTTCCTTTTTTTTTTTGTTTTTTAAAAAAGATATATTTTCATGTCATATTGTTTTTCTTGTTACAAGAAAATGAGGAAACATTAAGTAGGATCTAAATTAGAGGAAAATAAATTAAAAAAATAATTTAAGAAATCCTCTGGTTTTCTTGATTTGTCTTGGTTTATTTTTCAAGGCTTTGTTAGTCAAAAATTCTCTGTATACTCAGAACAGTCCCATACTTGTCTCTTACATGGCAGGATAGTCATTATTGGCATAGTGGAGAAACAACTGAACCCAGCCAAGATATAGGTTTTCAGTGCATTGAAACTTAACATTTGGTGCAACACTTGAAAAGTATAAGGAAAAATTGTGCTGTCTGTAAAATCATCAATGACCTATTTTCTGCTACAGAAATTATGGAAGGTCAGTGTGCAGAGGTGAACTGATTCACTGAAGGAATTAGATCAGTGCTGTGTAATTTCTTGTATGGCCCTCTGTTGAAGAGAGAATAGATGGGATATTGGAAAAGTAACGAGGAAACATGAATACATCCTTTAACACTGCATGCACCTAGACTCAGAAAGGAGAAGATGCACCTGAGTTAGATGGTAGGAAAGACAAACTCTGGAAAGACTGTTGAAAAGAACAGAGAAGAGGCTGGAGACAAGCAAGGAGGAATAAAGGAGAGAGAAATCAGTAAGTCTAACATGGAGAAAACCCAGTCAGGATTGGAAGACAAAAAGATTGGACTGGGAACCCAAATAAGGAACAACATAACCTTGATACCTTATCATTCTGATATGATATTTAATTTCAGACCTTTTTCATGCCTCACCCTCATCTCATTCGGATAGGAAGGACAGCGACTCAGGGTACTTCAGCTATTCAATGATTTGTTTCATCCTCGTTGTTCTGTGTGTGTCCCTAGGCATTATTAACTGCATGCTATTGAAACCGCTCTCTGTTTACAGAATTATTAATTTCCTTATAGATTCACTCCAACCTTCACTTCAGCTGATTCAGCTCTTAGTGATATTCTGTCCCTGCCCATTAACTAAAATGTACCTACTAATTTACTCTTTTCCCAGCTCTCCCCCTCAAATCATTCTTTCAGCCCCACTAAATAGTTCACAGAGACTAGAGCTGCTGACTCCTGGGGCTCCAAAGGAGTGAGCCTTTTTATTTAGTTAATGTTCACTAATGGGTTTATTAATGCTCAGTAGGTATTCCATTTCATTGGTTTATGTTTCCTCTTAAGAGCACACACTGTCCTCCTGCACTGTGCTTTATTTTGTATTGGCTGGCTAGTGAAGAATTTCATTTGTCCTGTGCCGTTACTGCCATCTGCCTTGTCAGGCCTTTCTTGAAAATGAAATTGTGTCTCCACCACTTTGCCCTTGGTTAAATAAACAAGCCATAACTGCAGCTGTAACATCATTATCTGAGTATGCATCTGAAGGTCTTAGGATTTATTAGGGTGATGCAGCCATTACCATTGCAACTTGGCTTTATTGTATTCACCTTGCTGCATAACAGCATACGTGCAGCACTTCTGCTATTACTGGGAAAAGGCTCTACAACTCCAACTCTATTCTAAGAAGATTCTCTCCCATCCGTACTTACATAAAAATACCCCTTTAGTGCTCCTTTTTTTCTAATCTTTGTCCTTGGATTATTTCTTTTGTCTATTCAAGCTCTTTTCAGCTCTCTGACTTTCAAAGAGAAAACAGTGAAAGATGCTAAATGTGGTGTATGCAATGACAACACAGATGGTATTTCTGAAAACAGAAATTAAGGATGCAGGACTTTATAACAGTCATCTAGTGCTAGCATCACTTGGAAGAAGAGGAAATACATTCTCAATTGATAGAATTATGATAGTTTGTTTCATGTCAATGAGTCTTTAAAACAATTATTATATCATCTGCATTGTCAAGTTTAACTGTAGGACTCAAAGCCCTCAAGAAGGAACGGCAAACATTGATAATAACTACTTTGCATTTAATTTCCATGCACTATATGTTGACCTAACATTGTACAATACAGATATAGTGAGATTCCTTGCCTTGAATGCAATACATTTCTAATTCTGTGCATGAACTGTTTTATTCATAGTTTAGCTTCTGCATTAAAACAAAAATAATCTACAAAAAATACTGTCTGTGTAAAATGAAAGTAAAACTGTAAATCCTTTGGGGAACTTGCGTCTAGAGAAAAAATCAAACTCTGAAAATAAGGGAGTCCAGAGTTATGTACATGGTAACTTAAGCCTAGTTGTGGTCTTTGAGCAAAGTCCCAGTGCGTACATTACACACATTCAGCTCTTGAAGATTCCATGAACCCTACGGGACTAACTCACATTTCTGCCAGAACAGTTTTTCCACCTTCCTTTTGCTAGCTGGAATTTGTGTTGAGGTGAGAGCATTTTTATACTAAGCAAGTGGTGTAGACTTCTGGTATGTGTTGAAACATTGGATTTACTTTATGGGAAAAAAAAAAAAAAAGAAATTTACAGTATGTTTTAATGAATGTTATGAAGCAATTTAGTTTTGTTCTGGTTTTATTCTTTTTCATTAGTCCTATGAAACATGTTTTAAATTATAAATCAAAATATTAATTCCTTATCAGAAACTCTAGATAATACTCACAAAGCTTTAACAGAAACATTATACATTTGTATAATTAAGCAAAGTAAAAAACTAAACAACCATGATATTTGAAAAGTCATGGCAGTCAGAAGTCCCTGGTGACTGGAAGAAGGGTAACATTATGCCCATTTTTAAAAGATTTAAAAAGACGACCCTGAGGACTACCAACCTGTCAGCCCCACCTCTGTGCCTGGGAAGATCATGGAACAGATCCTCCTAGAAGCTACGCTAAAGCACATGAAGGACAGGGAGATGATTAATGGCAGTCAGCATGGCTTCACCAGGGGCAAATCCTGTCTGACTGACCTAGTGGCTCTCTGTGATGGGGTAACTGCAGCATTGGACGTGGGTAAACCAATGGATGCGATCTACTGGACTTCTGTAAAGCCTTTGACACAGTCCCCCACAACATCCTTCTCTCTAAATTGAAGAGATATGCATTTGATGAGTGGACGGTACAGTGGATAAGGAACTGGTTGGATGATCATATTCAAAGAGTAATGGTCAATGGCTCAAAGTCCGGATGGAGATCCATGACTAGTGGTGTCCCTCAAGAGTCTGTACTAGGACCAGTGCTGTTTAATATCTTCATCAATGATATTGATAGTGAGATTGAATGCACCCTCAGCAAGTTTGCGGATGACACAAAGCTGAGTGGTGTAGTTGCCACAGTGGAAAGACGGGATGATGTGATTGAGAGCAGCCCTGCAGAGAAGGACTCAAGGGTGCTGGTCGATGAGAAGCTCAACATGAGCCAGCAATGTGCACTCGCAGCCCAGAAGGCCAACTGTATCCTGGGTTGCATCAAAAGAAGCGTGGCCAGCAGGTCGAGGGAAGTGATTCTGCCCCTCTATTCCTCTCTTGTGAGACCTCATCTGGAACACTGCATCTGGTTCTGGAATCCTCAACCTATGAAGGATATGGAGCTGTTGGAACGGGTCCAGAGGAGGGCTACAGAGATGATCGGAGGACTGGAGCTTGTTCCATGCAAGGACAGGATGAAAGAGTTGGGCTTGTTCAGCCTGGAGAAGAGGAGGCTCTGAGGATACCTTATAGCGACCTTCCAGTACCTGAAGGGGCCTACAGGAAAGCTGGGGAGGGGCTAGTCACAAAAGCTTGTGGGGATATGACGAGGGGGAAAGGGTATAAACTGGAGAGGGTCAGATTTAGACTAGACATTAGGAAGAATTTTTTCACCATGAGAGTGGTGAGACACTGGAACAGGTTGCCAAGGGAAGCTGGGTCTCCCTATCCCTGGAGGTGTTCAAGGCCAGGTTGGATGAGGCCTTGAGCAGCCTGGTTTAGTGGGATGTTCCTGCCCATGGCAGAGGGATTGGAACTAGATGATCTTTAAGGTTCCTTCCAACCCTAACTATTCTATGATTCTATTATTCTGTGATTCTGTGATTCTATGATTCTATGATTCTATGAGTAGAGGAAATATTAGTGGAATGTGACCATAGATAATTTTTAGACATACTCCTTTTATGAGGTTTGAAAATTCTGTGCCCTTATGTGAATATGATTTAATATTGAACCCTATGGTTTCTCAATCCACACGAATCATCCAGCTAGTCTTCTAAATTCTAAAAACTTTATGGAAATCTCTTTAAACTAAATCGTATTATAAAGAGCATATCTGTTAGAAATTATAAAACCAGGCTGCATTTGTTTTCTTATTCCTCACGGAAATTTTTTCTCACAATATTCCTGCTTCTCTAACCTAACAAAATCATGTTCCAGCTCCTGCTTTGTTTTTCAGACTCAGATGTCCTTTGCCTTTCCTTTTCCACATATATTTATTCTTTTAAGTATGCAATAAATATTGTGACTATATTTTCTTCTTTAATTCATCTATTTGCCTTCTAGAATTTTCTTCCCCTGATGATTCAGATGAAGGTATTTTTTATAATCAGTTGCCCCTGTCTTTACCACTTGCTTGGTCCAATGAGTCTTTCTTCTCAAATTGAAAATAAATTATACTCTTTGCAATCTTAGAAAATTACATCTATATTCTTTTTCTATTTCAATTCTTTTTTTTTCATAACTGAATGCTTTGTCGTAGTGTCCATGCTAGAGTTTCTTTTGTTCAGTCATATCTGCTTTCTTCCCAGAAGAAAATTCTATACCTTACATTTTAATCAAGTTATGCTGTCCACTGTAATTTTTCATTTAGTTATTGCTTTCTAATTTCAAGTACTCTATCCTTCCCTTTCCTGGCTACTGGCCTTCAACCTTGTTAAATTTGCTTTTATTGAAATATAGCCCCTGTTTTTGTTTCCATGACTGTATTTCTTCCTGTTTCTTCCACTGCCTAATTGTTCTTTAAACTTGTTCTTCAGAGAATCCTCTTCTTTCTCTCCATCCATTAAACAATTATCTCTTTCTTATCCTACAAATATGTTTTCCACATTCATGCATATATTTATGCATCAATCCAAATTCCTCATTGTTTAAACAGAGACCTTAATAACTCTTTCTCTATTCATACCATTGTAATGTTTTCTGCTGACCTACTGATGGATTATCTTCTGATGCTTAGGTTGTTGATAATGACGGTAAGAAGCGTCAGTTCCAATATTAATGTCTAAAGAATGTCCAGGTGCTGATGTTAGGCTGATTGACTACCCTAGATTCCTTTTTTGTTACTCTTGGAGATGTGTGCAACATTTTCATTTTTCAAGTCACCAGGATGCTTTTTCAAAGATTACAGAGAATGGTCTTGCAATGATTTTAGAAAAGTCTTCTCTCAGAACCCATGGCTTTACCCTATTAGATGCACGTCAGAGCATAAGGTCTCATTTAGATGTCAAATTTATTTACAATTCCAACGTTTATATTTGCATTTCTTTATTGTCAGCTCTTCGTATTCAAATCATAGTAGTTAATCTTAGTTTTCTGGGTTTTTTTTCTTAATGATCTGGCAGTTATTTATGTATTTATTTTTCATAATTAAAAGTGAATTGAGCAATTAAATAATTTTCTGATACTGCTAGACTTAGCTTCTTAGGCAAGAACAGGTTTTATGCTCTAGATCAAACACAATAACTTAATAGAAACAACATATGCTTTTCACAGTGATGGCCCTGCTGTTTGTAACATATTTTTATATTCAGTGTTTAGCTAAACCGAGAGAATGGTCACTTGAAGTTTTTCCTATAATCAGTGGAAAACAGTGGAAATTTTAAAAGGTTAATTTAGTGGGCAGAATCATCCTCTGGATTGCTTGTGTATCTTCATTGATTGCAAATGACATTGAGAACACCAGGCCCTCTTGTTTAAAGCGTTTCATTTGAAAAATTAAGAAATTTTAGGTGTCAAAACTATGACTGAGGGATCTAAATATCATCACAATAGTTAAATCTTTTGGACCTATCTTTTTGGCAAAGCCACTTATATAGCAATAAATAAATAAAAAGGTAGGAAATATTTCTTGTACCTTTATTTAACTGATTATTAATTTTAGAGCTAATGAAATTTTATGTATTTGGATGAATTCCATGTTTGCAATGCCACTTTTTAATGCATCTTTATGTGTTCTAAAATTAAAATATTTATATCACATCTGTTATTTTATTTCATAAATATGTTAAATATTGAATGACTCTATAGCACAGAAACTCCTTGAACACATTCTGTCCACATGCACAAGGAATTTATCACATAGATATTCATATTAAATAGCTAAACAAATAAAGAATTGCCCCAGAGACACATATCATAACACTGAATTGCCATAGTTCATTTGTTGTTATATAATTACAGAGAATGTTTATCTATTCTTGCTCTATTTTTCTAACACCATCTTCTGTAATGTTTGGGGTCACAGAGGGAGAACTGTGTTTCTAGAATATTTTTCATGTTAACTGAGGAAAATGGCCTTTCCGAACTGATTTTTTTTTAAAAAAGTTCCCTTGTAAAGTGGAAATTACATTCCAAGTGGAGGTGTTAGTACATGTACTATTATCACTAATGGGATGACTTTTACTTTCTATGAATCACAGTTAGGATTTTTGGCATGAATTAAATTCTATTTAGCATCAGTTTTCTTATTAGTTTAAGTTCTGTTTTAATATTACCAATGTCATATTTACTCCCTTTTTAATCTTCACATGTAAGTATTTCAAAGGTATGTGAAATGTCTGAAGTTATATTCATTTTCTTGGAGCAACTTCCACAAGAACAATAAATTTACTTTTCATATTTTTCAGAACAGAATATGTGTAGTAATTATGATACAGAATAGTTTTAATTTCTTAAGAACTTTAAAAAGGGTAGGACTGAAGGTCCATTTAGTCTAGCATTTTGTCTTTGATGTGGCAGCTAAAACCAAATACCTAAGTAAGAGTACAAGAAAAGGACAAGGTTCTATGACCCTTCTGTATAAATGCCCTCTTAAATTCCAGCCATTTCTAGATGGTGTTTTCATATAACTATCAGTAACTTTAGCATCTCACTACTGGGTAGCAGCTTAGAGTTAGTATTTTTTAAAGAGGTGTGAAGTTTAAATATGACATTGGGAATCCCTCTTGCCATGCACTTCACTTTACACGTGGTAATAACTTCACTTGTTATTAAGTCTACCACAACATTGTCAACAAATGCAGTCTGAGCAAGAGCAGTGCATGTATCTTCATTCTGCTTTTGGATCATATTTCAGGGAATAGGTATCAAGTAAGTACCATGCCCATTTGTTTTTTGACCTTTCTGCCTGAAAGAATATTGTATATTACATGGATGACTATTACATTTAATAATGGTTTGGGTTGTTTGTTTATTTTTTTTCCTTTTGATATGTTTTTCTGTACAGTGACAACAGAACTGAGATGAAAATTTATATATATACATATATAGAGAGTGACCATTTGTAGTATTTTATACATATAGAAAATCTGTATCTCTTCATATACCTTGTTGGTGAGGTGTTTAGTGCCACCTGATGTGTCATTGTTAGTGTGAGCACACAGGATAAGGCAACTAAAGATCCTATAGTATATCTCATTAAACTGGTTCCTGCTGTCATAGCTTCATTCCAGCATGGGTAATTGTGTTCTGCCTACCCACATTTCCTGGAGTTTCAGTAGGTCATATTATTCTTCTAGACCTGGTGCTTTAATTTGTTATGCAATGTTCATGTGTGTTGTTGAGTACTTTCTGCGTTTCAGTGGTATTACTAATTTGATTAGCTCCTACCACTCTCACAGGCTGAATGAACAAGTCCTGTACAGCGCTTAGAGTTCCAATGATGAGAGATGCTATAGAAGTGAAGAGCATATATCATTATCTTGTCCTTGATCTTGATCTCTGTCAGTGTTCAAAGTTCATAGTGGAAGTATGTGAGTCATACGATGTTAAATATTTTCTTTTCAATAAAATACTTTGACATGCTGTAAAGGGCCTGTAAATTAAGTAAATAATATGTGGTCCGACACCAAAAAAAATCCAAGACTAATCCTATAGCTCAGAAATCAAGAGTGGGAAAGGAGAGACAAAGAAATAGTTATAGAGCTTCTTCTAATCTCTTAGAGTAAGACAAGGCTCAACTCTATCGCTTCACCCAGTACAAGTGGATGTGTGTTCAAACATAGATGTTTTCTTACTGTTGGCTGGGAAACGTCAATGTGCAGGAGGGAACAGCGAGTTAACAGCAAGTTTCACATGAAAGTGAAGAAATCCGTGACAAAAACATTTCAATTATTGACTGAAGCTTACAGTGAAGAGATCCCAAGGATCAAGTCGGTGCTCAAAGGAACCTATTTTTTGTCAGTAAGTGATGTGAAAGCAAAAATGAGGGATATCCTCAATAGCCTTTCGAAGAATGATGTGCAGCATTACTTTCAACGTTGACAGCATTGCCAGCAGCTGTGTGTCAACTCTGAATGGAATGGAGACTCAGCCTGGATTTGGGCTAGTTCTGGAATCCCCAATATAAGGAGGGTATGGAACTGTTTGAACTGGTCCAGAGGAGGGCTAAAAGGATGATCAGAGGGCTGGAGCACCTCTGCTAAGAGGACCGGCTGAGAGATTCAGGGTTGTTCAGCCTGGAGAAGAGAAGGTTCTGGGAAGACCTTATAGAGGCCTTCCAGTACATGAAGAGGAGCTAAAAGAAAGCTGGGGAGGGACTCTTTACAAGGGCATGGAGTGATGAGATGAAGGGGAATGGCTTTAAATTGAAAGATGGATCACATAGAGTAGACATTAGGAAGAAATCCTCCACAATGAGAGCTGTGAGTCACTGGAACAGGCTGCCCAGGGAAGGTGTGGATGCTCCCTCCCTGGAAGTGTTTGAGGCCAGGTTGGATGGGGTCTTGAGTGGCCTGGTCGGGTGGAAGGTGTCCATGTCCATAGCAGAGTGGTTGGAACTAGGTGATCTTTAACGTCCCTTCCAATCCAAACCTTTCTATGATATTAAGACTCTGTGATTCTAAGATTCTATTTCAAAGGTGATTTTCACAGTCAATTTTCTTGATTTGTTAAATAAAAAGAGGTACAGGCACAATCTCAGGTTGTTGGGTTTTTTCTGTCAGATTTCATATATAAAAAAGACAGTATAAACAGTATTTTAATGCAATACAGATGAAATGTGATACAATAGAATTCTTTAAAAGGTTGTATTTGCTGAGTTTAGAACAAATACATATTACCTGATTATTTATTTAAATAAAATTAATTTATTTCCCTAATAAACAGAATAATAAACAGTTTGTTAGATTTGGGCTGATTTAACTATTCCTTTTACTGAAGATATTAATAATTTATCATTTTTGGAAACAGCACACTGGACCAGCTGGAAAAAAATTACTTTAACAGGATCTTAGAATGTAAGTTCAGTGGGACTTTTAATTTATTTAGACATCACAAGACCATGCACCTAGTTTAACAAATTGACAACAATATTTGTTTGGATTCCAAATTCTTAAGTTGTGTGAAAGTGAACCACAGGAAGCCAGAGGCTCTATTTGCTTCTAAGAGGTAAATGCTTTGATGCTTTAGACTGCTATAATAGCCTGTTAAGTTTCTATTAGAATGTTAACACGAGAGCACCAGCATGTATTTTCTTCACTGAGAAACGCACTGGTACACTTTCCTCCTCTACTCAGATACTAAGCATTACCTAAACTTAAGAAAATATTCTATTTCCCTCCAGAAACCTCAACATAATTCCTGTGCCAGTAGTTAAAGATTCAAGATATTTGTGACCAGGCTCTTGTACACTATACAAACTGCCAGATACAGTAAAATTTTTGAGCTCATACTATCCTCTTTGGACAAGTCCTCATCACATATTCTCCAACACACCTACATGAGTGCTTTCATCATCAATTTTTTCTCTCTCCTTACTGCATCCCCCACAGGTATATTTCTTTCTGTTTCCTCAGGTACACTCATGGCAAGGAACTATGACACTCTTCTTTTTACATGGACAATTATGGGATCAGAATCTAGGAGTTCATATCAGGAACCTAGTAGTATAAATACAGCACAAAGTGATCTTAATTTGTCTTTGACACAAAGAGTTCACCGTAACCACATATGATCACCATTATGGGAAATAGAAAACATTGGTCCAAATTTTTAGTTTACTATAAGGCAAAGAAATAATGAAGAGTGAAAAAAATACGGGAATCACAGGATGGAAAATTGGAGGAATAGTCACTGTCTCATTACAAAAATTGGAAAAAAATAGTTTCTTTTTCTGTGTGTGTGACATTTGTAGTGCCATAGGGATTTAACATTATCTCAAAAGACACTGAATCCTCTGAAACAGTTCTGAATTAGAACAGTAACATTGGCTACAAAGTCTTTGTTAAAAAAAAAAAAAAAAGCAAACCCAGAGGTATGAGAAAGAGTTTTAGCTTAATTTACTTTAATCTCATCATTCAATATTCAAACAAAAACAGCAAGAAATATGAAAATCAGTAATCTTATCTCTGCATCACATACAGAATTTGTCTACATAAAATTATTTTGAAATCTGTGTTTCAAATAAGACGCTGACCATATCAAGTCGATGAGTGTTCCTGAGCCATTTTATCAGAAGATCTTACTTCATATAGAGGTGAAGTTATAGGGTTTACAGCACAAGGTGCAGCAATTTTTCTCAAGAGTATCTCAATGTCCTTTTTACTAAATGCACTACAGGCAATGCTGACCACTTTAATCTTTCAGAGAAAACCTTATAGTCAGCCACACTTAGTAAAGTTCTTTATGTAAGTCTTATCCTCTGGGCCCGAAGTCTTCAAACTAGAGCATGACCTACAGTAGAGTGTAGTCTGCTTTAGCTCTGTCCCTTCCTCCAGGCACAGATGAATGGGAGATGGTTAAAATGGGTCACATTAAGCTGGAAAAACTTTCTGTAAATTGTCTATGGCTGAACCCAGTTTTGCAGACTTCTAAAGGTATATGGAATAAATCTCACACAGGCTATCCATGAAGTAAAATAAACAGGTTTATGTCTTTTTCACAACTCCCTCCACAGACACTAAGTTAACCAAAAATTCTTTCCCAGAATACTGGTGTGATGAGCTATAATTTACAGTGATATGTAATAAGTGAAGAAAAACTGGTCTTTTGTGTTTTACAAGTGGCACCAAACTCCTTCTAAAACTCTTTAGGTATCTTGAGAAGACAACAAAAGAGAAAAACATAGGTGTACACAGTCCAATGCCTCAGTTTCCCTACACTCTCCATTCAAAGGTGAGAGGAATTCAGGGATTACTATACCTTCCTTCTTTTTTCATAGAATCACTAGGTTGGAAAGGACCCACTGGATCATTGAGTCCAACCATTCCTAACACTCCCTAAAACATGCCCCTCAGCACCTCATTCATCTGTCCCTTAAACACCTCCAGGGAAGGTGACTTGACCACCTCCCTGGGCAGCCTGTTCCAGTGCCCAATGACCCTTTCCATGAAATTCTTTTTCCTGATGTCCAGCCTGAACCTCCCCTGGTGGAGCTTGAGTCCTTTCCCTCTTGTCCTGTCCTCTGTCACTTGGGAGAAGAGGCCAGCTCCCTCCTCTCCACAACCTCCTTTCAGGTAGTTGTAGAGAACAATAAGGTCTCCCCTCAGCCTCCTCTCCTCCAGGCTAAACAATCCCAGCTCTCTCAGCCGCTCCTCGTAAGACTTGTTCTCCAGCCCCCTCACCAGCTTCATTGCTCTTCTCTGGACGCGCTCCAGAGCCTCAACATCCTTCTTGTGGTGAGGAGCCCAGAACTGAACACAGTACTCAAGGTGTGGTCTCACCAGTGCAGAGTACAGAGGGAGAATCACC
The DNA here is from genome assembly GCF_017976375.1 of Cuculus canorus. Lineage (NCBI taxonomy): Eukaryota > Metazoa > Chordata > Aves > Cuculiformes > Cuculidae > Cuculus > Cuculus canorus. The sequence continues at coordinate 40,258,725 of NC_071401.1, forward strand.
TCCCTGGACCTGCTGGTCACTCCGTTTCTGATACAAGCCAAGATGCCAGTGGCCTTCTTGGCCACCTGGGCACACTGCTGGCTCATGTTCAGTCGGCTGTCAACCAACACCCCCAGGTCCTTCTCCTCTAGGCAGCTTTCTAGCCAGACTTTTCCGGGCCTGTAGTACTGCATAGGGTTGTTGTGCTCCAAGTGCAGGACCCAGCATTTGGCCTTGTTAAACCTCATGCCGTTGGACTCGGCCCAGCGGTCCAGCCTGTTCAGATCCCATCCAGTTTAGTGTCATCTGCAGACTTGCTGAGGGTGCACTCAATGCCTTCATCCAGGTCATTGATAAAGACATTGAACAGAGCTGGACCCAGTACTGAGCCCTGAGGAACCCCACTTGTCACTGGCTTCCAGCTGGAGTTAACTCCATTGACCACCACTCTCTGGGCCCGGCCATCCAACCATCTACCATCAACTCTGGAAAATGCCTTGCATTACAATTCTTCTCAGCTCAAACTGAAATGTAGTGCTCAGTCTGTAACTATGCTAAACATCAGATTTTTTTACACTAATGTCTAGAAATAATTTCAAAGACAAATATAGATGTTATAGCACTAACTTCATGCTCTTTAATACAAGTCTTAAGCAAATTATCTACAAAGGGACAAGTCAAACCTTTTCGAGTATAGAATTTGTTCAGAAAAACAAGAGATTTTTTCAAATGAGCACAATTTTAGATTCATAATCACAGAATAAAATATGAAAACAATGAATGCATTGAACCCATGAACAAAAAAATGTATAACAAAGTTAATGATTTTGTATAGTACTGCTAAGAGAAAAATAGATTGGAGCTTTTTAATGAATTGTAGGAATAGGCTCTTTCATGATAAGAAAAATAAACATAATAGGCTGTGCAAATTCAGATAACAAGAATACTTCTTACATTAAAAGGTAGGTTCATTTGAGGATTCATTTAAAATTAATAGGATCAATAAGCAAACACTAAGTGGTCTAGGTTGTTATGTAAGGTAATTTAAAAAATGCCATGAGGAATTGTTTTAAAAAGTTCAACCAAAAGAAGTTGTAATTTCACCGTACCCAAGTGGAATGACTTCCTGCTTTGAAAACAGATGTAAAATACAGTATGTTTAGACAGAAATGCATATTTTGTTCTAATTTTTAGTGCAGTAAAACCCAGTAGAATAATTACTTTGACTTTTTATTTCACTTTCGTTCATTTTTCAGGTAGCCATATGTGAATTAAATCTCACAGTCAACACACAAGCTACTTCTTACAATATGACGAAGCATATTTCAGGAATATATTAGAGAAAAGTGTTTGAGAATAACATGGAAGTTGGTAACCGGTGAACAGACTTATTTACAATCTATATAAATGATTTGCTTTCTACTTCTGTCAGCTCAAACACATTTGATATAGGCAGTTAGTATCTGTTTCAACTGTCTTTATTATCTAAACCCCCAGAGAGTCTAAGGAGCAGGAAGGTAAGTGGGATGTCCAGCTAGTCAAACAACAGAATACTACAAAGATCAGTGTAGAAGTAACTGTTATAATACATAGAATATATGAGGCAATAAAATTATCGTACCTCAGTTCTGTGATGATGATTAAAACTAAGAGCAAGTGGCACACTTGCAAAAAGAAATAATATTAAGTTTAAACAACTCTAGATCACTGCAGATGCAGTATTCATAATACAAATCTATCCTTTCTGATAAATGAGATACAGGAATTAGTATCTGCCATTGTAAATGTTCAGAGGAGGAAGAATTCCCCACTAGAGTTTTAGGCTTTCAGTCTCACAGGAGGTGATACAGCCTGTTTAATCTAACTGAACAAATTCTTTACACAGTCAATGAACAGGCAGACAACTCTGGTGATATGAAGGGGTAAATAAATCAATCCACATAATCTTGATGCTTTGTCTTTCCACTGAATATACCTGTTCTCTCAATGTCTTCAGAGAATTCTGCTTCTGTTTGATGTCTGCTTCTTCCACTTAAAAGTACAGGGAATCCCAGGAAATGATAAATAGATTAATCCATTTGGGATACCAGCCCTCCTAGATGATAGGCACAGAATAGACAAGCACAACTCCTTTTGTTTCTTTCATAACATTTGCAGAGTGAAAGCATACACTCATGGAGTAAGAGTCTAGCTTCTAATCTCTGAGGCGGTGAAAGACTCAGTTTAACTCTCCTGTTCCACAGATGAAGATCTTCTGAATTATATCATGGATAACATAGGTAGAAATACCTATAGTGCACCCTAGGATGAAAGTATCAGAGGTACTTAGAAGCATCAAGACTAATAAAAGGCAAATTTTACCAGAGGATTTATCTGGAAGAGAGGGAGATTTAAAATTCTGAATCCATGCCTGCAATTGTGTTTGCTTACTGTTCAATAATGTTCTTATAGAAAACAGATGCACAAATCTCCTAATATTTGCCCTTTCCTGTGGCATTACGTTCAAGTAGCCTCAGCCTGAGGTCACAGTCTGTCTTCCTCAGATGGCTGGTTACACTGAGTGCCCTGAGTGGAAGACAATCATTTTTGGTGAGGGTTTCTTTCCCTTCAATATTAGGTCCTCTCAGAGTTACTTTCTATGTTTTCAAGCAGTCTACTGTTGACATGCTTTGCCTGTTGGTCCAAGGCTTTAATGATACAATAGTTACTGATTTGTTAAATCTTTATCACTTACAGCATATTTTTAGGGTAAAACCAGATAATTGCACAAAGCTAACGTACAGCTAAAATCAAGATAAGCATTTGTCAACTGCTCATTAGATCACTTTGTTCCCTCAAGAACTGACAATCCAAAAAAAAAAAAAAAACCCTGCAGTCAGTGTTTTTAAACATATGTAAAGATTGTGACTGTCATTAGTAATAACAACACATGGCCATGGGCCTGTAGAAATCTGGGCAGACTCATGCCTTTTTGACTTCTTTCTCTACTGCATCTAAACAGAATAACCTGTGCAATGACAAAACAGTCTGAACTTCCACGAGTTTCAGTATGGGATTTAGCTGGATGTGGGAGGATTTAAGCCATGCATGTTTTCTAATGCAACTGTAGAGTACCTAGGATGTAAAACTGCAAGAGATCACAAGTGTATAACAATAACTATAATAACATGCTTTCAAATTGATGTTCATCTGAATATATCCTTAGTAGAGATGAAAGCCTGTTTCTTAGCTAGCACCTCAGGATCCAACCTGATCTTTCATATGAACCTCAGTTCTCCTTTACTGAGATGCTTTAGGAAACCTTATATCCATGCACAGGCTGTTTGCAGTAAAACTGACTTTGCTGTAATGCCTCCAGCTATAATGATGTAATACTTCTAAATTAGGTGTTAGTTGTTTTAATAGTGAAAAATCATTACTTCAGGAGACCTACTTATTACCGTTATCTCCCAAATTCAGTCTGCTACTGTTTAGTCTATGAGTGAGTCTGCAGAATTATCTCCCTTCCATCCCAGTTACTTTCACAGCTCTGCTGTGCTCCCTTGTTTTTTTTCTGAAAATAATCTGTTGCGTGTCTACAGTCTGTCCATCAGAAATTGTCTTTCAGAAACATCAATAACAACCCTCATAATACATAAAACCCACGACTGACTTTATCTGTGTCAATTGTGTTCCATGTCTTCAGATATTTTAGTGTCTTTGAACTGTATCTTGTACCCTGTCACAGATGAATGTACATATATTCCTATCATTTTCTATGCATTCAGATTATATAAACTTTCTGAAATGGGCTAGACTAAATTAAGCCGTTTGATTCTTAGCGTACCTCTAAGTAAATCTCAGCTGCTGACAGGCTAGTTTTATGGTCCTGTGTAGCTTTTATCTGTGTACGGATTTATGGTTTTGAAGTGCTACATTAGTATCTAATGAAAGATACTCCTTCATTCCAGGTCATGCTAAATTGGTCTCTAAATGAGGCTCTCGAACAGTGCTGTGTGCTTTGTTCAGAAATAATATCTCATCTTGTTTCTACTGCTATTGGTTTCATCTTTTGCCAAAAATGGATCATACTTTCTACTTGAAATTTTCAAATTTTGGAGTCTATTTGAACCTCTAACTGCTCTAATGTTGTATATTTTTTTCATTTTTCTTTTTTTTTTTTTCCTTGAAGGTACTTGACCCTTGCTCTTTTCAATCCATTGTAACTCAGTCTTTGCTGCATTTTTCCGTTCCCAGCTTCCTTTCCATCTAGTCTGGGCTGAATGTTTCCTTCCAGAGTTGTCATTGTAGCCTCAAATATTTCTAAAGGTTGACATAATGTAAAAGTTTTGGGAGTGCTACTTTATCTGGAGGTTTTTTCTGTGATTTTGATTCTTTGATTCCAATCGCTAGCACATGGAATGTACTACAGCAGAACCTTTCAAACAGCATTATTCAGTGCATCAAATTAATTTTTCTCCACCTGATTCTTTGAAATTTGACTTTTCTTAAGAAGATAATGTTATAGCAGAAGCTTCTGTTATTACACCATTAAAGAAAAACTCTAGCATGTTTCCATTCTCTTAAAGTCCAGGATTTTTATACAGATGTTAAAACCTTCCTTTAATATATTTCCTCACAGGGTTCAGTAACATTATAAGCAAATTTTACATGTCTAAGGGTTTTTTGCGTGTTTCAGTCTTGGTTCTTTTTCTCTCGCTCTTTGCTTGCTCACTTCTTTTGATGCAGCCCAGGATACAGTTGAATTTCTGGGGTTCAAGAGCACATTGCTGACTCATGTTGAGCTTCTCATCCACCAGCACCCCCAAGTCTTTCTCTTCTGGGCTACTCTCAATCCATTCTCCTCCCAGCCTGTATTTTGTGCTTGAGACTGTCCCAATCCAGGTGCAGGACCCTACGCTTGGCCTTGTTGAACTTCATTAGTTCACAAAGACCCACCTCTCAAGCCTGTCAAGATCCCTCTGGATGGCATCCCTTCCCTCCAGCAGATTGACCACCCCACACAGGTTGGTGTCCTCAGTAAACTTGCTGAGGGTACACTCAATCCCACTGACCATGTCTCCAACAAAGATGTTAAACAACGCTGGTCCCAATACCGACACCTGAAGAATGCTACTTGTCACTGGTCTCCACTTAGACATTGAGTCATTGACCACAACTCTTTTTGAGTGTGACCATCCAGCCAATTCCATATCCACCAAGTGGCCCATCCATCAAATCCATCTCTCTGCAATTCAGAGATAAAAATGTTGTGGGGAACAGTGTCAGATGCCAAAATATATATTTATGAATGGTTTATATAATGTCTTTGCCCTCAAACACAGCATTAAAGAGCAACTATCTTCCCTATTACATATCTGACTCGAACTTCCATTGCAGTTATCATGTGAATTCTCAGTTATTCAGCGTTAGATCTCTGCTTAGCTGTCCTCTAGAGTGAATATACAATGCTTTATCAAGTATAGCTCTAGTTGTATTTGAAAGATGTTTGTTGTCAGATTTTATGGAAGGTTTTATTGCCCTGTAGTGTCCACATACAACACTATCAAAATTCTTAATACTAGCCCATAGGATAAAGTTAATTTGTTATTGGGACTTTTCACCTGAACTTTGTATGTAAGAGCAAAGTGATATAAATGGAATAATTAGATATGTTTTATTATCCATGTACATAGCAGCTCACTATTCTCTTATTCCTAATGTTAATAGTACTGAGAATGCAACTCATTTTTCTTAAATAAAGTTTGTATTCTGGAGTGACATTCTTTATATAAATAATTTTGAAAAGCATAATGATGTTTAATGTACAGGTTTCTACTTTATTTTTTTGAATTAACAAGTGAAGTTAGTAAACAGAATTATAAAGTATTTGAAAAGAAGGATTGATTTAAATAAAACTGCAGCTATCATTTTCTTTTACAGGGCAATGCACAAATTCTTAACAACTCTATTTCCCTTTTTTTAAAAAGTCAAACATAAATGTTATGATGGTGATCTTCAAGGCACTTCTGGGAAGGAAATAATATACAATGTAGGAAAACAAATAAGCAAGAATAGTTTCTTCCCTTCATTCTTTTTGTCCTTAACATAACCTTGAGATGACCTCAGATTTTTTTTAAAAATAGCTAGTTTAGAAATAATAGTGTATAGCAGATTAAGTGTTTTAAGTAAAGAATAATACTGGTTATATGCAATCACAAGTTTTTAATGCATCTTGGGTGCATTAAATTACATGATTAGATGATTCATATTTCTTGAAAGGTGGAGAAAGCTTATCTGTGGAAAAGATATCAAAGTATATTTCTAATGACTGTAAACTGGGAGTGCTATAACAAAAGCAGCAGCAAACATTGGAAAATGTAGGGAGGATATCTGATCTATTATTATAGAGGGAAACAGTCAAACAGAAGAACAATTGGAGTTAATCTTTCATGTAGGTTAATAAACCTGCACCTTACAGATTAAATCAATGTTATTACTGTTGCTATATGAGGGAGATATTTCTTTTTTCCTTTTTTTTTTTTTTTTTTCTTTTCAGTTGAATCCAACTTCAACTTCTGTTTAAAGCAAACTTTTATATCCTGGATAAAAATGACAATCCATGCCCATTCAAACAATCTCTCTCTCCATCTGGAGTGAAATTCTTACTCATAATGCATAATTTACATTTCCAATTTGCTTATGACTAATAAATATTCTTTCTTGTTATTTTTTGATGGAGTGCATTGGTCCTCAGAGGAAATATTTACTAATAAACTGTTAAATAACTTGGTATCTAAGACCAGATAATAATACTTATTCTTAAGTCAAAATAACATACATTATGCTCCTAATTGGATTATATCAAATACCAGCCCATCCATATGAACACTCTAGTCTAGCTATTATGAATATAGTTCAATATACTCAATAAGTGAATCTAGATTTCCCAATAAATTTAATAAAACATGATTTAATAAATTATCATAATCATAATTAGACCTAGTCTACTTTTAGGCAATGTCTTAACACAAAACTCCACTCCTTCACTATCAGTTTGTTGTTGTTGTTATTAATCAAGCTGTCAAAATACAAACTTCAGTACATGACCATTTTTGGCTTAATGAAACTTCTCCACACTTGAAAAATTTTTGATGGACAGAAGCAAAACATAAATAACTTACTGAAAATGAGATCTAACTTTTGAATGCAAATCAGAATAAACCACAGAGGTATTATTAAAATATTCTGCTTTCCAGAGAGGACAGCTACTTGTCCTGTAACCATTTCTAAGAATTGTTGTATTTTTAACAACCATACCATCAATAATCATGATATATTATGCAAAGAAAATTACTGACTTATAATATTCATCATTATAAAAACGGGACTTTAAGAAATGAAAAAAATAATTAAATTTAAAAAAAACCTCCACGATTATTCACAAAGTAGGATAACAGAAGTCAAAACAAGAATCTAGTAACATACATTATTTTTTAAATGCTGAATGCAGGTTTCCTTCTGAGGACAAGGAAATCTCTACTACACTGAGAAGCTGCACAGACAAATAGATATGAGCATAGAATCTGGATTCTTATTAGTAGCTAGAATGGTCAATTCACAGAAAGATGTATGGGAAGAAACATTATTCAGATTTGAAGTGCAAAAATGCTCATGTGATGAAAAATACATATTGTTCACTACAAAGGTGTAACTAGGAGGGAAGTAATAACTCTACTTAGCTCTAGCATTGTTAATAAAAGTGGTAAATGACTCATTCTGGTAGCTGCCTGTATCGGAGAATTTTTGTAGTACACAAAAAATACATCAGCAGCCCAAAATTCTATGAGTTTATAAGAAAAAGATCCTGTTGTCCAGGATGAAATAATAATTGAACACAGTGCTTTACCTTGCTTTTTAGGCATCATATATTATTAATATTTTTGCTCAGATTTGCTTCCTGACAGTGAATATTTCATTAAAACACATCTTCTGTCTATGCCTAATCCTGTTCTAGTAAACTCTAGATGCAATGGGCCAGTATAGTACTACTTGACATTAAGCTATGAGAGCTTTTAATTACACACAGTTCAAGTAGATTCTCTTCTGCTTAGCTTTTTACTTTTTTTTCCCCATAAGTCCTAGGATGGTAGGTTAATTATTGTTTGGCTTTAGCACAGTACATTTGAAAGCATTTTTTTTTTTTTTAAATTAAGTTTCTCTTTTAGACTTAAACCTAGAGATAAAAAATAATAATTATATTAATAAAATAAGTATTTTTTTAAAAATTTTGAAAACCTTTTAAAAAACTTTGTTATGTTTCAGGTCAGAGAGAGATTTCCCTTCTGCTCACACTGGATATAGGGGACATCACTTTTCAGGTTTCTCGGAAAAAAGTATTTTTATGATTTAATATTTTTTTTTATTACCTAATGTGGGAGTTGCTCTGCTAGAAGTCAATATTAGCAGATATGATAGCATTAAAAATTTGAGCCCTATTATTAAAAAATTAAAACAAAAAATATAAAAATGTCTTATTATTTAAATTATAGTGATTTCCTGTATTTAACAAGTTTGTAAAGTCAAAACAACAAAAAAAATATGTAGTGTAAAAAGACTGAGAGTGTTTTTAAGGGAGCAAAAACCAATAGCAGGAAAAAGCTTACTTTATACAGAATATATACTTTCCTGTTTCAAAATCTCTTCCTATAACATGTAAACTGTAACTGTTTAAATTTCTTTAGATATCAGTTCTTAGTACATGGGATATAGCAGAAAAGCAGGATAGTCTTATTTTTTACTCTCCTGATTGATCTTAAACTCTTTCCTGCAGTTTCTATCACATTCTTTTGTGTTTTAATGCAGCAACATCCACTTTCCCAGTTTTTTTCAGGTAGGAACTGTTTTAGGAGTTACTATAGTAGTATAATCATTCATATCTAATCCGACCATCATTAAGGAAGGCCTACTATCTTGTGTTGCCACAATGAAAACTGAGTGCATAAGAGAAATTTGGTAGTAACGAATCCCATCCAGCTATTTAAAGGACAGCTTCAGCCAAAATATAACTAACAGGAGCATAAAACATGCTTACTTCCAGAAGGCAAATATCTCCTCTGTTCTAGGATAGAGAAGATAAACACTAGAAGCACAATCTAACACTAGATCTTCACAGTATCCATTCGAAATCCCGGACAGTCTAATGAAGAGTATCCAGTTTATAATATTATTTATACACAGTCTTGTGCTCAGAACACAGTTCCTTCTATGAAGAGCGGCTGGAATGGTAGTGCTGCGATGATCCATCCCAAAGATGAGAATTACAAAAGTACGAAAATACATTGTCTTTTGTTGAATAAATAAAAGATAGTAGAAAAAAGTTAATAAGCTTTCAGTATACAAGTCCTTCTTCAGATTTGAAATATAAACTTCAAGATAAGAATGACTGTCTTTAGTTTCATTTGATTATATTAAATTAGAGAATTTGAGAGAAAGACTGGTAGAATGCGTAGGGAATTTTGTTTGCACCACATCCTCTTTGTAAGCAAAACATTAGTTCTTGAAATGCAAACTAGTTTATCATCTTTGTAACACAGAAGAAGAAGCTTACACTTGCTTATGAAGAAAATTATTGTGTTGTACAACCATTTTTTTATTAACCCTTTGTTTTTAATGTCTTCTGAAGTTATGAATTTAACTTTCTAAGGTTATCTTCTGAAAGTGTTTCTGATCAAGTTCTAAGGTCAGAAATGAAACATGTGGTCTGCGAAAAATATTTCTCCACTCAATTGACTGTCTTCCCAAGCTTCTCTTGGTGTGCAGTGGCTATTCACTTTCACCTGCATAAAGTAAATGTTGTTGATACTTAGGATGAATTTTTATGTTCCAGGACAATCATTTGTAATATTTATTTACTCTAGTGGATCTGTTCCACGAATGGAGCTAATTACAATGATTATGGATAATTAACGATTATCCACCAATAATCTAGCTAGTTCATCATCTTTATTAGAGGTGGTCATGATGCAGATCACCAGGTCTGACCTTGGTGATTCCTGTATGCAGATGGTTGTATCTGTCCTTCCAGTCCCAGACCCTCATATCTGCTGTATAAGGACCCCTGAGGAGACAGTAAACAAGGAGGAGCTTCTCCTGCTGCCTCAGAAAGAGACGTGTTTCCATTCAACTCTATCCCTCAAGTCCCATATTGAATTCAATAAGTGGGAAAAATATTATGTGTAACCATACCTCATTTCTACAATGTATGAATAGATAGTATTTTTTGCATGTGTATAAACTAAACATGCTAAAATCACAAAAGGTTTATAATGAAAAAAATATATATTTATTCTGGTATTTGCCGTTCTACTGTATGGTTAGAAATAAACTTGTATGATGTATATTTATTTTTAGTATGTGTTACAGCTGATGAATATTTATTGGTTATTCATAGGCTCAGAGAAATCAAAGACGCTTTTTTTTCGATAGACTTATAAAGGAATATTGCTCTTGATGTTTTAATGATTCAGAAGTTTCTCTCCCTTTAGTATTATGGATTTTTCCTGTTTCTTTATTTTTCTTGTCAATTTTATATGCTTTTTGAGTTTGCTTTTAATGTTGGAATACAAATAAAAAGTGATGTTCATTACAGGAAAGAAAATGTCACTCCAAGCAAAGAAACAAGGTAGTTAAAACTTCTTGGAGAAATGTAAAACTTCAGATGTTTTAAGGTGTTGCCAGTACTATATTGAAAAAAGTAATTTAATTGATGAAAATGACAGTGTTTGGCTGCATTGATTTAAGATCAGTTTAATCTGAAATGCTGAGTATACAAAGAAGTCAGTCCTTGTTCTGATAGTCAGCTAAGATGTCTGTTCCGTATGAAATCTCCCTGAATTCACTTGCTGTGGGTTCACTTTTACTAACAAGATCTTCAAGAAAGAGTTTTCTTTAGTTCAACTTTATTTTTCAATTACTTTATGAATGATTCTCTTCTTTATATTGTTTCTAGGGGAAATTGATCCTGTTTGAACTAACTGCTTAAAATGTTTTTGTAAATTGCTAAGCTCTAAGTTAAGTTTTCAGATGTTTACACATTTATTTTCACAAGAAATGTAAATGCTTGCCTCCCTCATATTATTTAAAATGGTGTTTACAGATCTTCATCTTCAAGGGTTTGCTCAATACATTTTAATAATTTCAGAAAATAATAGTGGTAAAATTAATTCTGTGGTTATTCATGTCCAGTATCAGCAATATCAGTGCTCTCTTTTTTATTTTTCTCTGCAAAAAGGACAATATAATGAAGTATTTTATGTTACTTTGCAGTTATTTTTCCTTCTCTCTCCTTTCCTTCTCTCTCCTCACTCATACTTCTATGATATCTTGGACTTCAGATGGTTGCATTCTCTCAAATCACAAACAGCAATTCGTGTATTTGAATTCTTTTTAGTATGTTTCCCTGTGTCTCCCTACTACTTTTTCCAAGTCAAAATATTTCACAAATAATGCAAATAAACAAAAGGAACCTTTCCATCATTATGTACACTAGGATATTTTTTATATGGTCCACTGATTTATTCTACCAAAAAATCCTTCGATATCCACTTATTTAAATATGTCTCATTAATTTATTTTAGTAATTTATTTCCTTTTTTTTTTTTCTTATCCAAGAGAACTTGGTTGCTGTTAACATATTTGAATTTGGTAAGGAGCCATTGTAGTGTTTTCCTCAAGTGATACATTAAGAACAAAATAACCCAACTGTCAGCAGCAATGAAATTCAAGTAGTAAAATCTAATGGTGGGATGTGATGTGTGCACTTAACTGTTTTAGTTACTGTTTCTTGATGACATATTTTATTAAAGGTAGTATGGCTTCTCTTCATATGTTTATTCATTTTTCACAAGAATTATATAGAATCTTTCATCTCTCATGACATTTTCTATTGGTGCCTGCTTTACCTGGTACAAAATCACTTTGGGTACTATATTTTCTTTATATTATCATTATTTTCTTTTTTTAAAATGGTTGAAGATTAAAAAGAACATTTCCTCATCCTAAAATTAATCATATAGTACTCTATTCGTGCCATTTTTCAGTTGTTGGAACATCATTAGCATCATTCAATACCTCTGAAGAACTGTTATTTTATAAGGGATATGTCTGCAAAAGCAAGACCCATGTATTTTCCAAATCCAAACAAAGACAGTTTTTCATTGGCACTGTCTGAAGTCTGTGGTTGTATAATTTTTCACCTCAACAGAAAGAGTAAATCAGACTTAATTTGAGATCAAGTCAGATTACACTACATTTATATGAAGTATTAGTTTCAAATATCTTCACACTAGGTCTCCTCCACTTTTCTTCCTCCCCCCCCCTTAGCCTTAAAATGGTCCATCTGTAACATTTTGCAGTACAGATTGCTATATTAAGCAGAAAGTGACAAGGCTGGACTGACCTAGTCATCAGAGTCAATGTTTTCAGGCTTTACTACATTACTATCTTCAAGAAAAAGACACAAAAGGTACATTTATTTATAATTCATTTGACTCCAAGTTTAATGTCAAAGGATAGATGAAAAATAAAGGGGAATTGAAAAAAGATTCAGTGAAGGAAACTTCAATATTCGTCTTTAAATAAATATTGAAATTCTTGTTGACTGTAATAATCCATTTTCCATAATCTTAATCTGGCAGAAAATCTACCTAGAATGTATTAGATCCTGAGAATACCTGAAACCTAGCTGACATCATCAACATTAAAACATACAGTCTATTTTCTTTCCATACTTCTTTCTCTCTTGAAAAATAAAGAGTTAAAGAGGAAAAGTTATTCAAAAAATATAAATGGAATGTGTGTCATGTAGAGTATTTTCTGTGTAGCCTAAACCCATGTAATTACAGTGCAGCGTCTGTAGGCTTCCATTAGAGTCAAGTGAGATATAATAGAATGGAAAGGTTTTCTTCTGCAAATTGCTGCAGCAATATGACTTTATTTTGTCACTTATTTCCAAATGAAGAAGGTGTGTAAACACTGATTACTCTGCCTTTGATCTCTTAAACATATTATAAAATATTTCAAATAAAAAAAAGGGATTTTTGGGGGCTTTGCAATTACAGTTCTGGGAAATATAGGTCATACAACAGAAATGTTAATTAGACGGGACTGCAAAAGTATTTTAAGTTCTTTAACTCTTGTCATAGCCACCTTTTATAGAAGGAAAAAGTTGATTTTAATATTTGCTGAATTAAAAAATATTGAAGCAAGCTAACTTTGGGCCCTCATTTCCATAATTGGCTTTTGCATGCTGGGTATTATTTGACACATTCATTTGATTAGTTTTCATTAAAAAAAAAAAGAAGTTCTAAAGCGGCATCTAACATAACCTGCACATTAACATTTCATTTCTTATCGTGTCTTTCTTCAAGTAGTCAGGTTATTGTGAAAATTACCCTTTTCATAACCAAGATTTCACTTGGGTATGCAGTCTATGAAGTTATTTAAAGGGAGAAAAAAAAGAGACATCAAATTTTAGCTGTTTTTTCTTGTCCTTGAAAAATGGGCAAGACACTTTTATTAGTTTTTAGCAAGACTTAATATTTAACTGCTTACCTTGCTGCTACAGATAAAAAAGTTATGATTTTGTGAAACCATCTAATTTTGAGGGAAACCTAGTGAGAGTGCATCTTAGAACTGATAATAATTATGCAGGACAGAGTTTCTATTCACTTCCATTTGCAATTTACTTCAATCAATAGATCCAAGCAAGTAACTGTGTGCCCATGGCCTTCAAAGTCAAAAATAAAATAAAATAAAAATAAATAAAAAAATTGCAAGGGCTGGTATTGCTCTAGGTTACCGTATGACTGTCTCTTGGTACTTCTGAAATATCCAGTTGGCCTCTCAGGCAAAATGGTACTTTGATGAAGTAGTACTGTGTTCTGGAATGTAGAAGTGTTTGTCTCCAGTGTGTAGAGAGAGAAAGCAGATTATCTATGTTTCAAATCATTGTGTCAGAAAATATGACAGAAGTTTAGATCCTGTTGAAACTATTTCTATATTCTGACGCACTAGTTTATTTACTGTGGCTATATATTCTAATAGATACCTGTGGTTTTCAACAGTGACATCATGAACAATATACAAAAGGCAAGAGGATTTCTCTATTAAATTGATCTGAGCATCTTATATTTAATTTTCTGATATGCTAAACATAATTACATCAGGAATGTCCATTTGTATGTCTACAGCTAGATGAGAGTGATGTAATTAGTATGGCTTGAAATTTGGAATGACATTAAATGAGGCTGGAGTCCATGCTGAAAAACAAGGTGCAGGGGAGAAAAAAAAAAACAAAAACAAAAAAAACAAAAACAAAAAAAAAACCAAAAAAAAACAAAAAACCAAAAAAACAAAAACCCAAAAAACCTGCAGGAAATTAAGATATAGGACACAGATTAAAATAGATATATGTTCAGACTGAAAGACATCATGTTTGTTCTAATTTATGCTAAGGCCTAGCATAGCATTAAGAACATATTATTGAAGATACCATGTTTTATTTGAATGTCATTTTGGTCACCCTGGTCAGCAATTCTTCATGGATTTTTAAAGCTTTGCAGAAGCCAACATCTCCCTAATCCTGAATTTCTTTGTAGAAACTCTCAAAGAGCATACAGAATATATAATGACTTTCAGAAGTAAAATTACAGCTGAAGTATAGACTACTAACTTTGGTTAATGAAATGAATGTGCCTTCCAGGGCAAGCTTTAACAGGGGTTAGTTTTAAGGTGAAGAATTGAAGAATGATCCTTCAAACTCAATCTCAATGGAGATTTTATATCTCTTCTATTGACTTTCATAAGAAAATAACCCCTGCCATATATGTAGACCTCTCAGTCTTGACACAGCCACTTTCTTCATTTAGGTACTCCCATACAATGTCATTTTACATATTCTATGACTTCTGAGATATCTGCACAGAACTGGGAGGTATGATGTCACTTTTGGAAGTCAAGTTGATACCCAGTAACTTTTGAAATGCATGAGGTGGTTAAGTCAAATCCTACATTTAGACGTTTTCATTTAGGTTTGTACAATATAAAGATGAATCCTCCACATCAAGACAGATCACAGATTCACCTCTAGAGATCATCTGGTCCAGCCTCCTGGCTCAAGAAAGTCCACCTAGAGCCAGTTGGACAGGACTGTGAATATTTATAAGGAGAAAGAATCCACAAACTCCCTGGGCAGCCAGTGACAAAGCTTGATCATTGCCTCTGATGCTTTCACTGGGAACTACTGAAATGAACCTGTCTCCATCCTCTTTGCAGCTTTTACTTTCTAGATATTTATATACATTCATAGAATCATCATAGAATCATAGAATAGTTTGTGTTGGAAGGGACCTTAAAAATCAAGCCCCTGTGATGGGCTGGGACATGTCCCACTAGATCAGGCTGCCCAAGGCCCCATCCAACCTGGCCTTAGACATCTCCAGGGATGGGGCAGCCACAGCTTCCCTGGGCAACATGTTCCTGTGCCTCACCACTCTCATAGTGAAGAAATTCCTCCTTATGTCTAGTCTAAATCTGCCTCTCTCCAGCTTATAGTCATTGCTCCTTGTCCTGTCACTAGAGGCCTTTGTAAAAAGTCCCTTCCCAGCTTTCCTGTAGCCCCCTTCAGGCACTGGAAGGTCATTATAAGGTTTTCTCTGAGCCTTCTCTTCTCCAGGCTGAAAAAACAACAACTCTCTCAGCCTGTCCTGATATGGGAGGTTCTCCAGCCCTCTGATCACTTTTGTAGACCTCCTCTGGACCCATTCCAACAGCTCCATACCCTTCTCATGTTGAGGATTCAAGAAGTGGACACAGTATTCCAGATGAGGTCTCACAAGAGAGGAATAGAGGGGCAGAATCAACTCCCATGATCTTCTGGCCACGTTTGTTTTGATGCAGCCCAGAATATGATTGACCTTCTGGGCTGCAAGCGCACATTGCCAGCTCATGTCGAGCATCTCATCAGCCAGCACCCTTAAGTCCTTCTCTGCAGGGCAGCTCTCAATCACACCATCCACCATCGTGTACTGAAAATGGGGATTGCCCTGACCCAAGCGCAGGACCTTGCACTTGGCCTTGTTGAACCTCATGAGGTTCGCACCAGGCCCACTTCTGCAGCTTGTCCAGGTCTCTCTGGATGACATCCTATCCTTCCGGTGTGGCAACTGCACCACTCAGCTTGGTGTCATCTGCAAACTTGCTGAGAGTGCACCCAGTCTCGCTCTCTGTATCATTGATGAAGATATTAACAGCACTGGCTCCAGTACGGGCCCCTGAGGGACACTGCTTGTCACGGATCTCCATTTGGACATCACTGCTCTCTGAATAGAACCATCCAATCAGTTTCTTTACATCAGACAGTGCACCCATCAAATCCATATCTCTCCAATTCAGAGAGAAGGATGTTGTGGGGGACCATGTCAAAAGGCTTTAGAGAGGTCCAGATAGATCACATCCCTTAGTTTTCCCATGTCCAGTGCTGTGGTTACCCCATCACAGAAAGCCATTAGCTTGGTCATACAGGATTTACCCACACAGTGCCCCACAACATTCTCATGGTTAAGTGCAGGCAGAGTGCAATAGATGGGTGGACAGTGAGGTGAATTGAGAACTGGCTGGATGGCCGACCTCAGAGAGTTGTGATTGGTGGCATAGAGTCTATTAGGAGGCCTTTAGTCTACGGTGTTCCGCAGAGGCCAGTACTGGGTCTAGTCTTGTCAACATATTAATCGATGACCTGGATGAAGGAACAGAGTTTATCCTCAGCAACATTGTTGATGACACAAAACTAGGAGGAGTGACTGATAACACCAAAAGGCTGTGCTGCCATTCAAAGAGACCTAGACAGAGTGGAAATTTCAGTGAAGAGGAACATAATGAAATTCAACAAAGGGAAATGTAGAGTTCTGCACCTAGAGAGGAATAACCCCCTGCACCAGGATAGCTTAGGGGTTGACTGACACTCTGAGAAGGCCCTGTGAGTCCTGGTGGAAAACAAGTTGATAATGAATCAGCAATGTGCCCTGGTGGGCAAGAAGGCCAATGGTAACCTGGGGTGAATCAGGAAGAATGTGGCTAACAGGACATTATCTTCTCCCTCTACTCTGCGCTAGTAAGGCCTCATCTGGAGCCCTTCAGTTCCTAAGCTCTTCAGCTGAAGAAAGACAAGGAACTATTGGAAAGAGTCCTGTGGAGCGCCACAAAGATAATTAGCGTATTGAAGCACTTTTTTATGAGAAAAGGTTGAGAGACCTGTTTAGCCTGAAAAAGAGAAGACTGAGAGGAAAACTTATCAATACTTATAAATATGGCATCTTGGCTTGTATCAGAAATGGGGTCACCAGCAGGTCCAGGGAGGTTATTCTCCCTCTGTACTCGGCACTGGTGAGACCGCACCTTGAGTATTGTGTTCAGTTCTGGACCCCTCACCACAAGAAGGATGTTGAGGCTCTGGAGCGTGTCCAGAGAAGAGCAATGAGGCTGGTGAAGGGGCTGGAGAACAAGTCTTACGGGGAGCAGCTGAGAGAGTTGGGGTTGTTTAGCCTGGAGAAGAGGAGGCTGAGGGGAGACCTTATTACTCTCTACAACTACCTAAAAGGAGGTTGTGGAGAGGAGGGAGCTGACCTCTTCTCCCAAGTGACTGAGGACAGGACTAGAGGGAATGGCCTGAAGCTCTGCCAGGGGAGGTTCAGGTTGGATATCAGAAAAAAATTCTTCACAGAAAGAGTCATCGGGCACTGGCAGAGGCTGCCCAGGGAGGTGGTCGAGTCGCCTTCCCTGGAGGTGTTTAAGGAACGGGTGGATGAAGTGCTTAGGGACATGGTTTAGGGAGTGTTAGGAATGGTTGGACTCGATGATCCAGTGGGTCCTTTCCAACCTTGTGATTCTGTGATTCTGTGAAATATCTAAATGGAGGGTGTAAGGAGGATGAGGGGCTAGACTCACAGCACAGAAAGTTCTACCAGAATATGAGAAAAAAAATTTTTACTTTAAAGTTGACAGAGCGTTGCAACAGGCTGCTCAGTGAGGCTGTGGAGTCCTCTGGAGAGTTTTAAAACCTTCCTGGATGCATTCCACTGCCACTTTCTGTACATGAACTTGGTTTAATAGGGGGGGTGGACTAGATGAACTCCATAGGTCCCTTCTAACACCTACCATTCTGTGATTCTGAAACGACTGAAATTCTACAGGTCTCTTTGGAACCACCCTTGCAGTTCTCCAGAAAACCATTGTTTGATTCTGACTGACAACTGTCTGCAAGTAAACTTTTTAAAATAGCTTCAATCTAGAATAACCTAAACCCATTAGGATTGCTGCAGTCAGTGATAAGACAAATAATTTATCCTGAAGACTACCTGTGTTCTTCCTTCAAATCTATATGAATTTCTTCTTGGAATGTGGCAGTCAGGAAGATCATATTCATGATGAAGAAAGATGGTGAACCTTAAGCAGAACAAAAGTTTACTTTCTATTAAGATTTTCTGATTGAAGTCTTGAGAATGAGTTACTAGTACTAGTAGGGAATATATGACCTTTCAATTGAGATATTAATTTGTATGCAATAAGATAAGCATGGTTTCAAGACATAGAATGTGAAAATTGAATTTAAAATTAAAAAAATTGTCATCAGCAGATGTCACTTTGCAGTGGTTCAGCTATGAGATAACCCTAGGTGGTATTTTGCAACATGTCAGTGTCACATATAAGTTATATTTACTCAAATAAATAGCTTGTACTTATTTTTTCCTAAATTAGAGAGTAAATTAAACCCTGTTTGAGAGTGGAAAAGGTAGCATCAGGGAAATTGTCAGCTTCTCAACTCCCTCCTCATGGGTTTATTTGTTTGCATATTAAAGATAACAGTGTTTTGATTTAGAACTACAACATTTAGGCAATCATATAGTCTTCTGAAATGTTTAGCTTCAATTTACAGAGAAAATAATTTATACCTGAAATTAAAGTTAAACATTTGCTGAGAACATAAAAGCCTTAAGCTTGTGTCATATTTTGTGCCCTGCTCTTCATTTACTGTTCTGGAATCACATTCAGAGATTACAGCTCTAATTACCGTGCATCGGCCACAGGACTGTATAAGTGTCTGGGGGAGGTGGTGTCAAAGATAGAATATGTGCACATAAGCAGAAGGATTGTAAAAATATCCTTTGTTTGATCATTTATTTTTATTTTTATCTTTCTCTCTGCCCCTTCCCTCCTGCCCTCCAGTTTTAAGTGAGATCCTCCCCTATCAAATTCTATTTCACATTTGCACTTTGCCTCAGAAAACAAAAAAAAATTCTAAGCACCAGCACCATGTGGAAACAATAAAACATCCTTTGACATTTATATTAGTTTTTTAAAAATCTTCATTTGTTTCGTATGAGAGAGCTGTTTTCATCTCAAAATACACAGACTGAATTTGAATGTTATAAACTTAAAGTTACACCACCACTGTTTTTTTTCATTCCAACAAAATATGCCAGTATTTTACTTTCTGAAACTTTATATCTGAGTTCAAAAGCAACACATAAATAGATGAATGAAATACTAATATATTGTAACCAGTAAAATATATTACTTGATGAAAAATGAGGAATTAAAAACACATTAAGAGTTATTTAAACCTAGTTTGATTTGCTAAAACTGAAAAATGTATCTGCTAGGTTGCATTGCAAGCAGCTTTACCTACACAATTACTGACATGGAGCTGATAAAACTTTAATAAACTATTCACAATTTTCTTTCGGATGGAAATAAACTAAGATTAAATTTCCAATAATCTGAGAAGCAGTGGTTAGGATAATGTAATTATATTGCTTGATCATATTATTTTAGGGAACAGTCATTTACACTGGTTTAGGACTGAAAATAGTCTACAGTAGACATACAGCCAGGGCCTCTATTATCTCCTGTGTGAATCATGTCCTTCTCCAGGATTTCGATGGATGAATCTCTATTGGAACACTTTCCATACCTGCTTAAATAAACGTTCTTTGAACACATTATAGCCTCTTTCCAGGCCATAAATACCTAGCACTCTGTGAAAAGTGAATACATCTTTCCGATCAGTATTTGGCTCTCCTATGAAGAAAATACTCTCAAGGTTAATTATCCCATTCAAAACCAGTTCTCACCTGAAGCCTTTTAAAATGTTTTGAAGTATCAGAGAGATGAATTTGCCAAACAAACTGTGTGATATGCATATAGATGTGTTAGTATAGAGTTCATCTACTACCTGAGTTCCTCAGTTTGGGTCTGAATGTAAAAAAGCAAGACATATATTTTCAGCATTGACATGAACATTGTACAGTGACATACGAAAGCCTAATAACAACATGAAATTTGTTTAGAAGGAGCTAAGGGGTTATAATAAGAACGCTTCTGAACACATGCTACCAAACTCAAACTGATAGTCGCTTTCTCTCAATCAGTGTCTTTTGCTGTACTTGCTGTTGTAGCTATCTTTTAGTTATCAGCTGTATAACACATATACATATATACATTTAGTTATCAGCTGTATCACACATAACTTCGTTCCACCCATTAACTTTCTCTAATTTGATAGTTTCAGAAATACATTAAACAGCAGAGAACAGTACAAACTAAGTCTCATGGCATATAAAGCTAAAAAGAGTTTACAGAAAAGGACATTTTTACAGAAAAGGACATTTTTTCCCTAAGACTTCCAAGCCCAGTATACACCCCTTTTCGAATAAGATTATTGTAATAAACCTTTGCACTACATTTCATGTTTGTCTTATAAACCAATTAAAATATTTTGAAATTTTTCCTTTTTTATTATGAAAAACATTTGTAATGTTATAATCAAATTTCCCCTTCTGGTATTCTTTTACTTCAAATGCCAAAATTAAGTTTTGTATCATCTCAATAAATTATAAACATATTCAAAATATATGTTGAATGAGACACTTCTAAATTGATCTCATGTTTTTAACTGTCATCAATTTGGTTGTAGGGATGTCTTAATCTTAAGGCGGACGATTCCTTCAAAAAAATGAAATTAAATGTGTTTAAATTCAGCCAACTGCAAAGGACACTCTGAACTGAGCATCAGAGTGGAAATCAGTTGCGCTGAACACAATATAAATATGTGGGTGCTGACATGTACACAGATGCCTCAATAGCTCTGCATTGCACTCACAGTCCAAACAAATGGAATGCAAAGCAGTATAAATTCAGCAGTGCAGTCAGTTGTAAATGGTAAAATTTGCTGTATGGCAGCCTGTGAGCTGTAATGAAGACTTACATTTTCTCAAATGCTAAATTCCCCAAAGGAATAAGAATAATAAACTGTATAATTCACCTTCAGGAGTAAAAACTTTCATCACTTTTCCTGAAGTTTTGCAATAAACCAGAGATTGTCATAATTTTGTGAAACATAGCAAGCATAGTGGATACTGGAGTGAGCACATACAATGCTTTACTTCACAGTGATGGTGTTTTTGTTTGAAGATGAGGTGACATTATGCTTCTTTGATTCCTTGCTTGCTTGTCATCAGCTTTCACTGAGATCAGTGTATTCCATCTGAATACCCCAATAATGGAGAATGTCATAGGTTTATGAAAATATTATCTACAGGATTGTACTTCAATTTAACACAAATTTGATGAAAACATTTTCAACGCAGTTGATACAGACCACCGAACAAAAGCAAATTAATGGGGAAGGAGAAAGGGGATTGAGCACAAGGAAGAAAAAGGAGACAGAAATGACATTAGGTTCTCTGTGCTTCATTTCTCACTGACCTCACAAGCCACAGCTTTTCATCTATCACCTTCAAAAATTAAATTTTTGTAGATATTCTGTTCCAAAACCTACTTCCATGTTATTCTGAGAACAATGAATTATTCTGGCTGGCCTTCCCAAGCTTTGCCTAAGAACAACTGAGACACTAGAAAAAGAGTTCATTTGATCAACTTCAAAAGTGGATATTTTTCAACAGATGTTATAACTGGATTTTGTTGTTTATGAAATAAAATTGTAAAAAAAAACTTTTCAACTTAGATAACAAGTTAGAAATCAGGGCAAATGTATCTGTATAGAAAATATTAAATAAAGAATTTATGTGTTGAAACTAGAGCAAATTATTCTGGATATTTCTTATCCAGGAAAAATAAGCTAAAGCCCTAATCTCAGTTTTCTCTGTTTCCATCTAAGTTTTGCTTTGAACATCATCTCTTTATTGTAGAACCAGTAGGATCTCTGTAAAAAAACAAACAACAATAGTAATAATATTTGTAGTGGTGGGATAACTACAACTAAGCCCCACACAGATGCTTGTTCACTCCTCCCAGTGGGATAGGGAGCAATATTGAAAGGGTAAAAGCTAAGAAATTCGTGGGTTGAGATACAGGCAATTTGGAGGGAGGAGCTGTATGTGCAAGCAAAGAAAAATAAGGACTTCGCTCAATACTTGCCATCATCGAGTGAGTATTCAGCCGCTTCCAGGAAGGCACAGCTCCATCAAGTGTAACGGTTACTTCAGAAGACAGATGTCATAGCTCAAAATGTGCCCCTTATTTCTTCGTTCCTCAACCTTTTTTACTGAGCATGATGTCATATGGTATGGAACATCACCTTCAGCTGGGGTCAATTTTTTATTGGCATATTGTAATTTCAAAGTATGAAAATTAACTAGGTAATCTTCACACTACTTTTGCAAGTGGTGCATTAATTTAATTTTGCAAATATAGAAACACTCAACTGTTAGGAATTGTATTGATTTCTGGAAACAAAAAGAAAAGACAAGAAAAAAAGAAAATATAGTTCTCATGGGTATTTCATTTGACAGTAGATGAGTTTTGGAATAAAGGATATACAGTTCCAGATGTAGAGAGGTTTTATGACTTTTGACATCCACCCATACATACATTGGACAGGACAAGGGGGAATGGCCTGAAGCTCTGCCAGGGGAGGTTCAGGTTGGATATCAGAAAAAAATTCTTCACAGAAAGAGTCATTGGGCACTGGCAGAGGCTGCCCAGGGAGGTGGTCGAGTCACCTTTCCTGGAGGTGTTTAATGGACGCGTTGATGAAGTGCTTAGGGACATGGTTTAAGGGAGTGTTAGGAATGGTTGGACTCGATGATCCAGTGGGTCCTTTCCAACCTGGTGATTCTATGATTCTATGATCCTGCACTGTGAATGATTGTTCTGTTAATCATGCTCCACTGAGAAAAAATTCTGGAAAAGGCCATTTGTTTTGAATCATTACTTTTACAGATAACCTAAGCTGGGTACTCAACTAGGTGCTGCACTAATGAGCTAGTTCTAAATCCTAGTACACCTATATAATACTGTGTGCTGGACTATTCCAATGTTTGTATCTACAGGGTGTTACTTTGTACTAACTGAATCCTGGGATATAATTGTTCTTTTTTTTACATTTTATCGGAGGACCGATGCCTTGTCAGTTTGTCCATATCCACTTTCCTTGATGTTTTCCTAGGTGGTTACCCATCTTACTTTTATTTGAGATGGAAGATAATCATGCAAAAATCTTTGCTACTATTTCTTCTTCTCCTTTGAATATTTTTCAGTAATATAGTTAGACACAATGGCAACATACACACAAATACTAATTAGTGAATTGTAAAGTAAGCTTTATCCATTATTCTGTGTATGGAAAACTGCTCTGTAACATTATTCAGTGTGTATTTAATCATGTCAAAATAAGGTCATTTGCAAACAAAATCAGGAAAGTAAAAAGCAGGATAAGATCCGGAGATAATTTATTTGGAGTCATATTGCTGTATTTCTCTGTGCTTCCTGCAAGATGACTTCAATTCTCACCAGTTGGTTTAGAGGATCTTAGCCTTAACGTATAATTTGAAAACGAAATTGCAGTCCTGTCTGGACTACTATGGCCAGTACTGTAAAAGGAGTAAAGAATGGATATTTGTAAAATCTTAGACGAGGAACTATAACAGAATGTATTTCTTTTTCAACTAAGCAAGTTGATAATATGAAGCTACTCATGAGAGAATCAAATGCAGTGCATTCATATCTAAAACTATATTTTTCTATGCAATTCAAAAGACAGTTTAGGCCTAATGTTCCCATTAAATTAATTTTGAATTATGCTGACTGGAAATGCTACTGATGATACTCCAGAAACTGAAAAAAAAACCAACGCCGAACAGTATAGAAATTTAGTAAGCTCTACTTGAATAAAAAAACACCAAAATATCTGTTGCAACTTACTGAACCTTGAAAACATTAAACTAAAAGTTTAAAGGTAGTAAATTGATGGTTATGGCCAAATTTCTTGGCAAATAAGTATTCAGAGCATGATTTTACTGAAGTTTTATGTCATTAATTACTATTGCAGGATTGAACTATAAAGATTCTCATTACCTCATCTGAAAATAAATTCCTGATGTGAAAGTTAATCCTATATAGAACCATGCCTTAGTTTGTTGGAGTTTTTTGAGAGAAGGATTTTTACTAAATTTTTACTTTTTAGAAGTCACAATATTGGTCTTCTATAAATGCAAAATTTCCCTTCAAACACAATAGAACATACAATGAAAAACCACATAACTTTAAGCAAATGTGCTCATCTGGACTACGGCTGAAATTTTTGGCGTATCCCACAGAACACTCAGAGACAGGGGGCCAGGTTTTTGGTGCCTTTTTTAGGAGTCCTTCCTCCTTCGTCTTCTCCCTGAGCAGCTGCTGCCTCTCTTCCTTCTCCCATTCTTGTGACAGCCCTGCTTGAGCGTAGTTTGCCTCATCTTCTTCCTCCTTCTCCTTCTTAGTAGGAGTTTCTTGCCTTACTAAATAAGGTGACTTTTATATCCAGTGTTTCTTGTTATGTATGGGGGAGACTGGTACTAACACAGGTTCCTTCTCTGGTTAAATTGCAATGCCTGTTGCGGGTGTTGGAGTGGCCACAGTGCCCGTTGTTTTTTTGTCAGATCCAGAGACCTTCTCTTCCCCTTGAGGGTACTGATTAGTGTTAAACTGGGATGAGTAGGCACGCGTCAGGCCCCGACACAGTGAAGTGATTTGTGTCTCCCTGGAAAATTGCCCGGGTGACAGCATATATTTTCCAAATATTTTACTACTTTTTCAGGATTCTGTACTTGTTCAGAGGTGAAGTTTCTAAACACCAGAGGTGCCCGTTGTCCTGGGTACTTGTCTATACAATCGCATGCACTCTGCCACTCGAACGATGCATCCTTGGGGCAGATCTCCGGGCGATATTTTGAGAGAGTTGTTAAACCTCAAACAAGACCTAAAACATTCAGGAGACTTACTAACACTCCCTCCTTCTCAGGCTCAGCTGGACTTGGCTTCACTTCCAACTTTTCTGCCTCCTCCCTGTGAGCTGTGCAAGGAGATGAAGAAAGAGGACTGCAGTCGGATCGTAAGATTTTGTCTCCGTTGCTCCTTCTTCCTCACATTATTCCCCTGCTCCAGTGTAATATATTTAAGAACAGTCTTGAAGTGGCATCCAGGTTTCTGGAACTGGCATACAGTTTAAATGTTTGGAGCCAGACTTCATTGAGGAAGGAATAAAAAATACATGGGAATAAAACATAATGAATTAAAAATTATCTCATCTGTTCTCTGTCTTCCCTTCAAAAGTTGGTACATTGTTTTTCACTATGATTACTAAAAAAATATACAGAATGACTAAAATAACTTCAAAATGCATCAGTTTTGATTTGTATTCATCTTCAAAATCTACTTTTACTGAGAAATGCCATGTCATGACATACATCATTCCTTTCACAATTACTATATTTTAAAGGAAAGGGAAAAAAACCCACAAAATTTTAACAAAAATTACTAAACTAAACCATAACACCACTTTAACTAAAGTCAGATATATGAAATGAAATGTTATTGTGAAATATGATGCTAGAGTAAAACACTGACTTTTTACTGAAGCAAGGTAGTCAGTGAGTCTCAACAGCAATACTGTCATAATCAGACTGTCCACAAGACTAGTAACTAGTCTGTCCTAAAGAAATTTACTGAGGGATCTTAGTTCTAGAAATGAAAGTTAACTAAATGTCCACAATGAGTATTTTAATAAATTAGGGATGAGAAAAATTTTAGGTATTTTCAATAAAGTGTTAATATTATTTCTCAAGTTTGCCATGAAATGAAAATAACTTTCCCTAAGTGCTAAGATCCATTCTCTCTCTTATAATATTATGTTTCATGAGGTTTTAGGCTAGATTTGGTTCTTGAGTAATCTTTCCACCCAACATCTTTCAGGGTTTACAGGTGCTATCATATAAGATGGTTGAGATATATTTACATCCAGATCTGATCCTGGGAACAGAAGTAGCTCTGCAGTTCTTCAAAAACAGAGGAAAAAGTCTTTTGTGTAGCTTCACAAAATGATGAATCATGACTCAAATTTTTGTTACTTTAGAACATATTTACCTGAGAAAAAGCGTGAGTGGTCATGTGTACACCAGACATACTTATCATGTATGGGGTTATATGGAAAATATGGAAAAGCATGACTGTTTCTTTCATAGTACAAGAATAACATGAAATCAGATAAAATGATCAGTCAATTTTAAAGCAAGAGAGTGAACAAACAAAAAAAAATCCTTTCTTACAATGCATAATTACATTGTATAATTCACTATCACAAGAATTTTTTGATTACTGAGTAGTATAAAATTGTTCAGGAACTCACTAGGAAATTCATATACACAACATAAATTGCTTGCAGTTAAGTACAAAGATCTAGTGGGCTGGAACTTGTGGGTTGAAAAACCATCTGTGACTGATGGAGGCTAGAAGAAATGGGATGTTTTCTATGTTATTTCTAATACTCTTCTCAACATCTTCTTCCTGCTATAAGCAGAGATCAGATATTAGTTCAAGTCATTCAGGTTTGTACAACCGGTTATATTAAAGTACCTGATTTATGCTAGTTTTCTGGAAGAAAAATACCGAACCTCTTTTTCTATAAAATAACTTCAGCGTGAAATGTCCAAATTGAGTATTGATGAAAGTAGTCTTTTCTAATTAATGTATATTCAAAATTTATTTCCCACTAATGTACTTCTTTAATGATTAATTGTTCAAGATGGCAGTCTTAGATCAAGACTTAATGAAGAAATACCTGTAAAAATCCTTGTTGTCCCAGTATTATGAGATCGAAGGCCAAATCAACATGAAATTTCTTTTTGGAAGGAGATACTGATATTAACTTACAGCAATGAGAAGATGAAATAAAATTTTGCTTGATCACAGTGATCATGCAAATGAGAGATATAAAAAAAAACAAAGGGGAAAACAAGAAAAAAATGAAGAAAAAAAATAAATTATCATCTGTAAGAATATTGGACACTTGCATTTCTTTCCTTAGGTGCTTCATAAGCTCACTGGGCTGGAATATGCTTTCAGCTCCACTTCGCTAGGTCAGGAAAAATTCTGCTGAAGTCGACATCTACAGACATAAAAAAGTGGTGTAAGGCCCACTGTGTCTGCAAACACAATCCTGTGTGTTCAGTATGTGTCTGTTTTGTAAGCAAAGGTTCCCTACAGTGCTTCTGCTCCAATAAAACAGTTTGGAGGTGTTTCAAAACAAAACAGAAAAAAAACTCCCTAGTCTTTTGAAGCTGTCTTTTGAACCTTCCCAGCCAGCTGCCTGCAATATGGTACAGGCATGCTGTTGTCCTGTTTTCCTATGAAAGAACTGTATATGGGTGACAAAAGGAAAATGAGGCAAATGCACAGAATGGAAATGAAGAAATTTCAAATATAGACAGAATAAAATGACAAAAAGTAACAGCATGATTTGGAAGCAGGCTGGGAGATGAGAAGAAATGTATTACATTGATGATCTTAAATCCAGTGGGTTTGAGTGTTTCATTTTTTTCTATAGATGTCAATAACATCTTACTACCAGACATTCTACATCAGATTCTACCTTCCCCCATAATTTATTCATATTTTACATTGTGGAATTTCCTTAAAAAAAGAGCTTTCCAATTTAGAAAATTGTCATATATACATATACGCACACACATACATATGGATTAAAACACAGTCACACTGTTCGCTTAATGTTAATATACTCAATTTACATTGAAGTGGAATGACTAGGTGTAAAAGTTTAACCAATTTAACCATTTAACCAATTTCTTGACCACAAGAGAATAAAAATATCATTGCATAGAAACAACCTGTTCCATAAAAAACTTGGTTTATCCCTTAAGGGGAGGAAGCACTACATTTCATTAGTTCCTCCTGGTCAGAAACATGTTGAAAAAGCACCAAAAATCTGTAAACACAAAGCAATTTATCACTTATATGTACGCACACTGCTTAATCACGGAGGCAACATTTACCGCTTCAGACTCTATGATATGTATGTAGAATATGTAGCATCAAACACAATACTACGACAGGTCATTCGTTATCAAAAGGAGAAAAGAAGAGGAGGTTGTGGCTAATCAGAGAAAGGAGAAAAGAAGAGGAAAAAGAAAAAAGAGAAAAAAAGATCATCAATCCTGGTTCCAGCTTCGATCAAACTGACTGAAATGTCAATCCATGGGAGAGCTTCACCTGAAGTTTTCCCCATTGCTGTTCTCTATCTTTCAGGTCTTACAACTGGAAGACTTTTGTAGCTCAAGAGAACGTTATTTAGTGGCTCTTTAACACCCGGGAGCATTTGAGACAGATAAGGTCAAGAGAGCCTTAGCCCTTTGTCCTTATCTTTGGCTGCTAAGTACTCTCTCCGGCAGTATCCTGTCCCTTTAATCAACCCCTTGTCTCAGGGGATCAAAGGCTGATAGGGCTTCCAGAGTCCCTGTTCAGCCCCTGATCTCCTGGGTGACGAAGTACATAGTATAGTTTTCCGGTGCCAGGGAATAGGTCAAAGCTCTGGTGTTTCTCTGTGTGAAGATCCTATCTACCTACCCTGTTCCTCACCTTCACAGCACAGCTACACCACCACAGAGATCCTGGTAACACCTTGCGTAGACAAACCTATCACTTTCCAAATTCTTAGTACAGACAAGGTGAGGAAGTTTGTTCCAATGAATGAATAGTCACACTCAGTGATCAGTTTCTACTTTTCCTGGCATATGAAACCTCTTCCACAACACATAGAGAGACCTTATCTCCTCTCATTCTCTACTAGGTAAGACTATTTCTTGCTGTAGAGGTGATTGGATACCACAGTTATGATTCAGTCACCTAAGCTTGAGCATCTAATAAAACTGCTGATGCCACAAGGTATCCTCTAGCTGCCACTTCGAAAAGGTTCACATTTCCACCAATCTTAAATCGTCATAGGTGGTCGAACATGTATTTAGCTACTGTAGGATCATAGAATCATAGAATTGCTAAGTTGGAAAAGACCTTTGAGATCATTAAGTCCAACCATACCAGTCTGCTACTAAACCATATTCCTAAACGCTTCATCTACCCTTCTTTTAAAAACCTCCAGGGATGGTGATTCAACTACCTTCTTGGGCAGCCTGTTCCAGTGCCCAATAACCTTTTCAGTGGAGAAATGTTTCCTAATGTCTAATCTGAACTTCCCTTGGTGCAACTTTAGACCATTCACTCTTGTCTTATCGCCTGTAACTTGCGAGAAGAGACTGACAGCCACCTCCTTGCAACCTCCATTCAGGAAGTTGTGGACAGATATAAGGTCTCCCTCCAGCCTCCATGTGTCACCTGACACCAGAAGTTCATGGCTGAAAACTAATCCAAACTCTTATAACTCTCATCTTCTAGTTAACTCTGAGACAATACAGCTTGTTACACTCAAATGCCTTTTTCTAACATTAGAACATCTGTTGCAATTGAGAAAAGATGCTGAGTTCTGGACTTATATGTTTATAAAATGACCTATCTTAAACAGCTGTATATCACTTTTCTTTTCTCATTTCCCTCACAGTTGCAGTGATTTGCCACCTATAGGCTACAGTCTGTTTTGTTTGAATTCTATTTGTGTTAATTGACTTTTTGTTCCCAGATTAATTATTTTTAATTTTGGAGGCAGGGCATGGTGAGGGATAAATTCATTATGGTGTCTTAGGTGTACTTTGAAGAATGAATACAAACAGCAAAGCCCAAATTCATTCTTCTTCACAGGATGCCTGGCTAGTCTGCACAGCCAATGTACATTATGGAGGAAACTTATGATAATTTCATAAGTAGGGGTTTATAGTTAAAAATGCGTTTGCTAGAACTTTCATACTATAATCATGCATTTTGTAGTCTGTTGTCATGCACTTACGAATGATCAACTAATTTGACTTCATAAAGCATATTGTGTTCATATTTAAAAAGTAACGGCTATTTTGAATAGAACTAATTTACTTGTGATATTAATCTTTGAGAGATACTTCCTGAACACCTCAATGAATCATGCAAGTCCAGTTAGCTCATAAAGATGGCTTTGAACTTAGCTGGATTCCAGCATCCGTAGATTCCTCTGGATCTCATTTCTGCTCCAATGGCATTTTCTGCAAGGTGAAAAAAAGTAGTTCTCCAGGAACTTCTTGTGCTGTTTTCTTCTGAGATAGAGTTAATGTTCTTCATAGGAGCTAGTATAGGGCTATGTTTTGGGTTTTGGCTGAAACCAGTGTTAATAATACAGGGATGTTTTAATTATTGCTGAACAGTGCTTATGCAGAGTAAAGGTCTTCCCAGCTTCTCACACTGCACCATGACAAATAGGCTGGGGATGCACAAGAATTTAGAAGAGGACATAGCTGAGACAGCTGACCCCAACTGACCAAATCGATATTCCATACCATAGGGTGTCATGTTCAGTAATAAAAAGACAAGGGAAGAAGAAGGACAGGGGGACATTTGGAGTGATGCCATTCCTTCCCAAGAAATAGTTAATGTGTGATGGAGCCCTGGTGCCCTGGAGAAGGCTGAAAACGTGCCTGCCGATGAGAAGTAATGAATGAATTTCTTATTTTGCTTTCTTTGCATGCATGGACTTTTGCTTTACCTATTAATCTCTCTTTATCTCAACCCATGAGCTTTCTCACTTTTACCCTTCTAATTGTCTCCCCTGTCCCACTAGGGGGTATCAAATGAACAGTTATGGGGAGCTTAGCTACTGGGTCTAGGTTAAATCATAACACTTTTAGCTGTGGAAGAGTGCTCTGGTTCTCTACACCACTTTCATTAATAAACTGCCATTCAAATTTTTAAGCTTTACATGCTTTAGTTGGCTTTAGTATGAAAGGGTTTTAAAAAATTTATACTCCCCTTAATACACTTCTGAACAATTTTCTAATTCCTTTTAACCATTCTAATTCAAATTCAGTACCTTAAAACACTAAAAGAGTTGTTGAATGGAAAGAAATCACTGCCTCAAGGGTGGTCAAACTGAACTTATAATTATTGATGGAATTACGTATTTTAAATGACCTAGAAATCAGTATAGCCGAAGTTCCACACTTCAGGGTAAACTGTTACATAAACAGCATTCATAATAAGATATGTAGTGGTATTTATATGTTTAAGGTCACCGTAGTGATTTTTAGGTTATTTAATGCAAGGACACAATTAGTCTCATAGTATGCCTACGCAGACTTAGAGTACATATGCAATATGCTTGTACGAACAGAAAAAAATGAAAAAGAAGGAAAATAAAGAACTTATTTTTATTCCTAAAAGAGTTTTTATAATGTTTCCCCTCTTATCTGACAGAAAAATATTTTCCTTTTTTCCAAACAATGGTTCTTCTTATGGTATAGTCAGATCTATTTCTTATTCTAACTCACTAATTACTTTAAAAATGGAAAGAAAGAGAGAAAAGTGAAAGAAAATATTTTTCTACATTTCAGACATCAAGGCTTTTTTTTTTTTGGAAACTTGATAATTCTTAGTGGTGGTCTTAGAAAGCCACCCCTCCCTCCAGACTTTATTTTATAACATGCCATTTGTTAATGTCAAGGATACATAAAGTTGTCTTTTTTTTTTTTTTCTTTTCTGTTAGAAGTCAAGGAAAGAGAATTTAAAAGCCATGTAGCCTCTTCTATGTAATGTTTCAAAGACCTACGACTTCCTTATGCCCTTTGGAAACTTCTGACTTACAGTTTCTTGTTGGCAGAGAAATTACAAATCCAAGAAGTCCTTGCAAGGATATATGTAAAATGATCATTAGGAGGAATGAAAGAACAAGGAAAATGCCAAAACCTAGACTATAGTTACTTCTCTTTAACTATACAGGATAAAACTTATGCCATGTACTCAAAAAAAATTTACATACATTATAAGAAGCTTTTCCTTGTCAATTATAAAATTTCTATTACCATTCATAAAACAAACCTTAGTCTAAGAATAAAAACTGCTTTAATTATCTACACCAGAAACTTTCAATAAGATTCCCAAAACTGGATTAAATATCTTTATTTTTATTCTCATCTAATACCTCTTTTTACTAAGTCATACAAGAAAGGAATGTTTCATGAAGTGGTACTCAATGTATGCAGTGTGACCTTATGAGGGTCTATGCCATCCTTTATTGATCTTTGAGTGTCTATAACTAAATACGTATATATTTTCAAGTGCCTTAAATTTGATTTTTTGTAGAATTGACAACCAAAACACCTTAAAGAATACTATTCTATAAAAAAGTACAGATAAAATAATCTCTAATTCTGTGATCACTGTTATATTGTTATTTTTTCCTAGTTTCTCCAATATTCATTCTCGTCAATTTTGTTCTCAATATGAAAATTACTGCATTCTATATAATCTTTATATGTCAGAAACACACTTCTGTATCATACCTTATGCATCTTTAGCCTATATTTGGTTTTGCTCTCTTCAGGTTTTCTACAATGTAATCTGCTAGCTGATCAGGTTACTTCTCAGTCATAGTTTCCTTCTTATTGTAAAGCTCTGATGCATACTTAATTAGTTGATGTTATAAAATAAATACATTTGCTGACTTCAGCCACAGGTGTACGCACTGAAAAGATCAGATCACTACTTCTATAAAAAGAAACATAACCTTAGAAAAAACATTGAACCTACCTCAGTAAACTTCAGACTTACCCATTTTCATGATGAATCAACCACTATGCTATGTAATGTCAATGATTCACACATAGCTTGTTTAGGTGTATGTGGCATCACAAGGATAGTACGCCTTAGGTACATCATACTACAGCAGAATTATCAAAGAAGTCTGTCTTTCAGTTTTCCTCTTACCAGAAGAACATAAGCCAGACCTTAATGCCATGAAATTAAAAGTACTTTTGCCTTCACAGTATTGGCTCCTGATTAAAGCTTAAAATTCTTCCAGTGCATTACCAGTGATGTCTCTGCTATGGTCTTTCTAGTTATTCTTAATGCTCTGCATTTTTAACTGATATTTGTGTTATTAACCCTGTCTTTAATCACTGAAATTGAGGAAACTCCTTACTGGTTTATTGATTGTCCTTGGCTCTTTCAATAATACTTATCACTAATATTATTATTATTATCAGTATGTCAAGACTTTGAACCTTCACAACATTCTCCCATGCTACAATAAAATAAAATAAAATAAAATAAAATAAAATAAATTTTTACTACTAATCCTTGGGAAACCAGGTTAAGAGGTTCTCCTTAAAACTTGCTATGTAATTTCCAAACTACTATTATTGCCAAAAATCATTCAAATGTGGTTGCCACTGAACTGCAGTTTACTTAAAAACTTATAGGTATGATTTATGTAATCATTTTCATCCTGGCTTTCATCCAGTTAACAACACTGAGGCATCTTTTCTATTTTTTTGAAATGACTGCATGAGACTTGCTGAAGGGAGTGACTTTACAATTTTCTCCTGCTGGACTTGATGTTTTTTTCAGTGGCACTTGGTGCTGTATGGATGAAGTCCTATTTGTTTGTTTATGCCATCAAAGCAATTTACCATTCATTCTCTTAGATTATTTTAAAATTTATCTCTAGCTGTATTCATTCAAGTACAGCTCATGATTATTACCTGTTGTTTGATTTTCTGTGAACACACTGACATTTGTGTTTTGGAATTGTCAGGAGACTATCAATAATTTTAATGGCACTTTTGAAGGATTATGTCTACTCATCATGACTAAGTAATATAGCTAAAATTTAGATCTGCATTTTACAGACCTTCATGATATAATATATGATTTGAAATTCCAGTAGTATCAACATATGTAGAAGGCAGAGTTACATTTTCAAATTTCATAAGAGTGTAAAAATAATTTAACACTCTATTCTGCTTAGGTACAAAATAGCTCAATACAGACATTCAACATCTCCCACTGGTGCTACAAAACCTGGAAGATCATCAACTGTGCTAGCCTTTCTGTCATACCCATGAAATATTTTCAACTCATTCCAACTTTAGTCAGTAGTTAATTATACTACAAAGCATGATTGACTATATTGTTTCTATATTGAGAGAGCTCCATTAACTTTCAGCAAGACAGATGATCAATTTTAAAAGCCTGCTCCTCACACACAGAGTCCTTCCTGCTGTTCCTCAATTTATTTGCAGGACATTCTTGTTACTGTACTCACCAGGATGTGTTTTATGGCCTCATTCCTCTTTTTTTTTTTTTCTTTTTTCTTCTATGTAGTTAATGTTAACGTAGAAGTAAACATGCAAACTACATGAGTATGTCTTTATGGGACACTTTTATGTATTTTAATAAAAAATAAGACTTTTATATCATACAGAATTTCACAGTGACATCCTGGCAACAGACTTTTATCAATTTCTGCATTTTACTGAGATTATATAGAACTGAATCACCGAATGCCTTATTATTTATGGTATCCACAGTTTGTTATCAAAGTGAAGTTAGGTAGCTCAGACCCAAACTCAATTAGCATGGAAATACCAGGTTTATGTACCCCGGGATATTTGAAATAGCCTAATTTTATTTAGCAAATCTTTATGAATTTCCTAAATTTTAGATGTAAGTCAGAAAACCTTTCCAAGTTTCCATGATTTATTTATCTGTGAAAGAAAAGCTCCAAGAAAGAACAGATGAAAAGCATCAGTGACAAGTTTTATTGTCTGCTAAGGCAAATCAGCTTCTGGAAAATCAAAGACTACATCTTAATCTTGAGACATGAGTAATTCTCCAGTCCCAAAGAAACCACATTTGTTATTTCCTTTTTACAAATGGAAGGGAAATTTAGTTGTCTACTGTCCACCCTTGCCACGGCACTCTGGTAAGAAAGAAACTGAAGTGCAGAAGCACAAGAGAGAGAAAATTAAAGGAATGATGGTATATTTAACTAGATCCCACGGTCTACATAGTTGTGACATCAGAACTGTAGACACCACCAGTCAAGCATTTTTACCATGCAATTAGAAATAGCTCAACTAAGTCTTTGTATACCAGTTCTTCCAAATATCTCAGGTTTTATGCTCTGTTTAAGTACTTAGTATCTTATATTTAATAAGATATATAAGATATATGCTCTGTTTAAGTATTTTATCTTATATTTGTAAATATAAGATATTTTCTATGCTATCTTTATCATTTTTGGGAGAAAGACGTATTTGTCTCTTACTTTCTATGTCTGTTCAGAACTGTAAACACTGCATAGGTAGGAGTAACTCCATGAAAAAAGATTGCGTTTTGCAACCACACTTCACTGTTACGTATAAATCATGGAAACTTTCCCACAGAACTTTGATAATTTTAATAATTTGTAAAATATTTCAAGTGCTCCAGAGTATCTGCTCATACTTTTATCTCATGGCATTCTTCAGAACTCACATATTGTTCCATTTTCATTGTTAGCATAATTTATTTGTCTAGGTCTAAACCCTGTGTTGATCAAGCATTCAACTGGTAGCAATTTGATTGTTATGTGAAATATCTTGTAATTTAGTAGTACTAGTTGGCAGTACTAAATACTGTTCTGTATCAGGCTCTTCATTTAACAGTTATAGTATTTGCTATTATATCATGCAGATTATGGATAACTTGGACTTGAATTAAGTTTCTAAAATCACAGTGTTGTTCTGCAAACAAAATGTTGAATTCAGGATGGAATTCGTATGAGTTTCTAAAATGTGAGTTTTGTCATCTGCCTTAAAATATCTGTCTCCGTTTTCTAGAATAGTATCCTAGACAGCTGCTTTGGACTAGACAATCAGTATTTAGGCACTCAAGGTAAGTGTGCTTAGATGAATTAGGCCATGTATCGCACAAGTCCTCCAAAACTCTCTGCTCGAATTAAGAGTTTTAATTTTCTAATGCTTCAATCATTTTTCCTTTTATTTTTAAAAATGTATATATGAAATTTATCTATTTCTTCAAGTGTAATGCTTTCAAATTTTTAGCACAATCTGATAGCTCCTCACTGTGTTTATATACATATATATGTTTGCATTTGCATGTATACATAAATTTCTGTGTATATATGCGTAGAAATAAATCTATCTAGATAAAGTCTTTCAGTCAACTTTCCATTCAGCAATTTCAGTTGCCTTGTAAAAAAGAAATATTTTTTTTAAATATCTTGCCTATGTTTTTTAATTTCTAGAGAGATCCAGATACAGTGATCTTTTTGCCAGCATCACATTTTTCAGTTTTTACTTTTTTTCCCCTTCTGCTTGTAAATGAATGTCCTGTTCCTTCCTCCCTTCTCAGGCAGAGATTTCTGAGGCATCTGAGACATAGATTAGTTTTATGATGAATCTTCATCTAAACAGCAAGGAGTTAAAATATTAAGAGACATTAAATAGAAAAACTCTGAAAGAAGCAGGAAAGGATCTAAGGGATTGTGGTAATTTAGACTGAATCTCCCTTGTACACGCATATAGCAAGAAAGCAGTTTCAAAATAAGTTCAGGATACAAGCCTTATTAGATTCTGAACTGCCTTCTGGAACAATATCCATATCCCTTTGTTTTCCTAATTAAATGGGAATTGTAGGAAAACCAGCAAGTATATATGCAACTAATGATTCGGTAGAGTGAATAATTTCATGTTACCACTAAGACAATCAAAGGGCTGGAGAAACTGTCCTATGGGGAAAGACTGAAGTAGATTTTCTCCCTGGGAAAGAGGAGGCTCAGGATGGACCTCATCACAGGTCCAACTGTTGCTATGGATTAGGCTTACTTTCCTTGAAATAAATATTATCCTACAAAAAGAAAAAAGCAATGTTATGAAAACTCCATTAGAAGCACAAAACCAAAAGCTGTTAACTCCCTGACCTGGGACTGTGTCACATATAGAAACAAAAAAGGAAGGAAGTAAATAGTAGAAGAAGACATTAAGAAAGTCAATTTTTTAGTTTATTATTAATAGAAATTTGAATTGTTGACAAATTAATTATAAACATGAAGGCAAAGGAAGTGTTTAGGCAGAAATTTGATGGAGGATAATGAGGTAGTTGCTCCTAATTTTAAGTAAATGACAAAAGAGAAAAATAGTAGATGATGGAGGCTGGCTGTGATCAACCAATTGAGAGCAGGAGGTAAAATCACAGTAATAGTCCTTATGTGGTATAAGAATAAATTCGAAGAGCTATGAAGCTGAAAGCATGTTTTTATTACACATCACTAAGGAGTTTAGGGAAAATGATGCAGAGAGGAATAATATATTGAATGGAAAAAGTCAGGAACTTAAAAAAAATAATAATGTTCTTCTGTGTTAAGCAGTTCTAGAGTGATGATGTTCGCTTCACGAGATCAGAGATTGGATGAGATAAATGGCAGAGCTGGTTATAAAATCATCCTGTGCCAAGAAAACTTGAAGTTTCCATTGTGTTCCTGTTCTGTCCTGGAATAACCACAGACCTAGAGATAGATAAAATTCCTAGAATGATAGAATAACTTGGCTTGGAAGTGACTTTAAAGATCATCCAGTCCCAACCCTCCTGTCATGCACAGAGACACCTTCTGCTATATCAGTTTGCTCAAAGACTCATCCATTCTGCCTTGAACACTTTTGGGGATGGAGCATCCACAGCTTCTCCGGGAAACCTGTTCCAGCACCTCACCACCCTTTTCATGAATAACAAATAGTCTGAGCCCTGCTATTTTGCAAGAATGAAACTATTCAAAATTTTGAAGAAAAAGACTGGAACAAATGTTGATATGTAGTATTTCTAACATTAAATATAGAAATAATATATTCCAAGACTTATATTTTGCCCCAAATCATAATTTGCATTAAAAATTCAACAACACTCAGATTAAATAATGTTAAAACAAAGGGGCCAGTAAATTAAAAAAAATAAAACCATGTTTGGTTTTCACTAAGTTTTAGGTTGTTTTAATTTAAGCTAAAATTAATTGTTTTGAAAAGCATAGATTCCTAACTTTTTAGAAACTAACTAGGAATATGAAGGATGCATTACACTCTCATTCTATTCAAACTGAACAATCATGTATTCTAGGCTGCAAGATTTATTCCTTTTCCCTTTTTCTTTTTTTTCATCCATCTTTAGCAACAACTGGAAAGTTCCTCTCTCCTTGAAACGAAATAGAAACCTCTAAAAAGGGATGATTTATGTGTTCAAGTAAAGCTCAAGGGACTTAGTATTACTGAGCTGCCTCTTTGCCTTCTGTGACAGAGAAAAATCTCGAGGGACAGTGAGAAAAAAGACTGATGTCAAGTAAACTATGCTTGTGTTTTATGGATATCCATAATTTTGTTTAATTTCAACTTTATAACTTTGTTTCCAATTTTGTAATCTATAATTTAGCTGTTTTCTTTCTATGCGTATACATACAGGTGTGTGTGTTTGTTTTCATTTTAACAATAACAAGCTGCTCAAAGTTACCTGAGGTAAATGCAACAAGCGTGATGTATCTCACATAAAAAATATAGCAAAAATAATTAAAAGAAACCCTGAATCAGCCTGTATCCTTGATTAGATTTGAGAATCTAGGAGACTGGAGTGAATTTCCACTGTGCTACAGCACTCGACACAAGCATCACTATCATCATATGCCAAGACACATGGAAAAGTTTCCCCAGCAAAGATCAACGTAAAACACCTTTGAAAGAAGAAAGCGGTAGAAAACAATCCCAAAATATTAGCTCTAAGATTCATGTGGCTAGATAAAAACATCTAAAATATAGAAATCTGCATATGATGACGTGCTGATTCTGAGATCTCTTTACTGTCAGTAGACAGAAAAAACAAAGTTTTAAAAAGTATAATAGTTCTCTTCAAATAGCTGCTCAGAATTGCTCATAAAGGAAGATAAATGATGTTATTTCTACATTAAATACAACTAATACTACATTAGGTGAATCCTAGCAGGAAAAAAAAAAGTTTTAATGGCACTTCTTTCAAAATTGTTGTGCTAGAAAACATATTTTGATACTTAAAATAATAGTGAAAATTAATAAACAGTAATACAAAGCTGATACCGAAGACAGTACAGATGGAACAGTGTTTTTGAATAACATACAATGCTGTAATTACATTTGACAACTGCACTCTTGCAGGACGCCTTAAATAAGTATATGAAGAAGTCTCTGTCAAAAGAGTAATAACATATGAGAAAATCTTTAATGTCATAATTTATTAGTAGTCCACATATTTTTTTATTCAACTTATAAAGTACTTTTTTCCCTAAGTACATTGGTAAACTTCTGAATAGGCATTGAGGGCTTGATTTACTGAGCATTGTGCCTGATTCCATCTTATTTTACATGTAGAAGCTCTATACACCGTGTTCAATATTATTTCTTTACTAGATGCTCTTAAGATGACTTTCTGCTGACAGCTAAATGAGATTTCTACTAACAAGTACCTACTTATTTTTGGCTTTAAAAGAGTCCTTTACAAATGCAGCATGAAATGAGGTGTTGGTAGTTTTTTGTTATGTACTTAAAGAAAATTCCAGGGCCTTGAAAAAGGCAGAAAAACAGGAGCTAAATGGATAGAGCTGTGCTTTTTAACTGTTCTAGCCTGCTCCTTACTTCAATCAATTAAGAAGTCTCTGTGCCTTGCCACAGTATGTGGCTCCTACAGCATGAATACTTTATGCTTCACTTGTTCTTCTCCTATACCTCCCAGAAAGAAAAATGCAGGTTCCTTTACTTTTTCTTTTTTCCTCCTCCCACAACATAAGCAGCACAAGCATGCATATCTTATAAAGCTTAACATTTCATGTATAATAATTGGACTACTCGTCCTCATTAATATCTTATTTTATATGTGATTTTCCTGAATTTGTCACTCACATTTTTGAGGAAATTGTCTCTGTGACTGCCTAAATTTAACAATAATTTCCACTACACAAGGACCACTACACTGACAGACTTTTAAATAAGTTTATGGTACCTGATGAAAGACATTTTTATTATTTTACTTTAAGCTTGCAGATGAAGAAAATTTTGCCTAAAATAATTAAGATTATAGCTGTAAATATGTGTGTTTTCTGGTAATGTCTATGTCAATTAATCATTTCATTAGAAACATCTAACATTTACTAGAGTTCTCAAAATATCTGAATTTGGATGTGATCCTGCTTAGGCAAAAATAAAATAAAAACCCAATCCAACCCCCTAAAACCTTCCGGTTTGCCTTGGCCAAACAGAGAAATGGTATACAAAAATGTTTTAGATACATTGACTATTCAAAGTGGATTTTGGCTTTGGGATCTAAGTGGTGGTAAAATGAAAACACTCAGACTGGCAGTTCTGCTGTTACAAAGAGCAAAAGTAAAAAAATCTTGTCATATAATTAGATTTTCATTCTGTCTTCTTCAAGTAAGTAGTCATCGACAGAAACAGACTGTCTGCTGCCAGAGTCAAAATTATGAAACATTTACCGCATAAAATCTCTGAAGCACACATCCAAAATAAAGAAGGCTCTTACTTTTCTGAGGGCTTTTTTCATTTTCAGTCCATTAATCCTTGGTGACTTTTTAGGAATGGCAAAGGGATATTAAAGTTAAGTAAATATTCCTAATGATGGTTTAAATATAACAGCTTTCCTAAGCTCTAGAGTTGCCAGATGTGTTCACCAGATCTGTTTTTCATCCACTCTCTTACTTTTTTCAAAGTTAGAATACAAAAACAATTTATTTTTTTTTCAAGAAGAATTTTTCAGTGATTGACCATTGATACAAAAAGGAAACATTTATAATTGTGATCAACAGTGAATGTACACTATTTGCTCTTGATAATTCAAAATCACACGTTAATTGTCTGCCTAAAATTAAGTAGAAAACATTAAATTTAGTGCCAAGTAGTTTATTATTAAGGGTGTTAAGGAACCATTTAACAGAAACAAAACCATTTTTCATAACGTTGTACAATGTTCAAGATTTTCAAGAGTCTATTTATATAATAAAATGATAAATCGTGTTAATAAGAAAGTTTTGAATATAATAAGATTTTCTTATCATGAGTGTCCTCAATTAAAATTACTATCAAAAATAATTTTATAATCAAATTAAAAAGAAACTTGCATACATAAAAAATAATAGGGAAATGCTACAGATAAGTGATCAAAAAGAGATTTTGGTTTCCTCATAATAAGTATATTAGATACGAACTATCACAATGTATCAAACAGTTACACCTAGGTTTAGAATTCAAACGTGTTACTAGACCTCTTGTTTTCACTAA
Organism: Cuculus canorus; assembly: GCF_017976375.1. NCBI lineage: Eukaryota > Metazoa > Chordata > Aves > Cuculiformes > Cuculidae > Cuculus > Cuculus canorus. The sequence goes on from NC_071401.1 coordinate 40,300,313, forward strand.
TCATAAGTATATTTCTGTGCTTAAAATTGAAAGGCATGCTTAAATGCCCTGCTGGCTTTAAATGTACTCTACTACAACACAGGAAGATGATTTGTAGGATAATGAAAATACTTGATGCTAAATGATATTGTAAGAAACATTCAAAAAAGATTCCAGTCTACAGGGGGAAAACCAAACCAAATCAAAATCAATTTAACACTTTGATTTTTTTTAAAAAAAAAAACAAACTCCATATGTATTCCATACACATTTAGGCATGAAATTCCTGCTGCAGTTTTTTCAGAATCCAATGGACTAACTTATATCCAATTATTTTATTTATACAAGTAAGGCTAACATAAATAAGTGCAAACCTGGACCAGACTATTACATCTTTATTTTCTTTTTGAGGACTGAGAAATTCATTGTGTAGCTTTCAGCTTAAATATTCTACTGGAAACCAGTGTGGCTTTATCTTTCTAAAGTTTTTTAGTATCTTAGATTTTATCTCAAATATATATATTATATCTTTCTAAAGTGTAACATTAAACAACTGAAACAATATTACTGTTGAGGTAAAAAGGACAAAGAAAGAATGCATTAATAGAAAACAAGATAAGAGACTGATGTTTCCCCTTTTTTTTAGAGAGAGTGGGAAAGACAAAACAGGGTGATAAAAGAAAAGAAATGAAGGTAAAATTTTAGAATTAGTCCTCAAAGAGCAAATTCATTGGCCAAAACTATAGGAAATATGAATTATACATAACTCTTTCTACTAAAACCTCTAGGTATAAATGCATTTTAGTTTCTTCATGTAAAATGCTATTTAAATACTGAGGTGAAATTGTTGCAAACATTTTTTAAAAAATAGAGCTTTAGAGACATTGGAAGTATTTCTAAAAGATTAATCAAGGAATTGTATGTAAATCTTATCATTCAGAGTTGGACAGTATCCTCAATGACATTCTTGATATCTTAGATTTAGTTATGCATGTTCCTATGAGTGATTTTTTACAATATAACAGGTTCATTTTTATATGCATGTGACCAAGCTCCAGAAAATGATAGTTCCAGGTTTTTTAAAGCATTCTTATTTATCATAAATCTGATAGCCTTCTGATTTTCTAGTACCTTGCCTAAAGAGAAAAACAAAATCAAATCAATTTAGAAATAAAGTCTGTGAAACTTCTTATCTTTTAACCAAAGAACATAGCTAATCAAAACAAAGCCAAGTCCAAACATTACTCCCTTCTTAAACAGACTTCAGTGTTTAGTCATGCCAGAAGCTCCTGTAAAACCCACATGGAAAACCAGCCCTTTTGTAGCAGATTCAGGTGCACCAAGTATCTTCTTAAAATGATAACAGCCCACGCACAACACTTTTAGTGACTCCTATGTCTGTAGATGCATATATCTAGGTATAAACACAGCGGTGATCCCCATATTAAGAACAAAACCAATCTGGGTTATAGATAAAATCTAATGGTATGGGCTACTATATATCAATACATATATTAAGTTATTATATATCAATGCATAAACATGTATAAATGCAAATGTATGCATATATGCATGCATAGGTATGTCATATACCTATACATTTACACATAAATGTGTATAGATATAGATACAGCTGTAGGTTTATCAGATTTTGGTGGAAAACTAGCAAGTAACCAAAAGGATTATGGAATTTTCTGCTGTAATATAATAGTCGGCATGACTCAGCCTGCGTCGCTATTATGGATCAATGTGTTAAATTAATCTTGCTGCTTGAATTGCTGTGCTGCCAGCTATCTTTAAGCGGTGATTCATTTAGTCAGCTTTGGCATGACTTTGGAATATCATGAGACTTGGAAACGTGATCAAGATATCACATCATAACGCATTACCAAAAAAAAGTTCTGGAGATCTTAAGTTATTTAGCCAAGAAAGCAAAGAATGAGTTAATGTTACAGTTTTAGTAAATTATATTTTATTTGATATTAAAAACATGGAGTGAAACCTTATGCTGATAAATCCAGTTTCATATTCAGAATGGCTCTTCTCAGCCCCAGGCTGGAGACCCTGGAGTTGTCTCTCAGCATTTCTTGGGAGTATGCAGGGGCTGGAGATTCCCTGGGGGTTGGCACCTGGGGTCCCCCCTGGGGTGTGTCAGGTTCTGTCACAGCCCCTCTCCCTCCTGGCAGTCACAGCACAGTGCCATTCTCCAGTCAGGAAGCGGACAGCCAGGGGCACCCTGACAGGCCAAGGCTGGGTGGAGACATGGACCTGCAGTTGAACCCAGCTTGGTGCTGCCATGGTGGGGCAGGGCTGCAGAGGGCTGGAGAGGAGCCCTGTGGTGGGCATCAATGGGGCTGACATCCCTGGGGGGCTGACATGAGGTCCTGGGGCATGAACAGGGTGGGGTGAACCCTAAGGAGGCTGTGTGGTGTCAGTCAGGGCTGGTGATGCCTTCAATATCCTGACAAGATTCGAGACTCCTTTTCTTTTTCTGACTGTTCAGCACAGTGTCTTGTGGAGGGCTACGAGTCATTTCTCTCTGATTACCTCTGATAGACCCTTATCTAGGAGAGGATCTGTCTCCGTATTCCTTCAGATGATCCATTTCATATGTTCCTATATTACAATGTCCACTTGAAATCTTGCCATAGAAAGGACAGAATTCATTGTTCAAAGGTGAATTATCATGCTTAAATCCTTGTACCACCACAATGTAAGCAGCGCCCTTTCAGGTTCTGACTCAGTTAATCACTGAAGGAGCTACTTGCATGAAATTAACAATGAGATGTCTCTGCTTCTACCAGCCTCATTACTTATTATACAACTTGATGACAATCAATTGAGAAATTTGGAAACCAAGTACATAATATACATGTACACATTATAATGAAACATTCCTCCATCTGCTACAACCAAATATATTTTCAGTATGAGCATAAGAACCCCATGTACTGTGAAATTCTGCAGCATTGTCAGCTTGACAAGAAGAAAGGCTTCAATAGCCAGTCTCATCTCAGCTCTTGGGTGGATTATCTTGTTTACCAGCCAGCTAAAATTAATTCGCAACTCAGGTTCCTCCAAAGTTTGTAACTCAGGCCATGAATAAAATGAGAATTAAAAACTGGTTAGCATCTATGAATGCAAAACACAGCCCTTACAGTTATGCTTGTTAAATGCCTACTGGTGGTCAGTGAACAAGTGAAAAGACAAGCCCCATGAGGTTCCTTGAGAGAAGAGGGCACTGTTTTCCTTGAATAACCATCAATGGTCAAAACTAAACTAAACAAATAAATTCTTAGTTTACAGACAATTGTTCGCAGACAAGTAAGTAGCCTTTCATAGATCAGTAATTTTACATAAAATTAATAAGAATATGCAAGAGTTAGTGCATATCCTATCCAGATTTTTTCAAACACCTGTAGAAACTAACAGCTCAAACACAATCTGTTTGATTTATCTATTAAAAAAACCCTATATAACAGCAAACTGATATCATCTATTATGTGAATCTATCAGACGTTGGAAATAGACCTGATCAAGACCTGAAAGATATTGTGAAAGAAGTACATAAGCTTTTCTTCATCTTTCCACTTAGGAATCCATGATCTATTCACAATATGACGGCAAATTCTGACTACAGAACCTCAGGTGCGTGTTAATAAGATCACTTTCTCTCATTTCATTTCTTATTGTACATATGAATACCTTTTTACAAATACCTTTTTACAGTGGCCAAAAATCTATGAGTCAAATCAACCCCTTGAAAATAATGCCTTCATAAAAGTTATCATAATATACCATAGCAATACGTAATTTCTGGGGTTTGGATTTTTATTGTTTTTTTTTTTTTAATCTTTATGCCGTATTTCCGTGGGAAAATATCTTTCACTCATACCCAAATAGGAGTGTGCCCTCATTTTTTGGAAATCAGAGAAACTTTGATAAGAAACTTCACATTATGCTTTGATTTCTTTTGTTTCATAAAGGTATTTATCTCAGTTTATTAAGGGCAACTAACATGCAGCAAAATATCTTTATTTTTTTTATTGCATCTATTTTCATCTGCTAGCAAGGCAAAAAGTGTTAGTATTGCTACACTACAAGAGTTCTGACCTCATGTGTATGTTTTCTCGCTTTGCATGGATATTTTCTGTATGCATTATTTTGGTGTCCTGCAGTTACTTGAATTTGACTGCCCCTCAAGTAAGAAAAAAAATAAAGCATTTTACTTCAGGTATGCCCATATGCTAAAAAGACCTACACAGCAGAACAGCACTTAATTTTTAAAGACCTAACAGCTTATAGAGTGAATTAAAAAGAAGTAGTAAGAATGCTTGAATGACTCATCTCAGTGCATCTTGACAGTGAATATTGCTAAAAACAATTTTTAAGCTGAATTCTTAGCTGTGATTTGAAGATTCAGCTGCTGTAAAACTGGAAATTACTTATAAAAACTATTTTGAATATTATCTTTCAATTGAAAGCTAACAGGTGTAATAATTTATCACACTAAACTGTGTATTGTAAAGGATACTTTAGAGACATCATCGAAAGAAATACTAACTGAATTCAAATCTGCCCTTGAGTGCAAGTGCAGCAAATATAAATATGCTATTTTCAGTAGAGTAGAAACACATTACTTGCTATGACAGGAACCGGTAATATTCAAGATAAAGACATCTATTATCAGATGTAGAAACTGCTAGTACCACCTACTGGCAGAATTGCAAAACTGAAAAAAACTTTATAATATTCTGTAGTACCAAAATAGCAAACATATTATTGCAATTCTCATCTCATCTTTTATTGCAAACCATGTGCAGTTAGGTATAGAGATTAATTTGAATACTTAGGGCATATTTTTGATGAAATTTACTACTCAGTTATAAATCAAAGAAGGAACAGGGAAAAAAAAGAAAAGAAAAAAGAAATCATAGTTGGAATTTAAGTATGTTACATCATAGTATAATTTAGAAGGCAGTACAGAAACTCATCTCATGTTTTTAATTATATAGACTTACTTTCTTGGTTTGGCTTATGTAGGAACTCCATAGCATTCTTACTCAAGAAATTCCACTGATATTTTTTCTTTCAACATCCAGTAACATGCAACTGTCAGTCAGTTTATTCTTTAGTGGTTTGAGAACCACTGGAAAATTTCAAGATAAATTAATAGCAGCTTGGTTTGGATATTCTCAGATGTGTGGAATTTGTTTGCTCCTCCCTTCCTCCCTTCCTCCCTTCCCTCCCTTCTCCTCTTTAGCTTCCTCTCCTCCTCTTTTCCTCTCTCTCTTTCCTTTCCCAGTGACCTGATATTTTAGTTAAATTCTTCCCAGACTTTTCTAGGACAATTTGCAAGTGCTGTATCATTAGAATGTATGGCTCCAGTACTAGTCCACACTGATTTGATAGATATGCAGAATAAAAGCAGTTGGTCTTTAACTCGTCAGGTGGCATGTTTCTTTGAGGTCCTCAAAACTTTGTGCAGCATGCATATATCTCAATTTGCTATTCAAGCCAAACAACCTGAGAAGAATCTATAACTATTCTTCCATGAAAAATGCAACTAGAAATAAATGTTTCATTATTATCTCCTGGGCCAGTAAACTGTATTTGAATAAACAAGTATCTACCTTTTCCACAGATAAGTGCACTATAGTTTCATGGCTAAAAGCAACTTAAATTTAATTGACTGAAATATTTACATGCTTTACAAATCTAATTATGTCTCACTTTTCTATATATATTTTTTCTGTCTTCAGTCAGAGCATCAACTTTATACTCGGATTTTGCTCCCACCCTGCAGCATGTAACACACCAATAGAAACTAAGAACAGAAATTCTGCAAAAGGATCCATTGGGCTGCCCCAATGTAAGACACATCCAAGGTGAAAAACAATTTGTATGAAAGAAAATATTTATATTATTCTTCAATTTTACCTATTATTTTATTACTTTCTTGCTTGAGTCATTAATCTTTGATGTGTAACCTCCCTAAGTGCTTTTGAAAATCTAAATATACTACCATATACTGAATTTTCTTTATCTATTGTGGCAGTAATATCTTCAAAGAATTCGACCAGGTTAGTTAAGCGTGACATCTCCTGCCTAAATCTACCTTGGCTATCCTTAATCAAATTATGTGAGTTTACTTTACTTCAGAAATTTCATGTGAGTGTTCCTGCATTTTCTCCTAGAAAATTAGGAACTCACTTCTTTCCCTCATGACCATTTAAAGGAATATAATGAAGCTATCTTTGGTGTTTTACTATCCTTAGGAATCTCTCCTGGGTGGTGTGAACTTTAAAAATGTCAGTGAAGAATTAAGTGATTTCTTCACTTGGTTCCCTTAACACTTACTTAGCTGATCAGAAAAGACAGAAACATTTTAGGGGCCTTAATAAACATGCCCTCTGAAAATGTTTACAGTTGTGTGTCAAATTGAAAGAAAAAAATTCACCTCATGCAACTGTTTTTTCTCTCTCATCTGTCTGAGAGAATGATAAGATTACATAGATAACTTAAAACCAAACCAAAACAACAAAAGAACTCCACAAACCAAATACAGGCAATCAAAAAAACTCAGAACAAACCAACCACCAAACACAAAATGTCATAATTAAATCTGATTGACACTTTTTTTTCTTCTGAAAAAAAATAACCTAACATCAACAGTGATGTATCAACCCTTCACTTCTTTTCAAAAGTCAGAAAAAATTACAAATTAGGTCTTGAATTTGAAGGAGGAACAAAAGCACATAAAAGTTGATGAGAAGGTGCAGGTGTGCTAGCCACGATCAGAACTGTATATATATATATATATATATGTTAAAAAACTACTTTCTTTAATGTCTATTATTTATTTTTAGTAAATTTAGTAGATACTTTTGATAAAATAAAGTTTGCTGGAAAATTTATGAGATTTTTCCTCATAGAAAACATATATATTGAAGGACATTACATTTTATTTGTATTCTTACATTTGGAAGTGTTTATATCTCATGTATTTCAGAGCTTTACTACTATGAAACACAAATCCCAGAATGAGAATTCTTCAGGGAGACCAAGTTGATAAGTGACTTCCATTTGTTAAATATATTTCTAAACATTACAATAAACAAATTCTGAAACTGTGTATTTTACTGAATTCTGACTAAAGAGAACACTATTTGTTTGGGTTTTTTTAACTTAAAATATTGGAAATGTGCAAGTATTACTTTATCATACAAGAAAACAATTAAAGTAGATTTCAGATACCTAAAATAATCCTGGTTTCTTGCCACTAGTATTTAACCTAGGACTACTATTATCATTTTATCATTATTTTAATGAAAACATAAGCCAAGATATTTGACAAAAAATATTATTCACCATAAATATTGAGTGTTTATCTGTGGTTTGGCACAATCTTAGTGCTAAAGAGAATTTTAAGTAGATACAAGGGGCAAAGGTAGACAAATTTGGTGTAATTATAATGTTCGCATGCTTTAGAACAAAAAGGCCGTTAAACTGGTAGCAAACACCAAGGGTTGTTCTGGCCTTACTTCATTCTGTTTCCATAGGATTCTATTTCACAGAGATCTGACAGGTCAACAGCATCCGTAGAGTTATTTAAAAGACAGGGTAGATGAGGTACTTAAGGATATGATTTAGTGGCACATAGGTATGGTTGACCTCAATGATCTCAGAGGTCTTTTCCAACCTGGTGATTCTATGATTCTATTCCAATTTCACCTCTGTTTTCCTTACACATTTTCTGAGCTCATTGCTGCTGTAAAATAGTCACAGTATTGACCACTACGCATTGAGTTCACGTTCTCATGAATATAAATAGTGGTAAAATTCTCTTTCTGTCCTAGAAGAGCAAAAGGGAAATTCTATTGTTTCCTCTTTTAAAGGTACAATTTAACAACTTCTTTATGATTGTCAGGGGTTTAGAGAGTGACCAGCCAGGGCACAATCACAAATTTCCCCCCCCGCTCCAGTATTCTGTGCTGCCTGCACACAACATCTAGGATTATTTCCTAAAGGAATATCCCTACAGGCTTCAAGACTGGATAGTCATAGAAAAAGGATAAGGGCTTACTTCTTCCTGTAGCTGCATTAGTTAAAATCAGGATCTGTGCTAATTCATTAAAGTCATAGAACCATAGAATGGTTTGAGTTGGAAGGACTCTTAAAGATCAACTAATCCCAACCTCCCTGCCAGGACATCTCCCACTAGATCAGGCTGCTCAAGATCTCATCTAGTCTGGCCTTGAAGGCTTCCAGGGAGGGGGCATCCACAGCTTCCCTGGGCAACCTTTTCCACTACTCACAACCCTCATTGTAAGAATTTCTTCCTAATGTCTAGTCCAATTCTCCCCTCTCCAATTAAGAGCCATTCCCCTTAGTCCTATCACTACCCACCTTTGTAAAAAGGCCCTCCCCAGCTTTCTTGTACGCTCCATTCAGGTACTGGAAGGTCTCAATAAGGTCTCCTCGGAGCCTTCTCCAAGCTGAACAACCCCAACTCTCTCAGCCTGTCCACATAGCAGAAGTTCTCCAGCCCTCCGGTCATCTTTGTAGCCTTCTTCTGGATGCGTTCCAACAGTTCTGTATCCTTCTTGTGTTGGGAATTCCAGAACTTAACACAATACTCCAGATGGAGTCTCACAATAGCATAATAGAAGGACAGAATCGCTTCCCCCGACCTGCTGGCCACGCTCCTTTTGATGCAGCCCCAGATATGGTTGGCCCTCTGGGCTGCGAGCATATTGCCAGCTCATGTTGAGCTTCTCATCAACCAGCACCCCAAGTCCTTCTCTGCAGGGCTGCTCTCAATCACATCATCCCTCAATCTGTATTGAAACTTTGGATTGTCCTGACCCAGGGCCTTGCACTTGGCCTTGTTGAACCTCATGAGGCTCTTGCAGGCCCACTTCTCCAGCTTTTGCAGGTCCCTCTGGATTACATCCCATCTTTCCAGCATGACATCTACACCACTCAGCTTGGTGTCATCTGCAAACTTGCTGAGGATGCACTCAGTCTCGCTGTCTATATCATTGATGAAGATATTAAACAGCACTGGCAGCTGTACGGACCCCTGAGGGACACCGCTTGTCATGGATCTCCAGCTGGACATTGTGCTGTTGACCACTGCTCTCTGAATATGACCATCCAACCAATTTCTTATCCGCTGAAAAGTTCAACCATCAAATCCATATCTTTCCAAATTAGAGAGAAAGATATTGTGGGAGAACATGTCAAAAGGCTTTATGTAAGTCCAGATTGATTACATCCACTGGTGTTCCCATGTCCACTGCTGTGGTCACCCTATCATAGAAAGCCACTAGGCTGGTCACCCCTTAGTGAAGTTATACTGGCTGCCACTAACCCCCTCCCTGTCCTCTATGTGCTTTGGCAAAGCTTCTATGAGGATCTGTTCCATGATCTTCCAGGCACAGAGGTGAGGCTGGCAGATTGGTAGTTCCTAGGGTTAACTCTTCTACCCTTTTTACAAATGCACACAATGTTACCCTTCTTCCAGTCACCAGGGACTTCTCCTGACTGTCATGACTTTTCAAATATCATGGAGAGTGTCAATAGACTTATATATGTTCAGGTCTCGTATATATGACTCATAGACTTATATATGTTCAGGTTCCTCAGGTGCTCATGAACCTGGTTCTCACCTAGAGCTTTCAGCTCTTCCTGTTTGTTGCTCAAGCTGCATGCATTTGTATAGAGGGACTTCAGCTGGGCTGTCGACTACACCACCTTCTTAGTGCAACACCCCTTATTTCCCTTAAGGTGCTCTGCAGAAGATTCCTTGCTGACACCTACTGCCTCAGGAACCCCTTCTCATGTCTGCAAGACTTCAACTGTGCTGTGGCATCCCCAGCATGCCTCAGGGCAACAGATGGATGGCCCATACCACCACCCCATCCCTCTAACTATCGTATGTGTCCCCGCAGCTTGTCATTATTGCCTGATATTATCCCCCTCCCCCTTCACACCTAGTTTAAAGCCCTGTCAATGAGTCCTGCAAGATCCTGGGCACAGACCCTCTTCCTCCTTTGATATAGGTGACTCCCATCTGATACCTGTATAGTGAAGGACAGTTAACCTGTACGATATTTAATATTCCTCAAAGAGTAGATAAGGAAAACAAATACTCCCTATATTCCCTAAGAATTTATAGTTCTTTTTAATGAAAATATAGCAGCTGTCAATATATGAAGTAACTTACATACCCCTATGTTATCAACTCTATTCATCTTTAACAATGAAAAAACACAGACTGTACTCATTGGGAAAAGTAATTACTCAAATACTTTTCTTTTAAATTTTGATCTACATTAAAAAGGTGTATTTTAATCTTTTGCAAGAATCTATTACTATGTGAAATCACCAGCTCTTACTAACCTTGAAAAAGGACAGAATGACTGAAATGTTGATTTTATGTTCTAATGAATTCAAGTAAATAAATTACCATTTTTATGAAGTTTAAAAATTTAAATGATAATAGGCCAAATTCAGAACATACAGATGAAAAATAAATCCTACTCAGTGATGAACAAATTTCTACTACATCTATTTGTAGTAGTCCATCCAGAATGAAATACGGTATCAAGATAAATTCCAATTTAATTAAAATTACCTATTAGTTGCTGAATGTTTCTTTAAGTTGAGGTCAGTAAAGAATATAGTACTCTGGGAGAAACAGTGAGAGAATTCAGAAAGCTCTCAGAAGTGCTGACTATTTCTAGGGGATGGGTTGTTACTATCCTAAACATAATAAGCACAAGAGAGTCATTTAAGATCCATAGGAAGTATTCGACACTAGAGCTATAGGAAGGGAGAGTTAAAAGACACTTTCTCCTTATCACTCTTGTTTTTGGATGAATAACAAATTCATAATTATCTTTCGATGGCAACAAGCTATGTGTTTGGGAGGGGGGTGATATATTCTTATTCTCTTCAACAATCTATAGTTTTATCTTCCCAGACCAGACCATGTCTGTGCTGTTCTTCAGCCTTTGAGCTGAAGCTAATTTATAGCCAGGCAAACCACACCATCTAAATCTAGATATTTACATCGTTCTGCACCCATAGTTATAGACTGTCTTTTACCGACAGTGGAAACTAAAGACATATTCTAGTCCTAAGTGTTCTTCACTCACACTTGAAGACATGAGAAGACATGGCACTTTCCTGGAGGAAGACTATTCATGCTCTGCTTCGGTAATGAAATACTTCAGAAAGATAATTGTCAAAGAACAACAGGACTAAAATTATATAATAAATGTAGAGAAGAAGGGAGTCACAGGTCTGTAATAAGAACCTAATGACAACTGAAAAGCTAATTAGAGTAGTATATCCAGCTCTAACTGAAATGGGAACTGAGCTCTCCCTCCCGTTTATGGTGTTAAGTGACACTTCAGATTTTCTTCAGTACTATAGAGCATTGAAAATGAGAGAGCTACCTGTTCAATGAGATTACACTCTATAGATGAAAAAGGTGAGTTTATAGCTTTTTGTTTAAGGATTTTTTTGTTCTTTGTCCTCTTCCAGAAACTCCATTTCTCACCAGTCTCTGATAGTGAACTACTTTATGCCATGCCCTGAGAAAATCCTCCACATGGTTGTGTTTTTATTCAGTCTCTCAGCCTTTTCTACAAGGACTGTTAAAGTAATACATTGAGACTTCAAAATACTTGCAAAATTGTTCACTAGTATTTGATGGAGAAATAGAAAAGAAGTAGAGACAGAGCTTATTAAATGTGGAATACTTTATGCTTAGAATATTCTACCTGTCTACAAATATCATTGTAATATTATGGTAGAGAACATAAATTATTTTCTTGAGACTTTTCACAGTAAGATTTGTTTCCACTCAATTGTGATGTTTCAGGCTTTCCAAAATTTCCATAAGAGGCTTTAGCACTTTCAAAAGGGTAAAGACATTAGATGACATGTTTTGTTTGTTTTGTTTTGTTTTGGGTTTTTTTGTTTTGTTTTGTTTTATCTTGTTCCCACGCACCCCGCACCCCAAGAATAAAAGCTGATAGGAGCTCAGTAGGAGCCGGGAGATGTTTCCTTCACAGATCATCTATCACATGCCTCTGCAGGAGCTCCACTCCTGCCTCCTGCATTCTGCTGGGTTCACTACACAGCAAGAAATGAAAGCCATTGACTTGCATTTACATGTTATTTCCAATGAACACACTGCATACAAGAGTAAATATGCTTCTCTATTCTAGGGCTAGAAAGCTCAAAAAAGATATAGATCTGGATCTTAGTCTCTTAAGGTTTGTGTTTGTGTACAGGTTTTGGCTTGGATAGAGTTAATTTTCTTCATAGGAACTCCTATGGTGCTATGTTCTGGATCTGTGACAAAACCGTTGTTGGTATCAGACCAATGCTTTTGCTATTGCTGAGCAGTGCACTGGCAAAGTCTTTTCTATTCCTCACTTTGCTCCACCAGCAAGCTGAGTGAGTATGCACCAGAAGCTGGGATGAAACACAGCCAGGCCGGCTGACCTAAACCTACAGAAGGCATATCCTATGCCATATCATGTTCTTCTCAGCAGCAAAAGCTGAGGAATGAAGGAGGGGACGTTCGAAATGATGGTATTTGTCTTCCCAAGTAACCACTACATATGATGATTCTCTGCTTTCCTGGTAATGGCTGAATATCTGCCCATCAATGGGAAGTAGGGGATGAATTCTTTTTTTTTTTTTTTTTTTCTCGCCCATGCACTTTTTATCAAACCTATTAAACTGCTATCATGTCAACTCATGAATTTTCTCACTTTTGCCCTTGCAATTCATGCCACATCTCATCGAGGTGGAGTGGGCAAGTGTACGTGTGATCCTTAGCTGTCCACTGGGGTTAAAACACAACAGTTAGTATTTCATTTCACTGGTGATCTATTTCTTCATTTTGCAGTAATTGTTTTACGGAATTTAGACTTCCTAGAGTATATATTTAGTATATGGCAAAGGATCTACAGCTGCTCCATAAGTAATATTCCCTTTATTTTTCTGTGTGGAGGTCAAATATACTAACATTTTCAAATGTTTCCAGAAAATCACATAAGAAGGAAGGCTTCTTTATATATTAAGGTAGATGACATTCATAGCTCTTCGCTTGTCCTTTGAAACAGTTACTCCATCATAGGCCGCTAGTTTAGTCAGGCACAAATTGCCCTTGGTGAAGCCATGTTGGCTGTGTCTAATTACCTCCCTGTCTTCTATATATTTTGAAATATTTTCCAAGACAATCTGTTCTATGATCTTACCGGGAACAGAGGTGAGGTTTACTGGTCTATAGGTCCCAGGATCCTTCTATTTATCCTCTTGAAAAAAAGGTATTGTGTTCCCTTTTTTTCCAGTCAACTGTAATATTCCAGTCCAACCATAATAATTTATATATTATGAAAATATACTACATGTATTTATAATGTTTAATATTCTATGTACTAAATATTAATTAGCTATAATTCTTATACAAGGATATATAAAATACAATTATAACAAATATTATACTTTACAATATATTTATGTTTTATTATATAGTATGTATTATAAATACTGTACGTCTATATAAGGGTATATAGCATATGTCTATATAAGCATATTGTATGCCTATATAAGCATATAGATACACTCCTGCACCTGGGTCGGGGCAATCCCCATTTTCAGTACATGATGAGGGACGATGTAATTGAGAGCAGCCCTGCAGAGAAGGACTTAGGAGTACTGGTTGATGAGAAGCTCGACATGAGCCAGCAATGTGCACTCGTGGCCCAGAAGACCAACTGTATCCTGGGCTGCATCAAAAGAAGAGTGACCAGCATGTCGAGGGAAGTGATTCTGCCCCTCTATTCCTCTCTTGTGAGATCTCATCTGGAATACTGTGTCCAGTTCTGGAATCCTCAACAAAGAAGGATACTGAGCTGTTGGAACGGGTCCAGAGGAGGGCTACAAAGATGATCGGAGGGGTGGAGAACCTTCGCTATGAAGACAGGCTGAGAGTTGGGCTTGTTGTGCCTGGAGAAGGGAAGGTTCCGAGGAGATCTTATGGTGACGTTCAGTACCTGAAGGGGCTACAGGAAAGCTGGGGATGGGCTATTCATAAAGGTTTGTGGGGATAGAACCAGGGGGAATGGGTGTAAAGTGGAGAAGGGCAGGTTTAGACTGGACATTGGGAAGAATTTTTTCACCATGAGAGTGGTGAGACACTGGAACCGGTTGCCCAGGGAAGTTGTGGATGCCCCATCCCTGGAAGTGTTCAAGGGCAGTTTGGATGAATCTCCTGATTCAATGGGATGTCCCTGCCCACAGCAGGGGTGTTGGAACTAGATGATCTTTAAGGTCCCTTCCAACCCTTAATATACTATGATACTATGAAGATATATTTCTACCTTAGCATCACCAGATTATTCACATACATTAAGAACAATATTTACTATAGTAATGTGAATGTACTTGAAAGAATTGTAAAATTTGTAAAGAGTGCTCAGACGATGAAAAAATATTTATAACAGGTGTTTGTCAGTGTTGAAGAAGAGAAAGTAGAACTCAGTATTGCAAAAACTCAGTCTTTTCCAATAGTGCCTGCTATTAGTATTTTAAATCAAGAATCTATTTTTCCTGCTTATGCTGAGAAATTTAATACCCTACCAAGCTATTCAGTATCAAGAGAGTGCTAAAGGAATATGATATTGTTTATCAGAAGTATCATCTGGAGATTGTCACTATGAAAAGTACTTCAAAGTATTCATCTCAAAGAAAAAAAAAAAGTCATTGAAAAAAAAAAAAAAAAGAGAAAATTACAAACCTATAAGTAAGACCATTCAGTGTAATGTGCAATTTCGTTAAATAGCTGAGGGGGGAAAAAGATATAAGAAAGTATAACTGCAAAGGAATCACCTACAGAAAGCATTTCTGAGATGCCTCATAAGTCAGCAGCTCAACAAGAAATGGACCTGGAAAAAGTGGCAAATTCTTGTGAATTAAAACACATTTATGTAAATATTTGAAATTACATTCATATTATTGGTATGCCCAAAGCAGATACTGCATTATTATTATTCTTGTGGATTGACAAATAATCACATTGCTGGTGCCACTTTTTTTTTTCTCTCTAAAGAAAATGGTGCATTACTGCATACATGAATTATCAACAGATTTATGGGATGTAGGAGTTAAGGGCTGCCATTTATTCAGCATCATAGTGGGTACAACTGAAGAAAATCTGAAGAAAAACTGCATCATGAACATTATAAAATTGCAGTCATTTTGTTCAGACTATTTTACTAACAAAATGACTCACAATAAAACTATCATGCAATCACTTTTCCCATTCTGTTTTTTCTTCAATATTGAGAATGCTTTGTTTGACAAACATTTATAATACATATCTCCACGCATCCTTCAGGTCTTCCCATACTTGATCTTAGAACATCATCTGACTTCAGTATTTCTTCCCAGTCTTCATTTTCTAACTATGAATATCCAGCTGATCACCCTCTCAGGTCTTAATGATTCTTTTTTTTACTCTCAATTCTCCAGCTTGTTTATTGCTGTTCTTACAGAACGCCACCTTTGAAAAGGTCCTTAAATTCATTTCAAAGCTGTGCCTGTACTGTCAATCTTTTATTTCCCAATAATTTTCTTCTCAACTTTACTTTGTGTCAACATCTCAATTTTTTCCCCCACATGCAATTACTATCACATTTTATGGTCTTTCAGATGTGTTACTTGTCTGTTGTCACACTGAATCTCCTCTTCCACTGAATTGTCAGACTGAAAGTTTCTGTCACAACTAATATTTCTTCATAGATCTAGGGAGAACGAAGTGTAGTGAAAATGGGGTTATCGTTCAATAAGTATCTGACAGAAGAGTTCAGACACTGCACAACTAGGTAAGCAAGAATCTATGATAGAGGAATACTTAACTTACTAAAATCAAGTTTTAGAAAAATAATGAATGCAATGAACTCTGATGAGGTTAAGAAAGATAAATCTTTATTTTAAATATTAACAGAGTTTTAATGTGCTCCAAACACAGCATACATATTGTTTAGGATAGAAATAAATAAACCAAACTTTAAAAACTGCTCGTTTCAGTTATTTTACCACTAGAAATGTGTAGATCATTCCTAATTTGGAGAAGAAAATCAGATTAAGTAGCAAATAAGTAATAATTATAATGTTAGAGAAGTCTCCAATTTTTTTCCCTAAAACAAGCTTGTTTTTATCTAAAATTATTGTCTTTTACTATTGCTGGATGACATTATCTAAAAAAGAATATGCATATATGCATGCGCACATGTATACTGGCATATATGTTTACACATACACGTGGATATATGTGTGTATATGTGCACATGAAACAAATTCTTGACATGTTAGAAATATGGTGTATAATCTCTGAAATGGCTTTTTCTTTGCACATTATTTCCTTATGTGTTGGATGGAGTCCCACACAGTCATTCAGACAAAAACACTACTACTAAGCCACTTGAAATGTCGTTCTTCTCTGTCAGTATTGTCTGTGTGCTTACTAACACTGAAATACCAAAGTAAGTATTCTTTTAAGTCCTTTAAATATGTTGGAAATTTGGCATTATGGAACCGGTTATTAAATATTTATAATTTTCCACAGCTGCAGGTGAATTTGTTAAAAGACCTTTTGCTTTTGCATTTCCTCTGTAACAACTTAGACTGTTTAAACACAAAGTAAGCCCTGACCATGGTATGTTAAATCAGATTAGTTGGCCATAGGCAGCGTTTTAAAATCTGGAGAGGAAATATGTTATTCTTGCATTTAAAAATATTAGCAACCTATATATATTATCTATGTAGTTCACTCTATACAAGGCTTTCTTTCAAAATTTTGTGTAAAACTAAAATGTAATTGTCTGTTGGAATGCTTTTACAATTGAGATATAAATCCCAGTCGAAAGAATATAAATACTGAATGATTTTATGAAAAAAAAAATCTAATCAAGACAATCAAATCTCTTATTAGCTACACTGACTAAAAAGTACAGCCAAAGTATAATACAGTGTTACAAATTTCATATATAGGATGTGAACTAAAGTCTCCTGAAATAAGGAAGAAACACTTTGGTTTACTTAATTGGTCCTTATTAGAACAGTTTATATGAGCACTTTTCTAAGCAGTGGCAATGGAGAGTGCCTTTATTACATAATCTTGACCTTCAAGTCTAAATTATTCCCCTTATTCTGAATCAAATCTATTTCAGTACATAATTTTTGTTTCATACTTCCATAATTACTTCTTTGAATCAGTCCACAACAGAGATATATTTTCTTATCATAAATATGCAAAGACACAGCAATTTTTTATCATTGTTTTCTATTTTGCATGTGTGAAAAGCTTAAAAAACCCAAGCAACTGAAGAACAAGAAAAGGTGTCATCAGCTTTTGGACATAACAATAAATACTCAACAAATTAAAGGAAGACGACAGAAAAAAAACATCCTAAAAGATGCATTTTCTCAGCTCCAAAATTATGATAAATTCCTGATCTTTCATTTCAAAATAGAAAACCACATTCTGGTTTCTTTTTCTGGCTGCTTTGCATTATGCCAACAATGGGATAAAAGCCCTTCAGCCTTGCAAACTGTGATGCTTTATAATTTACTACTTGGAGAAAAGCCTCACAGGGAACCTAGGATATGTCATGGGAACTTTTCTTACTTCAGGCACTTAACATCTTCCTGGGATATGTAGTTGGAATCACATGGTATTCTGTAACTTCATCGGTTTACTATGTTTTCTTTCATTTGTAACATACTGTAAAGTCTGAGAGGAGACTAACTAGTGCCAAGAGTCTGATTTTTCCAAAAGAACCCACAAGAAGTGTAAGCTTGGTGCAAGGTGACTCTGTTGGATGAGTTCTATGTTTAGCATAGATGGACCGGACCAAAACTTGCAATGAAATGTCCTGTGAGCTGCTTAACTATTTACAGACTTTTAAATTTTGCCTGAACTCTGTATGTTTCAGGTATAAACCTCTGAGAGTTTTTTTTCCACTTCTTTTGTTTTCTAGTTAGTCATTGTTATTAGTTATTTTTATGAATAAAAATTACCCCTTACTTATTCAGAAAGTGACTTTAAGCAGTTCTAAACACACACACACACACACACACACACAGAGAGAAATATAACATAAAGATATACAATTGGTATGATATACAGTTGGTGATATTAAGTTAATACTGTGTCCTTTTAATATTCTGGATTTTCAAGATATTTTCATGAAAATTAACACAATAAGATAAATAAAATTAACTTGATGAAGATACTACCAAATCAGGAAAAAAAAAGAAAAAAGAAAAAAAAAAATTTAGTTTATAGCAGTATTCAAATATACAGTTTTCTTTTTGATTAATTTAAAAATGCATTTACTAGAATTTTTAAGTCATAAATTTTAAGATTGTAAGTTGCATATTTAAATTATGTTTTCTGTGATGTAACATATTATATTGGGAAGAAGTTTCCAAGTGCTAGCAAAGAAGTGGCTGCAGAGGCAGCCTCCATGAGAAGAGTCTGAGAGTGCCCTGTGCTGGACACAGCCTAGTTCCTACCAACTCAAACTGATCCATCATAAAGCACAGCTGAGTCCCTGGGAACTGGGGCTCTTCAGTCTGCAGAAAAGGAGGCTGAGGGGAGACCTTATTGCTCTCTACAATTACCTGAAAGATGTTGTAGCAAGGTGGATGTTGGTCTCTTCTACCAAGTAACTAGAGACAGGAAGAGAGGAAATGGCTTCAAGTTGTGCCAGGGAGATTTAAACTGGATATTAGGAAATATTACTTCACAGAAAGTTTGTTAAGCATTGGAACAGGCTCCCCAGGGCGGTGGTAGAGTCAGCATCTCTGGAAGTATTTAAAAGATGGGTAGATGTGGTGCTTAGGCAGATGATTCAGTGGTGGAGTTGGTAGTGTTAAGTTTACAGTCAGACTCAATGTTCTTACATGTCTTTTCCAACCTAAATTATTCTGTGATTTTCCAAAACATAATGTTAGGTAGGAAATGAAATTAACAGAGGAAAAATGTTTCCTTCTCTTTCTTTCCCTCTATAACAGAAGTTTTATCAGTCACTCAAACTCACGAACACAAGGGTCCTGACTGAGTGAAACAACCAAATGCACAGCTTATTGCAAGTGTTAGAGATACAGGTATCAGAACAAATCCCTCTTATTCAGCTGGAACAAAACTGTTTCAAGTATTACAAAACAGAACTAAAATCTATTATCAGAGGTCAATGAAGAAAATAGAAAGAACAGCAATGACATAAATATGGAGCAAAAACTAGGTGCATACATGGCACTGTACTACTCATTTGTAGTATGTAAAGTATCCCAATATCGCAAGTGACAACTCTGGCACTGGTAAGTACAGCTTAGTTTACTTGAATTTCTACCTTTTCCAAAACAACATAATAATATTAAAGGAAAACAACCATTTAGTATTTAGTTTACCCAGAGCACTAACTCTGTTTTGATGTAGGCATTATCTATGTTGTTATAACATGTTGAGTTTAGTTTGCAGTTCCTCAGTTTTAATGTTTTGTTAATTTTGGGGTTAATAGACAGTAAAATATAATTATTTCTAAGAAAATGGCATGGCTTCTTGAAATACCTCGCAAACTTATATGATAAAATTTATGTGAGTTTCTGTGATTTTACATAATGTAAACAGCAAGACACTGACTGAAATTTAATCTATGAAATCCAAATATCATAAATCATCTAAGCGTTTTTGTTGGGAGTTATTTTTGGTTTGGTTTGGTTATTGTGATAGTGTGTAACCTAGGATAATTCATGTAATCTGATCATTGAAATTTAAATGTGTGTCAATATTAATATATATCTTTTAAAACTAATTTTGTACACACAAATTTAATAAACTGGCTACTGACAAAAAACTTAAAATCACATACAGCATAGAGCAATCACATAATAAGACAAACCTTACTGACTAATCTTTCTCAAATTTAATATTGGCTAACTTGCTTTGGTCCCATGCTGTTCTCCAGTAGCTTGGGAAATGTTTAGGACTGTAACTGCAATAATTTGGTAGCTGAGTGAATGAATGAAAAGCCTTCCTTTGTCTCACTGAAGCTGGATAGAGTTTAGTATTGAAGAATAATTCCAGTGAAGAGCGTGGCTTGTGCTGTTTAAAACAGGGGGTATGATGTATGCTTTTTCAGTCACCATATGAAAGCAAATTAACATTTGAAATGTCAGTAACTCTACAGATAAAAATCATATTATAGCAAAACTTAAATTTCAGGATAAGCATAGGGAAGACAGAAAAAAAAAAGTGTATATTTAGTCAATTACTTCTGAGAACAGAATCATAAACAAGAAATACAACCATATAACAACAATTTGAATCAGAAAGCATGTATTCAACTCTTACCTATTTAGCAGCAAGGAATACTGTAAATTGTGTGACAAGATAAAAGCTCATTTTGTATTTTTACATCTATGTTGTTTCGATCATATTGTTTGGTTTACATGCTACTGTTTTTTGATATCCTAGCTTTTAAGTAGGACAAACACAACATGTGCCAAAAAAATATCTTCTTGATCATTGCTAAATACTTCGCACTATTAAACAAAATAACTTAACATTAGGACTACACATATTCATATTATTCATAAGTATGAGACAGTTTTTAATTCTCTAAAGTAATTCAAAACAGTGTGATATATTTGGCTGCCCTCTATAAACAGTGTGACAAAACATTTTTTGTTTGATATTGAGATGCAAATTAAAAATATTCTTTTTGGGCAGCTGTGAAAGCAACATAGTGAAAGATTTATTTGAGGAGCATAAATTTTAGAGCTTACCCATTTTATCAAAATAATTTCCTTTCATTTTTTTTCTTTTCATTTTTTTCCCCCAGAACAAAGCACATAATGATCAATTTAGTAGGAAAACACTCTAACAAAAAAATATTCTGTCCCTAAAGCACTCCTTTAGATCTAAGCTCCACTGTATTTTGAAATTACTTATGTCAAGGCCATTGAGATTTCTATTGTTAGAACAGTAATTTGTTTTTGCACAGAATTACTATCAAATGTTGTGTAGTCTGCAAGCTATGGAGGCAATAATAGAGGAACATTCATACGGCCCATTTACTGGATGAGGTTGCATAAAGTCCATCTGATTATGAATAAGTGGTTATTAGAAAGGATCTCAAACAAGAGTCACAAGAGAGCTACAAATCCTCAAGCTGTCTATTATAGAGTCATTTTATAGGGACTGTAGTTTCTTGAGTATTGGATACTTCGTTGAAAATGACTTATGGACAACAACAAATGATGTTCTCACAAGCTGTACAGTTCAAAAGCCACATAAGTCTGTACTTTTAAGTCAGAAATATTAAAAGCATAGGGGAGAAATAACTATTGATAACAAAAAACTCCCTTTGGGCTTCACAAAATAGAAATGTTAAGCCTCGACAGATTTCATGAGGCATTATGAATTTCTGAAGACAGATATGTTTTCCTATGAAAACTGAATGCAGTAATTTATCAGCATAAAGCTCTCAGTTCGTGTAGATCCTTGGGTTATAGCACAGGGAAATACAGAAAAGCTATTAATGTCAGGGGGCAATTTTAGAACAAGTAGTTTGTGTCATATTAAGACACAAGGGCCTGAATTCTTTAAAGTTTGCTTGTTCATTAATTCATTCAGTTTCAAGATTTTTCATCCCTGCTGTGATCCAAAGGCTACCCAAGATCAGAGAGAAGTCCCAGTAGGACAGAAAGAAATCCTATGGTTCTTAAAATGCTTTGAGGTAGAAACTTATACTGAAAGGATGATAGCTGACATCACAGCATGCAGAAAGACAGACCACATCACATTTAGAAATTTACACCTGTAAAATATTGTTTAGATCTTAGTTATTAAGGGTGACACAACTTGCACTACTCTTTCAAACCTTTTCTTTTATGCTCCTCATGCAGTGAAAATTGCAGACACATGCTTGTGTCTTTAATTTTCCTATCTTAATTTAGAAAGGTTGTCCATTTCGTGTGGAAAACTTCTGAGTAATTTTAGAGAATTCTCTACATGCATACAGTCAAATACACATTACAGTTTTACAAGAAGTTTCTGCTTTTACCTCTAATGAAAAAGAATAAGCCTAGGCAAATGATCACTTCTCTTTCCTTGATAGAAAGAGAACTTCAGATTCACACTTCTGAATTGGTATGGCGTGAGCAAAAGGTACTACCTTTGTGGGGGAGACAACAGGCTCAAAATAAATTTGAATTTAGTTCAAATGACACATGATGTTTTGAGGCATAAAAAGAGAAAAATACCTTTTTTTTTTGCTTGGCTATTATTTTTTTTTCCTGAATTAGATTTTAGATTTAGACATGCCAATTTCTTGGAATTTTGATAGCTATGATACTTGGAGGGGCTGAAGATAATCAATTCCATTACTGTATCTTAAAGAAAGTTGAAAATACCTCTTGAAGGTGAAAAATTGATTTTCAACTCATCATCATCATTATCATGACCATCATCGTCATCTTTTTAGTAGTTTTAATGAACTATTATCCCTCAGTCTACTTGAAGCATTTCAGCCTGTGAAGAATCCCATATTTTCTTATTAAAGCACTCTGCTATTTTGGGAAAAATAAAAATTATTCTTTTAAGTTCAGACTTCTAGCAGATCATCCTGCTTCCTGACACTCTGCCCCTTCACCAAAATTGTCAGTGTACACTGGATGCCATCCACTTTATTCATGTAAATTATTGTTCTCTAGGATCAACTACTTGGTGGAGCCATTGGGTGTCACAACTATTACCTACATTCAAAAGGTTTTGGCACAATTGGCTGTTGCTGCCAACGCCCTGTCACTGACAGACAACTGGAACCATGAAACATGCTTTGTATTGTAATGTGTTGTTGGACTCCATTACTGTTTGGATCACAAAGTGGGAATGAAAAATGTAGGTCTTTCAGAGAGGAAGACTTGGTTCACAACAGAGACTTGTGCTTAAACTAGTAATCTGTCTATAGACCAGATAATTTATTGGCATAGAAGCCAATGAGAAGCTCAGAAAATAACCATATCTTGTGGATGACATTTGAAGGCAGACAAATAAGCTTCAAATAAGTTTGGAAATAAGACAAGAAGAATGATAAATCAGTGTAATTACTTGAAATCACTTGAGAATTTCCAGAGAGAACTCACTGTGGGTATTATTGCAAAAAGTAATGTTTTGTGGTTTTGTGTTTTTGCAATGTATTTGTTTTTTAAAGAAAGCTCCCATTTAATCTGGAATTAACTCAAAGTGTCAAAACAGATAATCACAGTATAGTCTTCTTGCCTTATAATCTAACAGAACAATCACTACAGCTGAATGCTGTTTCACTTTTTACTGAAAGAGAAAGAACAGGAAGGGCAGAGAGCAGAATACATGAGAATAACAGTATCACAGTAAAACAGCCTGTCCAAATTGAAATAATGAGAGGGAACCCTGCTGTTTGGGAACTTAATTAGGCCACAAAGGTCTCCTTTATTTATTTAGGTGTATTGTACTTACATTGCTGAGGAGGTCTGCATTTAATTTCTCTAAGTGGTCTCCTCCTGGAATCAGTTCCAATACTAAGACTACATTACTAGAGCAGTGTTGTTCCTTCTCAGGGTTAACTCTTGTCTCTCCAAGATGGACTGATCTTCACCAAAGGCGAAGAGAACTGTAAGGTAATATAGATTCTGGGAACCATTTTTACCAGTTTAATTCTGAATTGAAGTTGTTGTCAATTTCATTTAGTGAATGAAGCCTTGAAATGCTTCTACAGTTCTGCTTGCAGCTCTGTTGCACCGTCTCTAAGGGCTATGGTCTCTAATAGACCATGAATATATTTCTTAACTGGCTTTTTCTCCTTCTCGGTTAGATGTGGAAGTCCCTACTTGGGAAGACCTGAGATAGTATCTGATCTGGAGAACAACCTCTTTGCTGTAATTCATTCATTATTTTCCAAATTCCAACTTCCAGCAATTATTACATTTGTGAAATTGTTCCAAAGACGGTGAAAATCATGTTCCTATTCAAAAAAAAAAATCCTTTAAATCACCTATGTATCTGCTCAACAGCTCAGATATTGACAGCCTAGATATTCATCTCACTTCCTGAAATTCTAACTTCTTCCATATATAGTAGCAAAATACCAGACAAAATTTACCATATTCATGCTGGTGGTCACTAGGGTATTAAGAGCAGAAGAGACCTTCCTCTGGATGCCACAATGATATAATATAGTCTACAGTGACTATTACACAGAGTAGAGTTGTAAACCACATAAAGGTGGTCATATTCATTGAAAATGGTTGCTTGCAATTATATTCAAATGATAAAGCAGAAAAGGACACAAGGAAAAAAAAACTGGTTTGCTGCACTTTTATATCTTTGGATTTTGAGTTACAGCCATGAAGCTTAGCTTTTCTTTCATGATCGAAAGTTTTTTTACGCCTCTCTATATTCTAGAAGATCTTTTTTCTGCCAAAATCTACGTTTTCAAGTACAGAGATTAATTTATTTTTTCAGAGCTTTAAAAATGGGCAGAAGAGACATGTCTTTCTTGTCTTAATATTTTTGTTTCTTTAATAGTGAGAAATTGTCTCTTTATTTGGCTAGGAACAACTGTGATGTTAATGCATGTAAAACCAAACTAAACTGTACTCTATAAAAATTTCTCATAGTTTCTGGTCTTTAATATTTTTTTCAAATGCATACTATTGAAAAATGTACTCTTGTTTTACTTTAGGATCAATGATCTCAGAACTTTTTAATCTCTGTAAAAATTTAATCGTGTAGATACAGTTAAGTATCTAGAAGGGAGCTATATAAGTTTCCCTTATAGTTAAAAGAGGTCAACTTGACTCACTTGCATAAATATGAATATGTAATGAACAAGGAAACCTTGAACTAACTTAAATACAAAAATGGAAGGCTACACAGGGTGGAAGCATGGGCAAGTAGCTCAGGATGAATACAGAGAAGTTTACCAGACAGCCAAGATTCAGGTCAGGCAACATAAAGGCAAGATAGAATTAAATTTAGCAAGGGATATTAAGGGCAACAAGAAAAGCTTCTAATGGTACATCATTGATAAAAGGAAGGTTAGGAAGAATGATGGCCTTCTTTGGGAGGAAACAAGAGACATGGTTGCCAAGGATATGGACAAGGCTGGGGTACTCAATAACTTTTTTTCCTCAGTCTTCCCCTGCAAAGACTCAAGCCACACTGCTCAAGGTGCAGAAGGCCAAGGACTGGGAAATCAAAGAACTGTCCACTGTAGGAGATGATCAAGTTTGAGGCCATCTGAGAAACCTGAAGGTGCATAAGTCCATGAGACCTGATGACATGCATCCTCATCTGAGGGGATGGAGACACAGACCCTCGAACTTGTATTAACAGAAGACCCTTTATTGCAAAAGCAAGCTGCTTTTATGCAACTCTGATGAATTTCAAAAAAACATGGTGTTATCTGATTGGTTACAAACAACTGTCCCTGTGCTCAAACTTCAAAATAACTGGTCAACAGGTAACTGAACACTTGCTGTTCACCTTCAGTCTCATTTCCTTCTTTGGGCATCAGAAAGCTACAATTGTTTCTTTTGTTCTTCTGCTTACAGTACTTTTCGTAAGTACTTTCCTGGCAATGTTCCTCTGTTGTTCACCTCTTCAAGGTCCCTCAAGGGTGGTCTTCAGCTCAGCCAATTCTATGTGTGCTGTCCCTGCAGCAGCATGGCGGTGGCCAGAGCAGGGGAGCTGGCAGCATCCATGGGGCGTGGCAGAGCTGGGCAGCCCCATGCTCCGCACACCGGCACCAAGTGAAAAACTCCCCACACTCATCTCCCGAGAGAACTCACAGATAAGTTGCTAAATCATTATTCATTGTATTTGAGAAGTCATGGCAGTCTGGTGACTGGAAAAGGGAAAGTATAACTCCCATCTTTAAAATAGGGGGAAAAGAAAAACCCCGGAAACTACAGTTCTACCTCTGTGCCCTGCAAGGGATTGGCAGGTTAGTCACACTCAAAAAGAGTTGTGGTCAATGACTCAATGTCTAAGTGGAGACCAGTGACAAGAAGCATTCCTCAGGGGTCAGTATTGGGACCGGTATTGTTTAACATCTTTTTTGGAGACATGGACAGTGGGATTGAGTGTACTCTTTGCAAATTTGCTGATGACATGAAGCTGTGTGGTGCGGTCAATCTGCTGGAGGGAAGGGATGCCATCCAGAGGGACCTTGTCAGGCTTGAGAGGTGGGTCTGTGTGAATTCATGAAGTTCAATGGGGCCAAATGCCATGTCTTGCACACGTGTTAGGGCAATCCTAAGCACAATTACAAGCTGGGAAGAGAATGGATTGAGAGTCGCCCTGAAGAGAAGGCCCCAGGATGTGTTGGAAGATGAGAGTCTTAATGTGAGAGGGCAATGTGACCTTGCAGCTCAAAAAGCCAACCATATCCTGGGCTGCATCAACCATATCCTGGGCTGTGACATGAAGGTCAAGGGAGGTGATTTTGCCTCTCTATTCTGCTCTTGTGAGACCTCACCTGGAATACTGTTTTTAGTCTGGAGTTCTCAGCACAGGAAGATCTGTGTCTGACCTGTATCTGGTTAATCGATGCAGTTCAGTGGCAGACATGGTAAGTGTTGCAGCTGGGCACTAGATCAAGGCGGAGGGACAGTTGACACAACAGGAGAAGCCCAGAAGCCCTGGAGGGAGCCCGGCAGGTGGATCCAGACTGCAGCAAGCCCAGGTTCATACATGACGGGTGATGCAGGGGGGGTGGTCCCAGCAGCAGCTGCAGGAGATTTAAACAATCTTCCGGGAGCAATGCGACCAGGAGCAAGGCTAATAGAAGTGCGCAAACAGGGGCGTGCTCGTCAGAGGGGGTGCGCTCACATCAGCTAGTGAGATCAGTTCATGAGGGCAGGGTGTGCAGTGAGGGCGCAGTTCCAGTGTTGGAGAGCCAAGCTTGATTTGTGAGAAGACCAGCCATGGTGTCCACCTGGTGAAAGGCTGCTTCCTCCGCACCTGCCAGGAGGGATGCATCAGTTCAGACTAAGCTTCCGGGAAAGCACGCAGCCGTCCAGGCTTCCAGCTGCATGGAGTGTCACCAGCTTGCACTGGAGACAGAGGGCAGCAAGGGCTGCATAAGGTGCGAACAGGTGAACTTCCTCCTCAGCCTGGTTACAGAGCTGAAAGAGGAATTAGAGAGGCTGAGGAGCATCAGGGAGTGTGAGATGGTAATAAAGCAATGGGATCACACCCTGAGCTCCTAAGTAAAAGAGAAGAAGACACATACACAGGTAAGAGCCCAGGAGGAAAAGGATCAGGCATCTTCCTCCCTAAGATTGTGGGGGAAGGCGTAAAAGGAGGTTTGGGAGTGGAAGCGAGTCCACCGATGGGACAGAAAATCAACCCTCTCCTTGCCCACACCACCTCAGGTGTTGCTCAGCAACAGATTTGACAGTCTCAATGTGGAGAACAGACCAGAGGAAAACATGGGGGAAGATGCACCCACATCAGAGCATGGTCAGGGACAGAAATGACGTAAACGCACCATTGCTACAACTGGTACAAGGAGCGATAGGAGATTCATAGTTGTAGAAGACTCTCTATTGAAGGGGACAGAGGGTCCGATACGTTGAGCAGACCCCGCTCACAGGGAAGTCTGTTGCCCCCCAGGAGCCTCAGTAAGGGATGTAACAAAAAACTTCCCAGTCTGGTGAGAACAAGTGACTACTACCTATTACTGCTTCTCCATGTGGGAAGCGATGAAGCAGCTGTAAGAAGCCCAAGGGAGATTAAAAGTGATTTTAAGGCCTTGGAACGGCTACTGAGGGAATCAGGGGCCCATGCCGTGATTTTCCTTCCCTCCTCCTTAGAAACAGGTGGTGACATAGAACAGCTCAGATGGGTCCAGTTTATTAATACATGGATTCATGGCTGATGTCACAACAATAACTTAGGGTTTTTTTGGTAACGCGATGGCCCACATGGCACCAGGATTACAGGCTTCAAATGGGAGGCACCTTTATCAGAGGAGGAGGAGGGTCTTTGCCAGGGAACTTGTGGGGCTTGTAGATAGGGCTTTAAACTAGTTACGAAGTGGGAGGGGGTTAACGCTGAGCTAGCCCTTAACAACAGGTGGAAGGACAGGTGTCAGGGATCAGGTGTTAGGGAGGAGATTTCTCCAAAACAACTTATAGGCAAAAGAAGGTCCACTGGGAAGGTCATGCAACTGGCAGCCCACCTGAAGTGCCTTTACACTAACACCGGAAGCTTGGGTAACAAGCAGGAGGAGCTGCAAGATACTGTGCTACTTGAAAGCTATGATCTTCTTGCCATCACGTAAACGTGGTGGGACAAGTTCCATGACTGGAACATGGCTATTAACAGCTACAAGCTGTTCAGGAGAGTCAGACCAGGAAGGAGGGGTGGAGGCATTGTCCTCTATCTCAGGAAAGGGATAGAATGTGAAGAGCTGTCGTTGAAAAGTAGCCACGAACACCTTGAAAGTTTGTGTGTAAATGTTAAATATGGAACGGGAACCTTGTGGATCGAGAGGCCACTCTATCAAGGTGAGACAACTGATGAAGCCTTCTTCCTCCAGCTACAGGAGGCGTCGCGCTTGCAAGATTTCATCCTACTCGGTGACTTCAACCACCCAGACATATGCTGGAAAAGTAGCATGGCAATCTGTAGGCAATCCACAGACTCCTGGGGTGCATTGAAGATATTTTCTTAGTCCAACTGATAGACACCCCCACCCAAGGAGAAGAAATATTGGACCTTATGGTCACCAATACAAGAAAACTCATCAGTGACGTTAGGATTGGTGGCAGCCTGGGCACAGTGATCATGCACTGGTGGAGTTCAAGGTCAAGAGGGATATGGAACAGGTGAGGAGTATAGTCAGGACACTAAATTTCAGGAAAGCAGACTTCCAGCTCTTCAAGGAATTACTTGGTAAGACTCCCTGGACATGGCCCTCCGAGACAAGGGAGTGGAACAAAGCTGGAAAATATTTAAAGAAGATTTCCACAGGGCGCAAGGGCTCAGTCCCTATATGTAGAAAAGGACAGGCAGGAAAGGAAAGAGACCGGCATAGCTGAGTCGAGACCTGACGGTTAAACTGAAAAAGGAGAGGGAACCGCAGAGGCAGTGCAGGCAGGGAGAGGCAATATGTGACGTGTATAGGGACGCTGCCTGGTTGTGTAGAGATTAAGTCAGGAAGGCCAAGGCACAGCTGGAACTGAACTTGACAAGGGAAGTAAAGATCAACAAGAAGGGCTTTTACAGGTACATCAATCAAAAGAGGAAGGTCAAAGAGAACGTGCACCTACTTATGACTGGAAATGGTGATCATGTATCAACAGATGAGGAAAAGGCTGAGGTACTCAACAACTTCTTTGCCTCAGTCTTCACTGATAATCGCTCTCCGCGCCCCTCCTGGGTCATGGGACAGAAAGATGGTGACCACAGGGGTAGACCCTCTCCCATAGTAGAGGAGGATCATGTTCACGAACACCTGAGGAACCTGAACATATATAAGTCCATGAGACCTGATGAGATACATCCCAGAGTCCTGAGGGAATTGGCAGATGTGGTTGCCAAGCCACTCTACATGACATTTGAAAAGTCATGTCAGTTTGGAGAAGTCCCTGGTAACTGATGAAAGGGTAACGTTGTGCCCATTTTTAAAAAGGGTAGAAAAGATGACCCTGATAACTACCAGTCTGTCAGTCTCACTCCTGTTCCTGAGAAGATCATGGAACAAATCATCCTAGAAGCTATGCTAAAGCACATGGAGGACAGGGAGGTGACTAATGGCAGCCAGCATGGCTTCACCAGAGGCAAGTCCTGTCAGACCAACTTGATGGCTTTCTATGATGGGGTAACCGAGGCAGTGGACATGAATAAACTGAGGGATGTGATCTATCTAGATTTCTGTAAAGTCTTTGACACAGTCCCCCACAACATCCTTCTCTCTAAATCAGAGAGATATGGATTTGATGGGTGGATGGTAAGGTGGATAAGAAATTGGTTGGATGGTCATATTCAGAGAGTAGTGGTCAATGGCTCAAAGTTCATATGGAGGTCCATGACTAGTGGTGTCCCTCAGGGGTCTGTACTGGGACCAGTGCTGTTTAATTTCTTTATCAATGATTTTGACAGCAAGATTGAGTGCACCCTCAGCAAGTTTTCAGATGACACCAAGCTGAGTGGTGTAGTTGCCACAGCGGAAAGACGGAATGTCATCCAGAGGGACCTGGACAGACTGGAGAAGTGGGCCCCTGAGAACCTGAGGTTCAACAAGGCCAAGCGTAAGGTCCTGCACCTGGGTTGGTGCAATCCCTGTTTTCAGTACATGATGAGGGATGACGTGATTGAGAGCAGTCCTGCAGAGAAGGTCGATAAGAAGCTCAACACGAGTCGATAATGTGCGCTCACAGCCCAGAAGGCCGGCTGGATCAAAAGAAGCGTGGCCAGCAGGTCGAGGGAAGTGATTCTGCCCCTCTATCGCACTCTTGTGAGAACTTATCTGGAACACTGTGTTCAGTTCTGGAATCCTCAACATAAGAAGGATATGGAGCTGTTGGAATGAGTCCAGAGGAGGTCTACAAAAATGATCAGAGGGCTGGAGGACCTCCTATATGAGGACAGGCTAAGAGAGTTTTGTCTGTTCAGCCTGGAGAAGAGAAGGCTCAGAGATCTTACAGTGACTCCAAAGGAGGGTCTTGGAGATGATCAGAGGTGTGGAGCACCTCCCATATGAGGACAGATGAGGAGAGTTGGACTTGTTTAGCCTAGAGAAGAGAAGGCTCTAGGGAGAACTTCTAGCAGCCTTCCACTATTTAAAGAGGGCCTACAGGAAAGCTGGGAAGGGGCTTTTTATCAGGGACTGCAGTGACAGGATGAGGGGCAATGGTTTCAAGTTGAAAGAGGGGAGATTTATATTAGACATTAGGAAGATTTTTTTTTTACTGTAAGCATGATGAGGCACTGGAACAGATTTCCCAGAGAAGTCATGGGTGCCCCATCCCTGGAAGTGTTTGTGTCTAGGCTGTATGGGGCTTTGAATAACCTAAACAATTGGAAGGTGTCCCTGTCCTTGGCAGGGTGGTTGGAACTAGATGATATTTAAGGTCCTTTCCACTCCAAACCATTCTATGATTCTACAATCCATACAGCAGTGTAGATGTTCCAATGTCATATCTGTCATATTTATCTGACAAAGATATCTCACATCACATTAAACATTTACTTTTGGGTACATGAATTAAGGTGCTGCAGTGTAAGTCAATATAATGAATGGAGTCTAGAGAATTATTCAGTTAACGTGTTCCTAATTTAGAATGAGCTAAATGCTTCTCTAGGTCTATAATAAGCACACCTTAATTGACTGTCATACGTGTTTAGAGACCTACTTCGTATGAACACTTCCCTTATAGATCTCTAAAAGTCATAGTTTGAGTAATGAAGGTAACAGAAAGTAAGAAAAGATCTCAAGAAAGGGGAAGGTAATATTACTTTACCAAAAACTCTAAGTAAGCAATTTGCTTCTACTGCTTTTTGTCTTCATAAATTTCATGCACTCAGTCTCTTGTAACCATATACTTGCACATATAAAGATACATGTGCCTAATGGTCTGGTCAGCACATCTTTGTGCCACAAAGAAGAGAGACATCAGCTATTGAGTCCTCATTATCTTTCTAGGCTTTCTTTCAGTGAGAGTAAAGTAGTTTTCAGACATATCTTTTATGTCCTCTAGAGTCATCATTCCTGTTATGCAGTGGTCCTTTGCATCAGAGACTTGCTGTTCCATCCGCAAATCTTAGGCCAAATTTTTCTACCTGTTTTCTGCTTTTTTTGTTTGAAATATGTGTCCATAGTCGATTTTCCAGGTCAGCTAAAGGGAAAAGAAATAATGTGCAGGATATGTTACAGCCTTTTGGCCAATTTTGGTTAAGGCACATCGATACGTACAGCATTAAAAAACCTCAGGTCTCTTGAAGGGGGGAGACAGAGACCTTAATCTTACAATGAAACAATTCACACATCATGATGATTTGGTCAGTTGCTGCACGAATCGCCCAAAGAATAGAAATATTCAGGCTGCTCTAAAGCTGGAAAAATTCCCTCTGGAGACAAGTGTTACCACCTGCTGATATATCAACTAGGTCATCAGGCTACAGCAGCTGCTGAAGGGGGTGTTCAGAGGCTGGAAGTGATCTACTTGTTGGAAAAGTGTTAAAAGTTCGTGAGGAAAGGCCATGGATGTTCATCATTATCAAAAAATGGATTAAAATTCACAGTGATATGAATTAGAAATACAATAGAAACTATGAGTGAACTCAGACTTCTTTTTTTTTTCTAGAAAGTTAGATGCCTGACCATTCAATATTTTTTCTAAGCTCACAAGGAGGTCCATAAAATAAATAATGATACTGTCCGCAATTTCTTCAAGAACTCAGACAGCATAACTTGGATTTTTAAAATCCATATGCACATATTTGAGAGCAAGGATGAAATAAATATTGCACCATCATCTGTAGAAAGGTGATGTATTACCTTCGTGACTTAAAAACATATAAGTATGGATTAAATCTTTAAGTTCATTTTTTTGAAGAAAAGGTCTGCGTACTGTCACTAGGACCCTATAATGTGATGCACATTTTACGTAGCAATTGTAGAGTTACTAGACATTCTCCACAACAAAAAAATCACATCGGAGTGATAAAGGTTAAATAGTGTGAAAATAACAATAAATAAGTTATATGAATGTGCCCAGAGGTACTGAAGTTTTGTTCATTGTAGACAGCAAGACGGCATTCTTAAAAATTATAAAAAAGGCTGAAAATAAAACTTTTATTGCTGGTGTGCGGCTATAGAGTGAAATATCTGAACCTGTGAACTATAAGAATGAAGGTGCAGAATAAGTTGGTTTCAGCCGAAATTTCCAAGAGCGTCTAGTCTTCTTCAGTGGTGGGTACTGTTAGAGTAAGATAGGAAGAGCGTTTAAATGTCTTTTGAACTAGAGAAGAGAGATCTATGATAGACGGTATGACTGACATGAAGAAGTAGAATGTGGCAACATCTTTTACCAAGTCCACAGCATCTCATCAAAAATACCTGGTGAAAATGACACTTAGCCCTCTTACTTCTCTTCACACACAGCAAGAATCATATTTCAATAGCTGCACTATCTATACTTATTTTTACCTTTTATGGAACTGTAGAATTTTTTTGTTTCTAACTTCTGTCCTATTTTCATTTCTGGGGTTCAGATGGCTGTGACCAAGAGTCAGGAAAAGAAATGTCAGACTAGTAAATCTGCTCAGGAAGGTAGCTGGCACTCTGATCAGCAAAGACATCTTGCATAGCAGAAGGATGCTGTCAGTAGATCAGCCACACAGAAAGAATGTCATGATTCCAGTTACTGTGGATTCTAACTTTAGTGCTTTACTTAGAATTAAATAGACTCTATCTTCACACCATAGCTGGGCCTGGTATAAATATGATTTGTTTCAACTCAAAGTTTATTGCTACCTCCACATGCATTTATAAATTCATATGATCTTCCTTTCTTAAAGAGCACATGCATTGTGAGTGGCAACAAGAACTGTAAACAGAAGCAAGATAAATTTTTTTAAAAATTACTTTATGTCTTATGTTACATAATCCATGCAGTTATAACCCTCCATTGTCACCAGGGAGTGCCTAGGATTTTGTGAGTCTGGGCAGGACATTAAAGCATCTCTACATTATGAATTTTCAGGAATTCCTCTAGTTTCTTCTCCTGAAATGCATTGTTTACTGGAAGATCTCAGACCAACATATCTTGCTGCATTTGAAAAGAATTACCCCTTATCACTTTTTGACTCACAGAGCTTGTGCGGTGTCATTGTGATACCGACACTTCTTCAAGGTGATAATGTTAATAGAATTATAAAAAAAACCTCTGCACTTGCAGCTGCACTGTTTTTGTTATATTTTCTGTATGTCAGAAAAAAACTGAAAGTCATGTCTTCTAGACCAAAGGTATCCAAGAAAACCCCTAACTATTAGCTGATATCTGTACTTCTACATTAATTTGGGCTTGTTGAATGCTTTCTTTAATACAGATTATATGCCATGTGCAATCTGTTTCAGACAGATCTCAGTTTTGCAATATTCTTTCACTCTAGCTTCCTTTCACATTATTATTTACATTGTCTAGAGGTTTCTCAGTTGTAGAAGTCGCTGTAGGAAGAATTTATTTCATTCTTCATGCTCTAAATTTGCAAGACACTTTTTTGCGAGAGTTTTTGCGAGAGTGTTTGCAAGAGCTCTTGCTTTTTTGCAAAAGCACTAATGACGCTCCCTAAAATTTAAGTGTATGTCTTCATCTACAGTGTTTTTAATGACAATTCTCAAAACCTCAGTTTACTGAAGTAAAATATTTATACTTTATTTATACACAACCACAAGTATTTGCACCACATTGTTTTTCACTTAGACAAGTTTAAAAACATAGTACATCTTGAGTTCATATATGTGCATACAAAATAGGTACTCCAGAAAAGAAACTCATCTAAAAATCTCCATGAACACTCTGCTTTGGGTTTTCAATAGTCATTGTTTGTGTGTGGTTACTAATATTACACCGATAATCTATAAGTACTATTATTGTACTTGAAGATCTGTGATTGCAAATCAGTAAAGACTGACACAATATCTATTTACTCTTCATTGATCCACTTGCTGTAATCATGTGTATAGTTCTTCTATGTATATTATTCTGCCATTATAAAGGCTATATCTAAAAGACTAACATACAATATTATTTTCCAAGACACAAATCCTGGATCATGGAATCCTTTACAATTTTTTTTTTTTTAATTGTTGAATGGGAAGTCTAGAGCTGTGCACGAGTCTGCATTTAGATAGTCATACCTTCAACAGTACTGAGTTTCAGTTTCAGAATTAATTCCCAGCTATACATGCAAACTTTAATGTCTGCATATTTCTGTATGTCTGTATGTGAGTTTTACCATCACCGAGAGTCTTAGGTTTTATATTAAACCCTTAAGCAAAGCGTTTCTATATCCAGTGTAACACTGGGTAGTTAAGCACATTAATATATAAGCTGAAATAACTTTAACACTTGGTCACAAACTTACTGGTGATCTGTTGTGTAACTAAGGGATTTTCATATAGTTTCATCTCAAAGCTGTATGTATTAGGACTTAAATTATTTATGGGTCTAGGAGAAAGGGTATGATACACTCTCTATTTTGAAACAATTCAAGGCTGTATTTACCTACTGTTCAGAACAATGCAGAATTTAGTGGAGAATTTCTCTTCTCAGTGTTTCAAATGGGATAAGTGAAAGAAACCATTTTGTATTTTCATGAAAAAAACTTACTTTGAAAGAGTATGCTTCTTCCAATTCAGCAATTTTTTAGATGATATCTTGTTTTCTAGACAAAAATTCCAAACTTTCCCTCTTTAAGTAAGAGTTCTTCAACGTCTTCACAGTTAATCTTATAGGTTATCAAGTAACAATGTTAAATAATTGCTTTAACAGAGATGGCTGAAAGATACACAGAATTAAAAAACAATTACTCTTCTAATTTTAGTATTAAGACTCTAATAAACTAAACCAAGTTTACCTATATTAATTAATTTTATGAATTCATTTTGATAGATAAATGAGCTATCTTTGCTCCATAGTGTGTGAAATACTCAAAAGTATCCTCCGGGCCCCAAAGTAGTCACATGAATCACTTGATTCCCTTCTGATTCTATTTTCCTGATCCAGCTTTTCAAAACAGGAGGCACCATATAGCTCAGCTTGATGGGCCTTTGATTCTCACTAGGAGAGGATGGACTCAGCAGGGAAGCAGCAGTTGTAGAAAGAGTTGCCAGAAGACCCAAGGAAGTGTCAGTCAGGACACACTGTTCTCTACTGCTGTGTGCAAGTAAAAACCTCCTTTAAGTTATATATTGTAAGAGAAATATGTAACTTAAAGTTCTTCCCAAATGAGAAGGCAGGAAAGAGAAAGAGAGAGAAAGTTTTAACTTCTAAATTTTCTACTTGGGTTGTACTCTCACACTTCTAGTAAACCTTCATCCCTGTAGGATAAATCTGTTTGTGGTATATACTTTCATTGGATAGTCTTATAAAGATATATATTTCCTGTACCTACGCCTGGCAGCTGTGTTGTACCTATTACTTAATGTGACTTTTGTGCTTTGGATTTTAGAGGAACAAAATGCTCATCACATTCGATAATTCATTAATAAGATAACTCTTTGATCCTTTTTTATTTTTCTTTCCTCTTGTTGCTACATTTTTACATGGAAAACCTCTCTGAATTTGGCCATGGAAACAAAAAATTGCCTAAAAAATCTAGGGAATATAGTAATGTGGAATTAACCAGTTAACTCCTTCATTGAAATAAGATTGTGGAATTACATTTCATTGCACCTCAAAAAAGCTGTTTTTAAATGCCTATATGAATACATTTTCATTATTCAATTAGCACGGCATCACCAGACTAGTGAAACTTTTTGTTAATCACTTACATATTGACCATAAATTCCAGGCCAGAAGGGAGTCTCTCTCTCCAGCCAGGTACCTTTCCCTGGCTGAAAATATTTGAAATGTTGGTAGTTTTATGGCTGTTGTCCCCACCATTCTGCAAACATGTCAAACACAAGCAGCAGGCAAATCCCCTAGAATCACAGAATCATGGAATGGTTTGGGTTGGAAAGGACAAGAAGGATCATCCAGTTCCAATCACCTTGCCACAGACAGGGACACCTTCCGCTAGATCAAGTTGCTCAAAGCCTCATCCAATCTGGCCTTGAACACCTCCAGGGATGGGGCAACCACAGCTCCTCTGGGCAACCTGTTTCTGTGCCTCAGCACACGTACAGCAAAAAAATTCTTCCTAACATCTAATTTAAATTTTCCTTCTTTCATCTTAAAACCGTTATGCCTCATTCTGTCACTACTCCAATAAAGAGCTCCTCCCCATCTTTCCCGTAGGCAACTTTGTGAATTCTGCTAACAGAAAAGGTATAGTAAGAAGCACCAGGAGTGTTGAAGTGGTGTAATATTGATGCAACACACAGGACAAATGAAGAATAAAACAGGTCAGTAAAACATGATCAATCAAATCACAGGCAGAAGTTTGTGTTTACACTGAAGAGCAATGTGAGTTTATATCTTAAATTTTAATCCCCTGACTAAGCACAAAACGTAATGGAAATACAGATATTTTCTTGGAATTAAGAAAGTAAAGATAGAGCCTATATATCCTGCTGCTTAGCATTTAGTGTGTTAATTGCAATTGATACCATAGTAAATATTCCCATAAAAATTGCAGGGTAGTCATACTTTTGCAAGTATAAAGTAACTAATTTGGATCCAAATTTAGTTCCATTTGATGGATTCATTATTTGATGTAAGACTTCACCTACTTGTCTACTAATTTAAAATAAATAAAAAATCTGTTACACAAAGTGGATATAGAACTTAACAGAAATTCTTGGAGGCCATTTTTATATACCAGGACAAATTCACCATTTCAGAAAATTTTACAACTACAGCATCAAGTTCCAATACAAAAAGAAACTTTTTATTTAACATATGAAGAAAGTCAACTAAAATGAGCTTCAAAATAGTTCCCTTCTGAGTTGGCACACAGCTACATACAATGCTGCAAACACCCAAAGCTGTTCTGAAGACCATTTTCTGCAAGGCTGTTGAGGATCTCCATTATTTTTTTTTTT
Organism: Cuculus canorus; assembly: GCF_017976375.1. Lineage (NCBI taxonomy): Eukaryota > Metazoa > Chordata > Aves > Cuculiformes > Cuculidae > Cuculus > Cuculus canorus. Next base: position 40,338,151 of record NC_071401.1, read on the forward strand.
TTCACTTCTTTTGCTGAATGGTTTGCCATGAGCATGGACTTAATCTTTACAAAGAAGTAGAAATCTCAGGAAATCAGATCTGGCAAACAGGGTAGATGCCCAAGCACAATGATGTTGTTGTTAACTAAAAACTGCTTCATGGACAAAACGTAGACTGGCACACCAAGGGTAAGAAAATGACTATAATTTGAAGTCCTCAAGTTGAGCCTTGTCTCACTGTGACATGTTAAAAAATGTTCTATAGCCATCTCTTTGTCTCTCCCCTCCCACTCTTGGTTTCTGAACTCTAGATATACTTACACCCTGGATTCACGTCTTTTGACCCGCACAGTTGAAAGATGGTGGTTCGATTGTCTGTGCAGCGATCTGGAGGCTGACAACGTCACTCTCAGGGTGAAAATCAAAAGCAAAATTTATTCTGGCTTCAACCAAAATAAACAGATCAAAATACTTGGGTGCACAGCCAAGATACAGGGGTGCAACTTGCAAAGTTGCAAAAAAACCAATGTGAGTCTGTTCAGATTACAATCTGATCCCTGAACACAGCCAAAGTCACCCGGATTTGATCCGACACACACTGATGCCAGTCAAGAAAACAATGTAAGGTAAATGATACATATATATAGAGAGAGACAGGAGGAGGAGAAATAGAAGGGAAAAGGAAGAGGTCATCACTTCAACGAGCAAAAGCAATTCCTTGGAAACACATGGTCACCCCAGCAGCAGCTCCTTGCAGGTCGTGTGGTCCAGGCTAGTCGTATTGGAATGATGGGCACACATGCTGTGTGGCTGCTTGCAAGTTCTTTTATAAGGCCAGTTTGTGCTTCATCAGCACGTGTGGGATGGTGTTGCCACGTGTGTGCAGAATCTCCTTCAGGCGGGTCAGGACAGGGCAGTCAGGTGGGTGTGAGGATGTGACAGGATGGGGGGCAGTGCCTGCAGCTGTATCTCCTCCTCCATAGCAGCCATCTCAGGACAGTGAGCTCAGCCAGGTGAGAGGGAGCTGTGCTTACTCTTGCACCTCACTTCCCATTGAACACAGCACCACAGATGAGGTCCTGAAGTGATATCCTAATATCAGTCATTGGGGCGCGTTTGCTGCTGCACCCCCTCCACTATTCATTATCAACATCCACAAAACAAGGGAGTAATGGCCAGCCTTCAAATGAACTGTTTAAAACAAAGAAAGAAGGAAAGTTGGACTTCACAGGCTTCTTCTTTTTTTTTTTTTTTGTCGGACCTTATAGAAATAAAAATATAAAGTCCTCTAAGAGAAATTAGGAAACAATTACTTTTATGCCATCACACTATAAAACAGAGATAATTTTTATCTCTAAACTGAAAAATAGATTTTTATGAAGTTATCCACAACAGACTGTTAGAGCATGACACTATTCTGTGTGATTTATTTCATTTCTTTTCACTTCTTTGAGATTTATGCTATATGTTAATGCCATTATTACTGCCTTCACTTTCTGAGTTTATTGAAGACCTTAAGATACATACTTTAGTAAAAACTACTTGTGATGGAAGATGTGATTCAACTTTTTTCAGTGTAAAAAATGAAAAACAACTAAACAGAAGAAGTTTTTCAATAACCAATTATTGCCAACACAGCAGCAGAAGACCGCAAATACTGATACAATACTACTTTTCCACAAGTGGTCAATGGATATAATATAGAAAATCCTCATTTTGTTTAGAGTCTCATGATGATCAGTATTAAAGTTCTGCAGTTTAAGAATAAGTGTAGATGAAATCTCATTTCACTTTCTGAAAAAAACATGTTGCTAAGCCTCGAGACTGCAGAGAAATGTATGAAAAATTAACAGAAGAGCGGCAGGTTGAAAAGACAGGAGGCAAACATAAAGAAACTAGAACTATATTTTCCATAACAATCTTACAAGTTTTAGAGGCCTGACTCATGCATTTTCAGCATTTTGGGGTTGACAACAGATTTGGCTCTGACTATTGGAAGGAATTGGTTCAAGTCTGAAGGTGGAAGGCAATTAGGTTGAAAGTGAAAATGAAATGATAGAGCCCATGATTGTGAGGTAAGAAAGGAGTGACAGCAGCAAAAAGTGACAATGGATTTATAAAAAAGAAATATTTCAGGAAACCTTGGAAACAGGTTGATATGGCCCCAAGGGAAGGTTTTTTAAGCAAAAATAAAAAATAAAAAGTTGATTTTAAGGGCAGCTGACTATTTCCAGGATGCACGACATCAAGAATAGATGTGGAAATAAGGTAAATATAAGCGGACAAGTACATGCCTACATGGTTGTGTGCAAAATGTTAAGTGGCCTGACATTAAAAAGATATCATACGGTTAAAAATGGAAACAAGGATGTGTAAATAAGGATAGGATTAAAAGTAGAATATGAATTTAAAGAGGAAAAAGTCAGACATGCAAAGGAAAACAAAAAAAAATTGAAGGTAGTGAGTCAGTACCAGATACAACAGTAAAAGGACTTCTTAACTGTTTTCAGGAAAGGATATTGTGACTATTTAATGGAATAAATAAAGAAGTAGCAGTTTAAAAAGGAAAGAATGAAAAGGTAATCTTTTTTCTCATCATTTTTGAAAGAAGAGTCTTAAGTGTGATGAAAATTTAAACAAGTAAAATTGTTCTGATGAAATTTGCTGTACTTAAAGAATGCAAACAAAACCATTTCTAAGTCATTGAGAAGTAGTCTGGAAAATTCAGGAAGGATGAACGTAATCTCAAGATGTCATAAAATCGCAAATATAATGTCTGTGTTTTAAAAAGATAAAGTGTATGTGTGGGATTTGCTGCTTGGAATAACAGCCATTGTTGGTACCTGAAAAGATTCTAGGACAGATTATTAAACAATTCATTTTTAAACACCAAGAGGATAATAAGATTGTAAGAAACAACTAATAGATTTATCAAGATTGAATAAAGAATATAATCTCTTCTTTGCTTTAGATAACCCACCAAGGTAGAAGAAAAAGGGCTGAAGGAGATTCTTTTTTTAACCCTACTAAGCTATATAATCAAATGAAATCTCATAAACAAATTACAGTTAAATTGTGTACCACAAGCAAATATAACTGTAACACTTATGGGGATGAATACCTTTACTCAAAGAGGAAGCATAACTTTCTAATTCATAACCATGGGGAGCTTCTTAGGTGTGATCCATGAAAATAGTATTAAAGAAAAGATATATTTGTGTTCATAATTATGTTCAGAATATTTACCGGTTACTCAGACACATTTTACAGGGGAATTGAGCAGAACTATTAAGATTTCTATGCATTCTAAAAGAAGAATCTCAATTAAAATATTTTACAGTAGACTGATGAATTGTTCCTTACCATGAATAAGGATGATACAGTTTAATTTGTTGCCATGAGAAAAAAAAAAAACAGACATTAGGAAAAAAAATCAGATATAAGGACAAATAAACAATGTAGAAAGAAAGACTTTTAAGGGAAATATCAGAAACATATATTCTAGGGTTTTTTTGTACTTCCAGTCTCGTGTCAGAGCAGAAAGTATACTGGACTACTTCTTTGGTTTCCTCCTCTGTTGTGGAGGACATTATACCAAACAGGTGAAACAGTTTTGTACTTTATTTAGGAATCTCTTTCCCTAAAAAAAAAATAATTGTTGACTCTTAGAAGCTTTATGGTTTAAGTGTAGACAAATTCTCCGTTACAGTGGCATCTCAATTTTTCTTGATAGCCATTTTATTATCATTCTATACCATTAGTCTCATAAAAGTATGGTGACCTCATTCCAATAATATTCTTACTGATATTATAAGTAATAGGTATTTTTAGAAAGTCAGATGAATGTGTGAAAAAGGAGGAGTTATAAATAAAAGTAGTTTTTCACTATGATAATAAGGACAAACAATAATAATATCCTAAAAATATTCATATTTACAGTGTTTTCCATCCCTGTATACTTCACATGGGGTTAATATCAATTTGGAAAGGTAAACCTGCTCAAGTGTCTGTTAAGTACTAACTACATAAAAAAGGGAATGTTGACAAGTTTAGAACTACTATAAGATCCACCATCACTGTGCTTTGCTTGCTTGCTGCAAAGACCAACTTTTATTGGTTTGTCTGTCTTAAGCATCTGTCTTTTCTGAGGGCTGCCTATCTGCATCTGTGGGTCTTGCTTGTTGTGATGGCAATGAATGGCAGGGCAGGAGGTCCAGTGGCGGATGCTGCCCTCACCTCACATCCCACCTGATTGCCCTGGAACCTATGGAACCTCCCAAAGGAGATTTTGCACACGCATGGCAAGACCACGCCCCACGTGATGATAGGAAGTGACTGGTCTTATAAAAGAGCTCGCAAGGAGCAATGCGGAGCTCCCATGACTCCAATCAGATCCCTGGACCATATAGCCTAGAAGAAGCTGCTGCTGGAGCTGCTGCTGGAGCGACAATGTGTTCTCAAGGAGTTGCTGTTGCCCATTGAAAGTGTGATCTTTTCTTTTTCCTTTCTCTCTCTCTTTTCTCCCTTGTTCTCTCCCTCTCTCTCTCTCAGTATATATGTATCCATATCATCTATCTTACCGTGTTTTTTTGACTGGCATTGGTGTGTGTCAAATAAAATCTAAGGGACCTTGGCTGTAATCAGGGATCAGGTCGTAATGTGATGAGATTGAAAGATCTTTCCTGCAACTTTGGGAAGTTGCATCTGCACATCTCCCTTGATCAAAGCCAGAAAAAATTCTGCTTAGAATCATAGAGCAGTTTGGGTTGGAAGGGACCTTAAAGATCATCTAGTTCCAACCCTTCTGCCATGGGCAGGGACACCCCACTAGATCAGGCTGCCCAAGGCCTCATCCAACCTGGCCTTGAACACCTCCAGGGATGGGGCATCCACAGCTTCCCTGGGCAACCTGTTCCAGTGTCTCACCACTCTCATGGTGAAGAAATTCTTCCTAATGTCCAGTCTAAATCTGTCCCTCTCCAGTTTGTACCCATTCCCCCTGGTCCTATCCCCATGAGCCTTTGTGAATAGCGTTTCTCCAACTTTCCTGTAGGCCCCTTTCGGGTACTGGAAGGTCGCTGTAAGATCTCCTCTGAGCTTTCTCTTCTCCAGGCAGAAGAAGCCCAACTCTCTCAGCCTGTCTTTTTCTACATAGGGGGACTGAGAGTTCTTGTGCTTTATGGAAACCATCTTTAATTATTTTCCAGCTTTGTTCCACTCCCTTGTCTCGGAAGGCCATGTCCCAGGGGATTCTACTTAGCAATTCCTTGAAGAGCTGGAAGTCTGCTTTCCTGAAATTTAGTGTCTTGACTATACTCCTCACCTGTCCCATATCCCTATGGATCTTGAACTCCGTCAGTACATGATCACTGCAATCCAGGCTGCCACTGATCCTAACATCACTGATGAGTTTTCTTGTATTGGTGACCATAAGGTCCAGTATTGCATCTCCCTGGGTGTGGGTCTTTATCAGCTGGACTAAGAAATTATCTTCGATGTACTCCAGGAGTCTCCTGGATTGTCTACAACCTGCCGTGCTACTTTTCCAGCGTATGTCAGGATGGTTGAAGTCCCTGAGTAGAATGAGAGCTTGCGAGCATGAAGCCTCGTGGAGGAAGAAGTCTTTATCAGCTGTCTCTCTTTGATCGAGTAGCCTGTAATATACAACAACCACGAGATTACCATTGGTTCTTCTGTCTTTAGTTTTGACCCACAAGCTTTCAGCCTGTTTGTGGCCACTCTTCAATGACAGATCTTTACATTCTATTCCTTTCGTGGGATAGAGAGCAACACTTCCACCCCTCCTTCCCAGTCTGTCCCTTCTGTACAGCCTGTAGTCATCGATAGCCACATTCCAGTCAAGGGATAAAGTACACTTTTTGAATTTCACCTTTAGAGTGACCTTTGGATCACTGCACAGGTGATCAAACCACCATCTTCGACAGTGCAGGTTGAAAGAAGGCCCAAACAGGAGTGCATATCTCATGGAAATGAGGCATGAGAAACTGTGTAAAAAACAGCGTTACTATTTCTTTCTATTGCTTCTCTTATTTTTACTAGATCTTGTAAATATTACAGTTCTAACTCAGTTTGTAAAAAAACCCCAACAATACACCATATTAACTATAGCTGTGTCTTACTGTCTTAACGTAGATTCTATTTGATATAGCACACATTGTAGAATCTAATCTGGAGGCCAAACACCTGGGAGAAAAAAAAAAAACAAACTACATTTTTATTAATTTGAGTAATTAAAATAATCAATCTACACTGCAGACTAAAGTACATTTTCTAAAAGACACTCTCAATCTCATTAAAGAGGTAAAAGGCTTGTAGTTGAAAAAAAACCTATATTTTTATGGCCTTATTTGTACAGGTGGTCCTTTCTGATGACCATCACTTTTTTTTCCTCTACTCTTCTGAAAATGGAAAGCAGTAAAGGAAGATAGGTTATTTGCCTATCTTAGATCTGGAAGGATGAAAAGGGGAAAATATTTCTGAGGGGGTGGATTTTAAAATTTTTATTCTTTTTTGGTGAAAAACAGTTCTACCCTTCTCCATCCCAACTTAAGTAAAAGCTTCTGAGTTAGTAAAACACACTGATAAAGTGTTTGTCCCATAATGGAAAACTTCTGAAATGATAATAGTTTAGGAACACTAAATAAAAATGAGAACAATTAAGTTATATAAAGTATAGAAAAGGTAATATGCCATATTGCCCTTAAATTGGTACATCTGCATGTTAGGAAACCTTATCACTCTCTGGTTTCAGTAAAATGAACCACAATACTTTTGCAATTAATGATAAACAAATAATTAAAAAGTCTATGAAGTATTGCTACCTTATTGATGGATACAGTTAGCCTCTTCTCCCTAGATATGTCGTGTTTATTTATGTTTTGTTATCATAAAATATCAGATCAAAAAAACTCAAGTCCAGTTATGGGTTGGGGAATTTTTGACTTTTTTTCCCTTATCTTTTTCTGTGCCAGAATCTCTTTCAATGCCAAGGGAAATGGCAATTTTTTAACTATAACTGTCCATTTGGCATCTTTATAGATTTGTAAGAATAACTGCTAAGTTTGATGTCAACTCATTCATTTCTATGGTAAAGTGCCTATTCAGCCTAAGTTTCCTTAGGCATACTGAGGCTTCAGTTTTTGATTGGTTGGGTTTGGATAAAACTGATAAATATCCATTAATATCACTTTAGAAAATGTGCTGTGACAGGAAGAGTTCCTTGAATTGAACAAAGTAAGATATAATAATTTGCTTATGCCTTTCTAGAGTTAGAAAGTATTATATGTCTTGACTTAGCTGTCATTTATACTTACTCTAAGAATACAATTGCCTTGAAAACTTTACCTTATCAGGGAAAGCAACAGAGTATACAAAACTATTTGCATTTAGCGATCTGTTTTGAAAAGGGTGCATTATGACCTTTCCTTACAAAGGACATTTGAAAAATCTGTCTTAGTGCTGCCTTTTGTTATTGAAGATGACTGTGTTAAAAAGTTATTCATTGAAATTCAGTCTGACAAATTCATGGCATTACCCAGCATCTAAAGTAGGATTGAACAATTTAATATTGAAAACAGCTTGCTAATACTATGCCCTAAACTTTGAATGCTGGAACTAGAGGTAAAATTGATTGTTGGCTTTATTCTTTGCTAGCTCAGTTAAAAACAGCACAGAAGACACAACAGCAAGGATCTCAAAGACTGAGAAAAAGATTTCACATTGTGCTTGTGCTGAAACTGGGCACGATAAATTCTAGGCATAACCAGCTTGTGTAGCATTAATGATTGCAGGATATTCAACAGTCTCTGAAACATTGTTTAAAAGGAATAAATGATACCCAACTAAAAGAGATGAAAGTATTAACAAAGGAGAAGTTAAAGGAGTATGAATATTGGTAATAGGGAAGAAGTTAGGAGTCGGCCACCTGCAGCATGGGGAGAAAATAGACTTCAGGTGAGGTATTTAATAGTACAAGAAAGTGCCTGAATTCCTGTCTCTGTACCTTACCTGGAACTTTTATTCCCCTTTGGGTGAAAATATAATGCTTTGAAATCCAGGAGCACAAAATTACTTAGATTTAACTTGACAGAATTCAAAATTGGCTTAGAGTGGCTGACTGGGAATGTCAAATATTCAAGTCAGGGGGTGAAACTGGACGTTTTAGAGATACTGTGTGAGTAGAGTTCCATTTAGAGTAAAATTCAAGGCATTTAATATAGGGAAATTACTCTTTTCTGATAAGTAGCTACCAGAAAACGTATCAGACAGAGAGATACAGCTTGTAGCTTCTAAGATATTAATGACTTGTTTAGAAAGAAGAAAGAGAGATGGAAATTGTGGAGGGGAGAAGCGTGTGTGTAGTGGGATGTAAAATAAGGAAGAGTATACGCGTGGTAAATGGTAAATATCATTACTGCCAATTGTCCTTGGAATAATTATAATTACCATGTACTAAATCAGTCACGAAGCCATATTTGCCCTTGTTATCAGTGGGTATATTAACATATATAAGCTACTAGCATATGTATTACGTTAACATCTATACATTATGACTCCAAAGCTATTTCATAAAAAAGTGTGAACACAAGGAAAAAGAAACTCTTAAGAATCATAGTACAGGACTAGATAAAGACAGCTGACAAAGAGAGGTGTATTTTTGACTTTTAACTTCTAAAGAGAGAAAACAATTGAAATAACAAGGAGTTTTAATTACAAAAGCAGATTCTAAACTCAGAATAAAACTTTGCAAAACTACACCCAAATAGAAGAAAATCCCAGGTTACTAGATCACAGACTATTCTTTGTTCTTTTCCACTGGATGTGCTAACAATCTCAAAACATGCACTTTTTCTCGTCCATCTCTATATTACCCGTGCCAGATATTTGAGTGCAGAACAACCATTTTGCTACATCAGGCTTCATCATAATTCTGTATGCAGTGTACTTCCTCTTAATTGTGATTAAATACCCAGACTTCCTCTGTATTTTCTGATCTGTCAAGATCTCTACACTCTCTTGACAAAAAGTGCACAACACAGAACTGGTGTGAAACCTGTATGAAGTTACGATATGTATGTGACCTCGTATTATCTTGCACACATAGGGAAAGTGTACATCCTTTCTTGAAGAAACATGTTAATCACTTTGTCACAGTCTCACCTCTTATAGACTGCTCCAGGAATCCATTCAATACTCTGCACTCATATTTTTACGTATTTGGGGTATTTACTGGCAAGTTCCATTACCCCATTGCCAGAAAAGGAGATGTCAGAGGAAAGGGAAAAATCTTTCTAAACTAGCATTTAGCTTTCTATATATCCATTTAAAAAACAAAACAAAAGAAAACAAATCGGTCCTGTGAACTCACATTTCTTGAAGCAACAGATATAACTGTTTGGCATAGATTTGTTTGTTTGTTTGTTTGCTTGTTTGTGGGGGGTTGTGTGTTGATTATTTTTTGAACTATCCATTTGATTATTTCAGAGTGAGGAAGGGACCAGCTAACTCTATTCTTGGTCCACTAAATCGCATATTAAATGTATAGCATTCCCAATTGTACCAATTGGCAGTTGAATAATAATCTGAATTGGCTAAAATTACATAATCATTCTGCCTGAGGCATATGAATGATTCTGCAATGGTGTGCATACATTACGATAAAAGTAATTTTTACTCTCGGGAAGACTCAAATGGATAAGTGGAGTGGTGAACATATTAATCAATTTCAAGGAAGAATTCACAGTTCAAGTATTGAAGAGGAAGCAAATTGTTTTATAGGTGCAAATACTAAGAAATGGAATCCTCATTAACATTGTCTAATCTTTTTAGTCTGAACTACATCATTTATCTGAACTGCATAATTTAAAGGTCAGACAAATCTCCCATTTTTCAAACAAGAATACAGATCTGAACTTTCAGAACTTCTAACATCCAAAAATCCGTCTTGGACAGAAGATAAAACTCTTGCTGGAATGAAGTTTTTGATTTACAGATGCCAAAAACTTTTCTCAAGCTCAAATGACCAGAATTTATTGGTTTTATAAGCAAGGATCTCTTAAAATAAACATTTTCTGAGACAAGAAATTATTTTTTTTTTTTTAGAGGTTCACCTGATTATTCCAATGGCAGTGATCTCAGGGTATTTTGTAGTACACTCAACAAAATGTCATGTTTATTGGATCTATAGAGGACATTTATCGCTGTGACACAGATACACCACGATCTCTTTTGGGATTCTAACTGAAATATATATCATTAAATCAGTTTAGCCAACTACTGCATTCACAGCTGTGGGATACCTGCCAAAAAGCAGAGGTATAGGTTGAATGTAATTTCAAATTATTTAGTTTGAGTCTGACTGTTTCCAACTAACTTATTAGATTAAAATTAAATAAAAATAACCACAGATAAAAAATTCTAAGTTTTAAGCTTCCTAGTCAGGCTCTTAGTAATGACAAAATGTGTGTTACACATGCAGACAAGGTCTGTTTCTGAAACATGCAATGTTTGTTTTATATATAGCATTTATAGGTTTTATAAATAGAAAGGCAAAAACACTCTTCATTTAAATAAACACACTTTCCTGATATGATCTAGACGCGATTCTGTTTGTGTTAGAATGTGTTAGTAAATTAACATTTTGAGACATTGAAGGCATAGATCGTGTTGCAGGTCAATGCAATATACGTACTACACATTTGGGAACACTGGAGAACTGGAACACGAGATCTTTATGCTTTCCTCTCTGAAGATGAATAATACTTTTAATGAAAGGTTAGATCAGTAAATCAAAGATATAGCATTCTTCCTGTTTCACCCTCTTGTGTCACCTGGGCAGCAAAAGCAAAATATCTCTTGAATTTTAGTTTGGTCTTCATATGATTTGATTTCAGATCAAAACCTCTACATTGCACTCATATATCTCTGTATCTCTGTGTCTGTATCTATGAAGCAGGTAACCTCCAGAAGTATTTTATGATTCTGAAATTCTTAGCTGAAAAATCATAGTGTAAAAATACCATAAATTATTTTGAAAGGAAGATTTATTAAATTAACAAAGAATTAACAAAGTGATTACATAAAAGATTACTTAGGAGACTTGTATAAATTTAGGATCAAAATATAACATCATGAGTTTAAAATAGCTGATAGAGAAAACAAAGATTATTCTATTTGGAAACTACCACTAACTTAGGCATTCTATTAATCTGACATTAGCCCACTAATCATTGATCTAAGCCTCTTAATGCCTGAAACTCTCTTGCTAACCAGTCTGGATCACTTGGGGTAAAACTCTGGGCCTTGCTTTAAAATTTATGAGTTCAGTTACCCCTGGGCTAAATGAAGGCAAAACAATGCCAAACAATTGATTTTAAAGGAATTTATTTGTACAGGTAATCTTAGGAATAAGATAGGTTTTGGCTTGCTAAAATTGGTGGTAATGGAAAAAAAAAAAAAACAAAGAGAGAAAGGGAGGAAAGAAGAGAGAGAGAGAAAAGTGCAAGAAGGAGACAACCTGGGCTCCATCACTGCTGTCAAGATCTCAGGAGGGCAGGGCACAGCCAACCATACCTTATGAGTGTTATTTACAGATTAAGGTCCCAAGACAAAGGGATTCCCAACAGACTTGTGCAGTGCTCCTTCTGGATGGTTCTGGAACCGAGTTTGGGAAACCCTAGGGGGTCTCTGTGGTCCTTGGTGAGTCTGAGGTACCATTCTGCCCTTGCTCCCTGTACCAACAGGACTGCAGTATGACCACTCCTGGAAGAACAGAGTAATGACCCAGAAGGTGGTGCAGAAGAGCCAGAGACCTTCTTGGCCAATTAGACATTCACAAGTCTATGAGGTGGATGGAATCCACATAAAGGTATTAAGGGATTTGGTAGAGGTGCTCACCAACCCCTTTCCCTTCCAGCAGTCCTGGCTGACCGGGTCAGTTCCACATTACTGGAGATTGGCAAATGTTATGCCCATTTACAAGAACTTCTGGAATGAGGATCCAGGGAACTACAGGCCTGTCAGTCTGACCCCAGTGCTGGGGAAGGTCATGGAGTCGGTCGTCTTGAGTGCCATCACACATATCACACAGGACAAGAAGGTGGTCAGACCCAGTCAACATGGGTTTGTGAAAGGCAGGTCCTGCCAGACTAACCTGATCTCCTTCTATGACAAAGTTACCTACTTAATGGACAAGGGAAAGGCTGTGGATATAGTGTACCTGGACTTTAGTAAAGACTTTGACATCATTTCTGACAGCACGCTGTGTGAGTTACAGGCTGTCACTGGCTTGAACAGACATACCCTCTGCTGGGTTAAAAACTGGCTGGATAGCTGGGCCCAAAGAGTGGTGGTAAATGGGGTTAAATCCATTTGGAGGCTGGTCACAAGTAGTGTTCCCCAGGACTCAGGGCTGTGTCCAGTACTTTTCAGTATCTTTGTCAATGATCTGGATGAAGGGATTAAGTGTACCCTTTGTATGTCCACAGACACTAAGCTGGGCAGAAGTGTGGATTTGCTTGAGGGTACGGAGCCTTTATAGAGGAATCTGAACAGGCTGAATCAATGGGATGCGACCAACAGTTTGAGGATCAACAAGGCAAAATACTGAGTCCTGCATTTGGGACACAACACTACCATGCAGTGTCACAAGCCTGGGTAAGTGTCTGGAAAGCTGCCCTCCAGAGAAGAATATAGGGGTGTTGGTTGACAGCTGGTTAAGTATGAGTCAGCAGTGTGCCACGTGGTCAAGAAGGCCGATAGTATCTTGGCCTTTATCAGAAATAGTGTGGCCAGCAGGACCAGGGAAGTGATTCTGCACTGGTGAGGCTGCACCTCAAATACTGTGGTCAGTTTTGGGCCCCTCACTTCAACAAAGACATTGAGATGCTGGAGTGTGTCCAGAGGAGGACAACAAAGTTGCTGAAGGGGTAGGAGAACAAGCCTTATGAGGAGTGACTGAGGGGACTGGGGTTGTTCAACCTGGAGTAAAGGAGGATGAGGTGAGACCTTATCACTGTCTACAACAACCTGAAAGGAGGTTGTAGAGAGGTGGATGTTGGTCTCTTCTCCCAAGTGATAGGCAATAAGATGAAGGGCAACAGCTTCAAGTTGCACCAGAGGAAGTTCAGATTGGACATTAGGAAAAATTTCTTCACCAAAAGGATTATGAGGCACTGGAACAGGCTGCCCACAGAGGTGATTGAGTTATCATTCCTGGAGGCATTTAAAAGATGGGTTGATGAAGTGCTCAGGTATATGGTTCAGTAGTGGACAGGTACGTTTGGACTTGACGACCTCAAAGGTCTTTTTGAACTAGGAGATCCTATGATTCTAAGATTCTATGATTCTACGGTCAGCAGGAGGGAATCTGAAGAGACACACAAAGGATCTCCAGACAGTAAGACAGCCTCATCGGGAGGGCAGCTTAAATGCCTCTCTGCAAGCACACATAGCATGGGGAATAAACAAGAATAGTGAGAGATGAGAATGTGCTTGCAGGTCTATGATCTTATTTACATCATACACACATGGCGGGATGGATCTTATGATTGGAGTATTGGGATGGAGGTATACAGGCTTTTTAGAAAGGACAGGCAGGGGAGAAAAGGTGGGGGTGTTGCCTTCTACATCAATGCCCAGCTGCAGTGCATGGAGCTGAGCTTGGAGACGGATGAAGGTCTAACCAAGAGATTGTGGGTCAGACTTAAAGAGAGGGTAAGGTCAGGTGACATTACAGTGGGGGTTCGCCACAGCCTGCCAGACTAAGAAGGGAGAGCAGACAAGGCCCTTTATAGCCAAATAGGAGCAACCTCATGTTCATAAGCCCTGTTCCTCATGGGGGACTTCAACCACCCCATCATTGGTTGGAGGGACAACACAGCAGGCACAAGCAGTCCAGGAGATTCCTGGGGTACATGGACGATAACTTCCTTCTCCAAGTGACAGAGGAGCTAATGAGGAAAGACGCTGGATCTTGTTGTCATCAACAAGGAACAGCTGGTGGAATATGTGAAGGGCAGCCTGGGCTGCAGTGACCATGAAATGGTGGAGTTCAAGACCCTTAGGGAAATGAGCAGGGCATGCATGAATCTCACTACCCTGGACCTCAAGACAACAGGCTTTGGCCTTTTCAGGGTGGGTCATGGTAGAGTATCTTGGGTAAAGTTCTGGAGTGGAGAGGGGCCCAAGAAAGTTGGTTAATATTCAAGGATGACCTCCATCAAGCTCAGGAGCGATGCTTCCCAACAAAGAGGAAGTCAGGAAAAATACATCAAGAGGCCTGCACGGATGAACAAGGAAATTCTGGGCAAACTTAAACTCAATAAGGAAGCCTATATGGAGTGGGAGCAAGGGCAGGTAGCCTAGAACGAAAACAGAGAAGTTGTCCAAGAAGCTGAGGACCAGATTAGGAAAGCTAGAGCCCCAGTAGAACTAAATTGGGCCAAGGATGTTAAGGGCAGCAAGAAAAGCTTTTAACTATGTCAGTTATAGAAGAAAGACTAGGAAAACTCAGGCCTTCTCCTGAAGGAAAGAGGAGACATAGTTGCCCAGGACATGGAGAAGGCTGGAGGACTCAATGACTATTTTTTAGAAATTTCACTACTTCAGAGCAAGAAGTAATTTACTGCTAGGTCTCTAAGCTGAATTGAATTCAAATGCATTTTCCCTTTGTCTCTGTTTACAAGGGACTTTGTATATGTGCATACAAACTCAGCTGTGACAGTGCAGATTGGTATGTTACTGAATAGGCAAGACCTATGACACAAGCCCCTGACAGTTGTTCTCAGCTTAGCTGAACCTGCATGAATATGATCTTCAAGAAGACTTCATAATATTCAACCTTTTCTTGTTTATAAGCCAGCAGGTAGCTGTGGGAAAAGTTTGACAATTTTTAGCTAACTATAAAAGAGATTATATACCAGCTTGCAAATTCTTTCCAGTTTTATGTCTTCACAGTTTAAATGTTTACAACTTTGTTTACCAATCAGATTCTTATGTCTTCAGTGTCCTTACACTGAATTTTATTATATAACTGAAAACAATGTCTGAATATTGAGTAAGATGATACCTTGGTTCAATTTGCTTCACTGACATCATGTCCATTCTCGTTTCTTCTCATGTATTTCTATTTATCTAATCCAGTTATTTTTCCATCCTTTTAGTTTAATGTATCTTTCCAGTAGATATTCCTCCTTGAATATTTGAGCAGTAGCTGCCTTTTACTGTGTCTGTGTTTTGCTTTAGAAACAGCAAAACGATTAAGGGATTGAAGTACCTAACATATAAGCAGGTGTTGAGAAAGATGAGACATTTTAACCTCAAAAGCAGAAGGCTCAGGTATATGTATAAATATATGATCGGAGGGAGATTCAGGAAGACAGAGTCAAACTCCTCTCAGTGATGGTCAGTGAAATACAGATTGAAATACAAGAAACTCCACTTAAACATATAAACATAGGAACAAGAAACTCCAATTAAACATAAGATTTTTTTTTTTTTTTTTTTTTTTTTCTATGAGGGAGGCGAAACTCTGCTGGAGCAGGATAACCCAGAGAGGTTGAGGAATTTCCATTCTTTGAGATGTTCAAAACCTGACTGTACACAGCCCTGAACAACCTGATTTAGCTGACCCTACTTTAAGCAAGAGGGTAGAAATAAATGATCTCCATAAGTCCTTGCCAACATTAGCCATTCTGTGACACCTTTGGTATTCAACAAATGGTCTTAGTCAATTTTGTAATATACATGTGTGTGTAGGTAGGTACACACCTAACATTAAACAAGATGCGTACCTTACATGCATTTTATAATTGTAATTTAAAATTGTGCTGAATATTAAAATTTAGGTAATTTGTTGATTACCTTTTTAATATTATTATAATTGCTATTGTTATCCTTATTTTGTGATTTTTGCTCCGACTTTGAAAACCCTGAATGAGATTCATCTTATACATGCTTTGTTAAATGAGATAACTTCCTTCTGGAGATTCCTTTTAACTTAAATTACTGCAGCTTTTATGTCAAGGACTGGCCTGGAAAAAATCTATGGGCTCTATGACTAAAGTTAGGAGAGCTGAATTATTCCTAAACATCTCCCAGAGAAAAGAAAAAAACCAAAAATAAATGTCAAAAGTTAATCAAATTATTGTATATCCCAATAGGAAGATTCATTAGTACTAATCTGGAAATATTTTTGGAGATGCATTCTAAAGTAATATTATTCCCTTCTTAAAAAAACTGAAAAATACTTATACGTAATTTTTAACAAAATGTGGCACAGGAGGTAAATTTCATTGTAAAATACAAAATATCTCTTAAGATATTTCTCTTGTCAAAAATAAGTATAAAACCCTAGTGGTGGTATGGGAAAAGAGAATTTTAATTAACATTAAGTTTTGTGATGGTTTACACTTGATAGCTTGACTTTTAATCTCAGTGGTTACTGACAGAACACACTGCGTTTACCCAGCTATGACATCTTGTTTCTGTTACAAAGATAAAGTTATATTTTCTTTTACAAGGTCAAATTTCTGAGTAACAGTAGTGATGAAATTGGTTTGGCATTGAGCACAAGAAACTATCATGCTGTGCTAACCAGCATTACTAGAATTCATATGTTTGTAATGTAGCTGATAAACTATAAATGGCAGTGATTAAAGATGGTCACAACCTACTTACAGACTTTGCTATTTAGTAATTTCAAAGTAAAATGAGTACAAAAGTTTCCTATAAAGAATCTTCCCCCTCACACAGGAAAGAGAGAATATCTCTCCTCGCCCCACCCATTATTTGCTTCTTAGTAATAAACTAGACTCTACTAGTCTGCATTTGATTTAACCAAAAAACTAGTTAGTCTGTGTTGTTGCGATTTCAGAGGCTTCTCACATTCGGATGGAATTTCTGTTCTTCATAAATATTTTAGAATCTTATCTCTACTAACAAAAGTTAAATTTGCATACCACATGGGGAATCCTAATTCATAATCCAGCCAACTAGATTATAGGTTGTCATCTTTATCCTCACCAATTTCTTAGTTTCCCTTGTGCACCTTGGCCAACTTTTTGTCCAGTAAGTCTCCTAAGCCTTTTTCTGTCAAGCTGACTTCCATTCAGTTGGCTTCACAGCCTGTGCGGGTATCTTAGATCATTCTTGCCTAGGAGTGGGACTTGGTATTTCCCGTTGTTGAACCTGATGAGATTCCAGTCACCCTACTTCTCCAGCTTCTCAAGGTCACTCTGAATGGCAGCACATCTGGTGGTGCTAATCCACCCAGTTTTATATCATGTGCAAACTTCCTGGGAGAGTACTCTGGCCTGTCATCTGGGTCATTAAGGAAGATCTTAAAAAGTACTGCATCCAGCATCATCCCCTGGAGTACACTGTCAGTGTCTGGGACCCAGACTAATTTTGTGATGCTGATCATGAGCCTCTGAGCCTGGTATTTCAGTTTTCAGTCCACCTTCAAGTCTCAAGCACTTTAAGTCCAAATGACTCTGTAATGCCAACATAGCTTTTACTATCCCATCACTGAAAAGCCGTTAAATCATTATACATAAAATCTGCTTCAGCACTTAAAATTAACAGCAAGATCTTTCAGTTGAACTTCTTTCTTTCATATCTTTTTTCCTTAGATATCTAACTGCTTTCGTGTGCTGAATCGTTAAAACTAGGCAATTTAAGTTATACGATACTATGCCTATAGAATAATAAGTCCTTCCCGTTAGTGAAATAGAATCTACAGCTAGAACTCATACTAAGGACACGTGAAAAGAGTACAAAATCTGTTAAAATAATTCATTTATCCTTTTCTGTTGAAATTTGCCACTGATATTTGAATAGTGGAAAGGATACTGCATAAAAAATGGCTCAGGAAACTTTTAGTTCAGTCCTTCAGGTTTTCAGCTACCTGCAGCTCGGTGGTTTCAGGAAGATATTTAGCTGTAGATTAGATTTTAGACTTCATGAGCAAAATTTTTTTTTTATATTCACATTTATAGAATACCTGCTACATTTAATGTTTCTATATTGTCCTGTGTTACTAATAGTGGCAAAAAAGAAGGAAAAGCCCAATTAAAATTGTAGAAAATTATTGCAAGTCTTTCCTTGCAAGTTTCAGATTATTGTTAAAATTCAGTTCGTTGCTGCTTTAGTATGGTATGATTCCTAAGCTTCCTTCTAACAAAATAGTTATAAGTCTGATTTATATTCTAATATCTTACAAGGGGTGGGCATCTGATGATACCCCTAGGAGACAATACATCCTGCCTATACTATAATGGTATTTTTTTTTCCATAAATCTTTCTCTCCAGTTATTTTGTATATATATATATAAGAAATGCAAACTATCTGAAGTATATAGAGCCATATTATAAATCTAAATGAATACAGTCAGATGTCTGTGTTTTGGGGTTATTATTGTAAGCTGGTATCTAAGTGTTCATTACAGTCAAAGGAAATCTAGCATTCTATGCAACTTTTCATACCTAAGCAGCTCATGGCACTTGAGATGCCACAGAACATCCTGCCTGGATACTAATAGTTGTTCTGGAGGTCTCAGGTCTTCTACACTGACAAAATGGGATTTTGTCATATTTCCTACCCCTACCATGAATGCCTCACATATAATCTGCAAAACTCAACAGTTTATTCTAATGTAGAATGAATATTTTGTAAACTTAGTAGCTCTATAGACTCTATGACTGGATTTATTAGATCTTTATTGATTCTCATGAAAACTTTCACACTTAATATACGTGCATTCACCAACAATGCAAATTCCTGTATTTAAATGCCTACTATCCGGAGATAAATCCTAACTTAGAAGTGCAATTAAGTTCTTTTATAGCAGACATTTACAGCTCTATTTTATGACCTGGTATACCTTGTGTGACCTTCAGTGCCTGCTCCTGAAGGGCATAGGTATCCTGTAAGTCCTTCAACATATCTGCCAGGCCTATGCAGTTAGTTGCCTGGGATAGCTTAGTGAATCTACACTGACAATAGTTGTTCATCTGTAGGTAACTGGATACTATGCCATTTTTAAAATATCTTTTAGATGGTTAAAATTAGGCAAAGTTAAACTCAGACAGATTTAGATGGGATTAAATTTAGCTGTCCCAAGTTATATATGAATCTCAAATATTTACCAGTTATATCCACTGTAGTAAATATGTCTACATATGATTTGCTGGTTTGGGACATTAAGGCTAAATTCAGATCCAATTTAGACTCCTGGAGATATTTTAGATGCATTTAGGCATCATTCTTGACCCTGAGCTGACAGTTCAAAAGGGTACCTGCCCCTCATAGCTCATATGTTGCATGCCGTACAGAACTTCTATCTAGAAATCAATATCCTTAAGGCCTCAGGCTGAATTGTTGAAACTTATTTACAGTAAACTGTAATTGAGGCTAATTCGGAACATGTAATGATGTCAAGTATAATGTCTGTTCAGTTAATTTGGCAATGTGAATTTCACAGAATGCGCTGACTTTCCATTAGATGATAATGCATTTCTGTAAAGAGCTCTCATGCACATTATACTTAGAGTTCAAAAGACAGTTACAGTTTTCATAAATTTTTATATTTGAAGGCCAAGGAAGATTAGATCATCTCATCTATTCTCCAACATATCTCAAACCCATACAACTATATTGAGTTAACTTTGCCTAAGGCATATCTTTATAGAAATGCATCCAACCTAATTGTTTAAAACAATCAGAAACAAAGAATCCTTCACTTTCCTTGGCACTTCATGCCCCTTTTCTATCTTGACACTCATATAAAAACTGAAATTTTGAATTTTGAATTTCAGTTTAGTTATAGTCAACTTGTTCTTCATATTACTTTCCCTGATAAAATAATAAGAATTTTAGATTTCACTCCTTGTGATTTTCTGTATTTAGAGTAATCAAGGTCTCTTTTCAACTCTAATTTAAGTCTGTTTATCTGTAGATTCCATGACCGAATATCTAAGGGTATGAGCTTATGTATGATCATGAAAAGTATGTGTGTCTTTTCTCGTTGTTTTCGTTTGTTTGTTTGTTTTTTATTCCTTTTGAGTTCTGTGGACACTCCTTTCTTCAAAGCATGGGTGTCTCTGCTAAGTACGTAAAAGTACAGACCAGTGTAGCACTTCAAACTTGTAACCAAGGCCTTCTTATAGTGTTGAAAAATGTTCAAATGCTAAAGACTGTTGTTATGATTCTGGGAACCTATACTTTAACTGTTTACCTGCCTGCTTTCCAGATTACTCCTTCCTTGCTGAAAAACACAATTTGTGGTGCACTGAGTTATCTCAAAATGACATGTGACCATTCATTGAGAAGTACAGAACGTGCTATATCTACACAAAGTAAAACTTGAAACATGAAATATAACATATAGGAAGTGCTTTAAAATTTATGGACATATGCACAGTTGCATGCAAGCTTTATAAAAGCAAAAACCTTTCTGATGGAAACAAGAAAGATAGGTTTATTTTCTGCCGTACCTATCCTTTAGAAAGAATAACAGAGAACAGAACTGCTCCTAAGTCCTGCAGCTGAAAGCTACATTGGCATAAACAGCCATTTCATTCCAGATTCCCTTGTGTATGTTGGAAGGGGCTTCAGTAACATTTCATGGTCTGAAAATAACTGGTACAAAACTGCTGCAGCAAAGTCCATTTCCACAAGGAGAAATTAGAACAACCCACGGACACTGCTATCTTGTATAGTAACCTGATTAGGAGATACTGAACTGTGGGCCAGAAAGGCCAAACGATGAGGCTGCAAAGTACTCGTCACTGAAATGTGACTTGATAACTCATAATTTGGTTGCAAGAATAACAGTATGTCTGGAGTTAAAGTTGTGCTAAGCTTGCCCATAAGAACACTGTTCATTTTACTCAGCTTATGGGATTACTCACATTCAGTCAAAAAGCAGAAAATACATGTAAATTTAGAACAGACAGAAGTCTTAATTCAAGACTGGAAATGCCCCTTGCTTACTCCGCTGTCATTTTCTATTTGGCTACTCAAAGGAATCAAGTACTAATGGCAGTAGTGTTCTTTGTTATCTAATGGGAGTCAGCTCAGCTTTGTGACTAAGTGAAAATGAATAATTAAATACTTTTGTCCATCACTGTTACAAATCTCTATAAAAACATTTAAATTGTGAATTATGCTAAAATACTCTTTCAGAATTTATATACTACCCTGCATTCACCAGATCATTTATACCCAATCTCTTCTGGAAAGCAAAGCAGATAAGTTTTTCACGTCAAAATATTTAATTATAAAGTTGATCATGTTGCTTAAGCAAATCTTTTAAAGACTGAAAAAAAAAAAGATTAAGTTTTATCTTGAAAGGAAAGTCTTACACATAAAATAGAGAACAGACATAATTTAGGAAAAAAAGTAACTTAGCAGTTCAAGATAATTAATGAGATACTTACACTCTTTAATGATGAAAATGACTACAGCATTCAGAAAAAAACATCTTTAATATGCTGTATAATTATGACAGATAATGAAAAGCTGCTTCTGAAATACGTGCAATTAGTAATTTTGGTTTCACTTCCCTTCATGGTTTTGCACTATCCAACAATTAAAGAAATAATAATGCACAATGCGTATGCATAGCAGAGCTGAACAAAAAATAGTGGTATATTTGTCCATTAAAATAATTGTGGTTTTTTTTCATTTTTTTCATTTTAGCTCACATGTAGATACATGAACACAAGACCAGATGGAGTAAAGGTGGAGTAAAAGTGAAGAAAAGATGAGTTTTTTCCTTCTAGGAAGTCGAACTGGATAATTGGGGGTTATCTTATATTTCAGATTGTCTTATTTCATGTGGTATGGACAGGTCTCTAGGGCAGATGGAGGAAAATATGCCTGAAGTTGATTACTTCTGATTTTCCTGCTCATTTGCAAAGTTGTGGGGTAGTCTGAATTTCATAGAGAAATGTTGTGATTTTTGGCAGTTGTGTGAGTTCTCTGAATCTCATAAATAAATTGTGAAATGATAGATCATTGGGAGTTGAGACATAGGAATAAAAGTGTGAACTGAAGTGAACTAGGTAGTAACAGAAAACATAAGGAGAAGTCAAACTGTGTATTTCAGATACATATTTGTGCTCCATGTAAGGGTTTGTGGAGGACTGGAATTAAAAAAAAACACAAACCAAAACAGGTGGTTGTGACCTGGGAGGAATAAAATCACTATGGGAGCAATTCTGTCATAATAAAACCAACCAGAATGGAAGTGTTTACATATTAATTCAACACAGAAACAATTCAGTGCACTCAAAGGCAGATGTTTTTTAAGAGTTAGAGCAAGTTATAGGTTCTATTCCTGCTGAAAGAAGAGCTGGAAATTTCTGAACTGAAAGCCCAAGAAACAGCATTAGCACAAAACATCCTCAAGCAAGAATTTGAAGTCAGTGTTCTTTATCTAATACATAGTATGCAGTATACTGTTTTCTGTCCCTACTGCAGAACTTGCTTTGCTGGCATTTACCTTCAGATTCTGCTTGCATACTCCCTGCACTACAGTAATATGCTGTTGGATTACGTAAAGTTCACAATCATCTGCTAAACTAAGTCGGTGATGCAAATGAGGTACTGGTTTAGACTGATGTATGTCCAAGTTTAGTCCCCCTCGGCCAACAGCTAAACAAGAGGCAGTGGTCCCAGTTCCGCCAGGGGAAGGGGAATTGGGAAAGGAAAAGTGATTAATTACAGGTAAAGAATAGAATTGGGGGGGTTGAATAACATTATTTAAGAGGGAATTTTTGTCTTATATTCTTAGTTGTCTTCTCCTTGGTTTGATATGATAGTTGCTTTCTAAACTACTGCAGCATTCTGTCATATATGATCTTATGTGTCAACGGTCTCCACTGTGACTACACATTACGAGAACACTGCCACCTTTTGTTGGGTTTGACCCAGCCACCCACTAATGTAATTTTGTTAGCTACAATATTTTGCTGAGAAAACAGAGAATAACTATCCCTTATTCACTTTTATATTCATGAATCCCTTTCATTGTATGCCATAGGATAAATTGGAAGCAAATTATCTTTTAGGTACTGAACATCTTTGTCTGTGTTCTGTGTTTCTTTTCCCTTTCTGTTACTTTTTTGAGATACAGATAGAAATCATATAATCATACAATTCCCAAAACAGGTGTACGTTAACATTTACAGCAGTGTAATTTAGTTTATAATTTGGAACTAAAAAGTAGTTTTTCTTGAACACGTTAGAAAAGGGCAGCTTTTAACATGTTGATATTTAAGTTAAGGAAGTTGGAATTGCTGTTACATTCTGTAAAGTTTCTCAAACAATTTTAATCTGACCGGGTAGGCTACTGGTGTCATAAAAATGTGGACAAACTGGTCTCGGTATGAAATAATTTAATCTGCAAAAAAGATGAAGCAGTACCCTTAGATCTATCCACCAATGGAAAATACAATGCCTCTGGTGGTTTATACAATGAAATATATGACCTACAAATTAAAGACAGGAAATAAAGGCTTATACTATTTCCATAGTTTCTCTAACCTAGTTCTTATATATGCACATAATATTGGAGGGCAAGTTTAAGCATTGTGCTGTTGTTAAGACTACTGAAACCAAATGAGTGCCACTAGCCTTGAGCTAGCAGCATTGGCAAGGCAGATGTTAGGAAGACAGAATAATACAATAAGAAGAATTTAAGTTTGTGAGGAGGCTGACATTTTTACTACACCTGTACTACATTCTGGTCTCCTAAGAAGCTAGTGCCCAACTGCAACTGGAATATTTTCCAAAATATTTTGTAAAGAAAAATGTACTGTGTTTACCCACTCCTCTACATATTCTGCATTTCTTGAAAACAGATTGTCATTGTGGCCAAGACTGTAGTTTCCAGTATCTTCTTAACATTTTAAGGAATACAAAGATTT
This sequence comes from Cuculus canorus, assembly GCF_017976375.1. Lineage (NCBI taxonomy): Eukaryota > Metazoa > Chordata > Aves > Cuculiformes > Cuculidae > Cuculus > Cuculus canorus. The sequence continues at coordinate 40,362,082 of NC_071401.1, forward strand.
ATTAAATATTTAATCAGAGTGAAATATTTTGTTTAGCTTAGATAAAAATCAACTAAATAGTAGAATATTACTATCTTAACTAGTAAATTATGTATTGGTTAAACTGAAATCTGGAGACTAAAGATTAAAAATATGTATTAAGTTTGAAAGACAATTGTAAATACTAAAAAAAGTAGAAGTGCTTTAAGTTTTAGTTTTATATTTGAGATTAAAATAACATCTTTCTTGATTAAATTTCACAGTGGAGGCCAGTAGTTCTTTGTTTTGAAAGACATTGTCCCACAAAGGGAAGCAAATCTGAGAGCTAACCAACTCCCTTTATACATGGTCTTGTCTACAAGCCAAAGAATCTTCCTCTAGTTGAAGTATCCACACATTGTGCTATTAGGGTAAGGAACCTGGATTATAGTCTACATAAGTAGTCAGAATCACAGATAACAGTGAAGAAAATGCAGAGTCACTTGGATTTGTCAATATAATAAAGAAAACAAACCCAGTAGTGATAACAACCTTCACCACAACTCTGTCATGTTTGTACAACATGAATGGTTAAAAGGGGAATTCTTTTAGCCACTAAATCTAACTCCATCAAGTGGCTGTGAGTTTGGTAGCAACAGAAATTTGTCCTGCAAAAGTCTGCTTCTGTCATGAGAATGGCTTAGTAACTGGTAATTTAGTGTAAAGGATTTTAGGACATACTTTTCTTAGAGGACAAGATGAAAAAGTAATGGCTAAAGTGTCAGCTCTTTGTTAGTTGAAGGCAATATTAAAGTTAGTACTGCCTTCAAAAGCTCAGTCCAAGTCCAAACAAGAGCATTGCCTGTTACACAAATAATTTTGCAAATTTCTCAAAAAACAAATAAAGATTCTTTTCTACTTTCTTCTTTATAGCCTTATGGAAAAGGTGTGGTAGTGAGCAGCTATATGCAACATCTAATGGGGGATTCAGTTACACAAACACTGTATTCTAGTGGTGTGTGAGATGACACCAGGTTACTGAAAATTACTTTACCTTTCTGAAGCAGTAACCATCAGGACCTTCCATACTGTTTGCATTTGGGCAATTTAATCCCAATCCTAATTATTAGTTTTCCTCTATCTTGCAACCTGATATGCAGGGCTTTTATATTTTCGGTATTATTTCAAGTGATGAAGCCCTCAAGGAAGCTCTACTCATCAGTCTATTACCCCTAACAATAATTGCACAGTTTGTCCTTACTGTCCTTTCTCTTCTTTCTCTCTGGCCTTCATTCCACTTTTGCTTCCTTCTGCCTTTTTTCCCTTTATCTGTAGGACAAAATTGTTACAGTCAATGGCCAATGGCCACACAACCTAAGCTTTGTTCAAACCTTTGGAGATGATGATGTTCATCTCCAAAAAATGGTACTGAGAACTTCACTTGTTTTATCCCGCCATATAAGTGTTTGACAAGATGACATATACTGACATTTTGACTCCATTTCTGTCAGTATAGTTCTCTTTCTCAGACACGTGTGATAGGTTATCCTCCACTAACTACTGTTACCTTAAACTGTGACCAGAACTTTAGGCCTTGTCTTTTCCTAAATAATTTTTAGAAGACCTAACAGCGTCTCATACAGGCTGCTTTCAAAACAGCAGTGTACAATGTGTCAGTGAAGAACCATATGATTTTCCCTTTGATGTCTTCCAAGTTATTGTAATTAGCATCTGTCACTAGGTATATATACTGTTTTGTCTGTCTATATTCACAAGGTGATCTTTCTAGGTTAATCATGAGCAGGTAATTTTGTTCTGATGATTGCTGAAATCATTCTGCTATTGATATAAATTTCCAAACCACTTACAAACTCACACGTGCATAAACTTTTTCTTCACTCTTCCACATACAAAAATTTTTGGTTTTTATTTTTTCCAACTAGTATGCCTGCATATACTATACACTCGCATTACACACGATTAAATGATATCCGTTTACTCATGGCAATGAATGTGTCCTTCCTTGTTTGTTCCTCTGTTTTTAGTGCAGAGTATGATGTCATATGGTATAGGATATCCTTGTGGTCAGTTAGGGTAAGTTGTTGTGATTGTATCCCTCCAAAGTCGTTGTGCAGCCCCAACCTACTCACTGGCAGGGCAGCAAGAAATGCAGCAAAAGCCTTGATGCTGTGTAAGCACTGCTCAGCAATAACTAAAACATGAATTTGTTATCAACACTGTCTTTGTCACAAATCCCAAACACAGCACTATACAAGCTACTATGAAGAAAATTAACTCTATTGCAGCCAGAACCAGTACACTTTCTTGAGTATTTGAGTGCAGCTATTACACTACAGAAACAAGTCAGTTTCTAAACCAACATTTCTGATGGTAGAGAAAACTCTAATGCTGATAATTCTTGGAGCGTATGCTCAGTTCTTGTATGACTATTTTATGAATTTTCATTGATATATAATGATGCCATTGGATTCCTTCCCATGGAGATTTTTACATTATTAAAAAGAATACTGCAATACTGTTTCTGAGGAAAAATATTTATATTATTTATATATTGGTCATTGTCAAATTACTTAAGAAAGCAGAAGATCTATATGAGACGTACTTCAAACTAAATAAAACAGAAGTAGATTCATGAGAAAATCTAGATTGAGATCAAAACTATGTCCTTACACTTTTACTAACTTCAGCATTCAATCATGATACATGAAACAGAGAATGTTAGGAACAGAAAGACTTTGTAAGATACGATAGACTCAAACAGAAAAACCTTTATTCCACAAATTCACACTTTTATCAAACTAAATTGAACAGCAGAATATATAGCCTGTTCTGTCAGTCACACAGACTTTTCTTTCAGGCACAAAACAAATCTGTTTTGACGTTGCTTTCTTCATTTCATGTATAATAAATATGTAGATATAGTTATGTGTATGTATGTATGTGTATGTGTGCATATGTGTGAACTTCCTCAGGACTACTTCAGGATGCATTTGCTGCAGTTAAAAACATGCACAGTATCAGCAAATGTATTATAGGAAGTCTACAGATTTTCAGGGCTTTTTATTTTTCTTGACTTGGTTTAGGTAGATGTATTCTATGAAACAACAGTGATTTTGACAAATATTCTTTAAAAGTAAAGAAAAAGTAAATCATTCAAAAGTTATGACAAAATTAACATAGAAATATACACACGGGAATATAGATTCTGAGAAAAGTTCTGCTTTCAAGAACATAAAAGAACACAATTATTACTAAATAGCTTTTTTTAAGATATACCATATCTCATACAGATACTTCTCTCTCTTTTTCCATCAGTTATTAATATTCATATAGGAAAGAAATGTGGAACTGTACAAGAAAGTTGTACAAGTTGTACAAGAAAGGAAGAAATCTTGCTTATAAAATGTATTGTTTTCAATTTCTATCTTAAATTTAGAAAAAAGAGAAATAATTAAAAAATAACCCTTGGACAGAGATACCTATTTCCACTTACTAAAACAATCTAATAACTAGTGAATTTATATGGAAAGATGCCAGTTACAGAGACTGTTTCAGGCTGTTTGGAATACTCTGCTGTCCTTCTGAATTTAAACATGCATCTGTAAACCTCAACTACAACAACATTTAGCATGATTATTTTGTCTTCATAGAAAAGAATAAATATATCTGGTTTTGAATTTCCTTTCTTGCCTTATTGCTTCTTTCTTTTCTTGTAATGTTTCATTCGTCTGCTGCTACTGTGATATGGTCATCCTAAACATATCTAATGACTGCACTTTTTCTTTCTTCTACCTAAAACTCATTTAGAAGAAAAAAAAATATTATAATCATATGGCTTTTTTGAATTTGAAAGTCAGACTTATCTGTCATTAAGCTAAATTGGAAATTACTATTATTTTTGAGTTGAAAATGGGTCAATATTTTGCATTTGCATACATTTATTTATGCATTTTAAAGGGAATTCTACACAGCATAGATAAATTCAGAACCTCTCAGAGGCAGAGCTAAGGATAATGTTTAAAGTGATTTGTAATTATTTATTTGTAATTAAGCTCAAGGTTATTTGGTAATTTTTAGGGCTGATTTCAGGTTTGTGTAACTATCTGTTTTTGTGTCATATTTCGCTATGTGCTAGTGTTTAATTGACAGTTTCAGTATTTCCAAAACAGTACAGATGAGGGTTTCTCCTGTGGGAGGAAGATTTCTCTGTGAACTCTGTAGCAAAATAAACATCTCTCTACATTCAGCTTAAATGTTTGCATGAACACTTGAAAGAGGAGACAAGAATTCTCTCAATATTTCAGGTAAAGGGAATCAGGGAAATCAAGTATCCCATCTCACCAGGCATTCAGCAATTCATAAAAAGGCATAGCTTGAATTGTCTTTTAAGTATACAACCCTTATCTAGAAGTGAGATTATTTTGAATAATTTATACTTCAGAACTTACTAAGTACATCCCCAGCAGTTTAACTCCCTTTCAATTAATTATACTTAATGCTAACTGAATAAAGCCTTCTAATCATCTTCCTGGATGAATTTTAAAGGTCCTGACTTCCAATGGAAATATTCACATTGCCTACTAGTCACTGTCAAGAAAATGTTTAGTCCTTGTTCCCTGCAACCAGGTGAGGTTCCTTCTTTACTTCAAACAAAAGTTTCAGTGACACACTGGGCTCTGCACTTGCCTGGTTTTACTCCAATCAATGTCAAGGAATATTTCATGGCTGACTTTGATGGGAGTAACTATTAAACCAGAACTGAATATGTAAGACAATGACACCTTTTATCTAATCATCTATATGAGTTATAAAAGGGTTTAAAATGTACACAGTTAAGATCAATAGCTTTTAATGCTGATTCTTAAAGAATCTAAAAACTTTGGATACTGAATACATCCAGAGTTGATCACTTCTTGTATTTGAAATTGCTAAGAAGATATCAAAAACAAGTAACACAAAATTATTCCCAAGGATGTTCTGTGGCATTTGTTGCTTTTCCCATAAAAGTTATGTATAATATAATCAGGGACATTTTAATTTCATCACATGTAATGAGAAATTAAAAGTTTAAATCCACTATTAATTAAAAAGATTTAAGAACTTAGTAAGAAGCTTTCTGTACAGTTGCAATATTTATTAGCAGGAGAGATCCATGGATGTATCTTAACTTCCATAGTTTCAAAGTTGAAAATGGTGGAATAATTTACTTATATAAGGACATTTTCTAAATTAACTTTATTGAATTTGGAAAACGTTAAGAAAACCTTCTGAAATCATTAATAGATTTTGTGGAAAGGTTAAAGCTTAACCATTTGCTTGCCCATCTCCATGGTAGCAAAAATTTTTTCCATTTTGTGAGGACTGAGAATCATATATGTTGTGATTTTTAGGAGCAGAAATGGGAAAAACGCCTCTTTCATGTTTTTTCACCACATAGAGGAAGATACTTCACAACTGGAAAACTACCCAGGGTCTGATGTATATTATTCCAAATAAAAACATGATTCCCAGTTACTCACAGTAGGCTCAATTAGGTAAAAAAAAATACTTGCATTGCAGAGATATACATCAGGGCTTATCACTGCTAGAATTAAACAAATATATATACACACCTGTACATACATATGTACATATACACAAAAATTGTACACCTTCATATTCTGTAGCAATTATTATCATACTCAACTACTCCTAATATCTTGCCGGCTGGTTCTAGTAAACATAAATGCGATTACTGTATGACTGAGGTTTTTAAAACCTTGTAAATATATAAGCTCAACTGTAGACAAAGGCATCTCTATTAGATCCATGTATGAAAACCATTTTGCTCTCAGAAAATGTTGAAAACTTGGTAGATATCAAAGGATCACTATCTATTTATACAAATTTGAGCCTCACCACTTCTTTTATTTACTGTTCTTTCACACTGTCAAATGCTTCACACAAGTCTTTTGTCAGCATTCAGTATATGGCTGGTGCCTTTGCCGGACTCTTTGGGGTGCACCCTTTCCACTGTGATGAAGCCTATCTCAGTGCTGCTGTATCTCTGAGTCTGTTGGAAGCCTTGTCTAGCTCCAAACCCAAGAATTAAAGCAAACATAGTAAGAGTATGCAGGACCACCACACTGATACATAACTATGCATATCTCGTGGTATTAGAGGAACCCAGCCAATGGAGGTGTTATTTTGAAAAGCTAAATAGATAACGCCATTTGAACATTCTAGTGAAAGCTAAAGTATATTACAGAAATTAGGAGTTTTAACACACAGGTAACTTTGAACTTTATACATAATACGGCAGGCAACACTGCTTCTGTAAGCTTGTGGTAGTACCTATTCATGTTTTAATATCTCTTATTCCCATGGGGATATACTTATTATCCCGAGCCCTATACATGCAATAACTAAAATCAGCACCTGTGTGAAAGGTTAAGAATAGGACAAATAGATTTCTGCATTGCTATCTCAAGGACACATGCTAGGGCAAATTCTTCACAATCCAAACACAGAGTAATCAAAACTGACATTCTTACAGAGCTCACAGAATATAAATAGAAGTCCACTTTTAAAGCCCTTCCTTATCAAAATAGATACCTACTCCCTGCCCCCCCCCCCCAAAGTTTCCTTGTTTGTTTGGGTTTTTTTCTTCTCCTGAGATTACATGAGATTACAGTGTCTGACCTGCATGAACACACCATCTACCTGCCTTAGCGAAGGTATATTGATACAGGAAAAACAATGCACAAAATATTAGCAATCTTTCCTTCAGATATCTGTTGTTGCCAACAACTACTTACATGAACTAAGAACAAGAAAACTAAGCAGGACATGATTTTCTAATTCATATAAAATTCTTGTGAGAATGATTTAATTATCACAAACATGAGCCCCAAATATTTTTGTTTTGTGAAAATTGACAGCTACCTGATTTAGGAATATGTTTCTATTAAACTGCAATGCAAATTAGATGAACAGTTGCATAGCTAGGGAAAAAGTTGTATCATGCCTAGAGTATTGGAAATAATATTACAGTTCTGCTTCTGCTTGAAACATGATAGAATAAGGGAAAAGAAGCTGCCCTGAGCAGTTAAAAAGTATCATTCTCAACAATAGCTCAAGGAAGTATTAGGGCATTCGAGAATTGACCAACTCTCACTTTCAGTGTCTTCAATCAAAATTGTTATTCTAAAAATTTCTGTTTAGTTTTGAAGGTGGCTAAAATATATTAAGTCTTATTTTTTCAGCACTGGAGTTCTTTAGGGTTCAAAATATTTATTTTTAGGCATGTTCAGAGGAATTTTATTCATACACAAAGCAGTTCAGTTTCTGTTTATATAAACAACTGCAGTGAGATCAACAAATAAAATATTTCTTAATCTATGTGGTCCTGAATACTGATATGGTCATCATTAGTTAGACCACATCTTAAAGAGCAGAGCTTATACAAAATTATGTGGAAGAAAGGGAATGTTCTAGTTTATTTAACTAACAAATTGTGGTCTGCCTATTCATCTAGGACACAGAATTCCAATTTTATCTAATTGCAGTCCACATTCATGGCACAATTCTTCTGTAAGAGAATCCTACTCATCAAGGTATCATATTTTTGCACAAAAAAGTTAAAATATCCTACAGGCTGGAAAGCTCAAATTTTTCCCTGTTGGTATTTCTCCACTTTGAAATTAGATATTCAGGAGAATAAGATTTAAAGAACAGTTATTGCCCTAAAATATATTGTAGAATGCAGTCAGGTAAAAATAGTGGCTAAAAATCATATGTATTTATTATATAGTCAAAAATCCAAAATAATACAAATACTGTAAAAAAATCACTTGAAGAAATAACCAGAACTTGGGAGATTTTATCTTCTTTCTTTGACCTTTGTTTACAGATACTACTTACTGAAAGATTGGTGAACTGTCCCTGAAATAGCTCTGCACTGCAGCGTGAAACAGATGTGGGGCTTTGTCATTTGATTTGCAGCTCTTGAGGTTGTCAGCTTATGTGAGTTTTCTTTTCTATTTTCTTCCCCACACTATCTTTTTAAAATGTGCATTATTTATTTAGAACTTTTTAAAAATGCATGTGACTCAGTTGAAAAATGGCTCTGAGTTCATAGCTGTTATAATTCAGACCAGGGATAAATTCTGAGCCTCAAGTATCCTCAAAAAATTGTAGAATTCTAAGCAATCTAAGGACATAAACTAGGTAATGTTTAGCTTTATACAGTAAACATGGGGGAAAAGTGTTTATTCACTTTGTGACTACTGGGTGTATAGTACTAAGCATATAGTGAGGGAAGAAGGAATTATAGCAAAACTGCAGATTTCACTCTTTTTCATTCTTTTCAGTCAAGCTCAGAGAAGATACCAGATTATATCTACTTAAATGGAAGTTAAAGTTGTCAGTTCTGAATTAGGTTATCTAAGTCACCCTGAGGAACTTCTGCTTTAGAGTAGTCTTGAATGGAGAACTGGCTTTAAACTGCGAGTTATGTTTTTGATTCTTGCTTGTTTTATACGATACCTAGATAAATGAAGTTTAAGCAGAATTACAGTTACAAAACAGCAAAGAGTGTATAACTAAATTGGCAGGCATTCCAAAAACTAAAGTGTAATCCACCAAAGTACTTAGGGTTTCAAAGTGTTCTTTGGATGTGAAAGTTCAAGAACACTATGCAGACATCTATGCTCTAGTCTACTAAGGTGACTCTGATGCCCACCATGCATCAGGTCTTAAATTAAAACTTTTCTAGAATATAAGATTATACTGTAGTGAACTCCCACCACACCCTTCTGTAATTAGATCAGCAGTTGCTGATCTATATATATGCTGATCTATATATTCCTCCTGTGAAAAGGCATAGTTTTCTGTCCACCTATCTCGCTGGGAAAGTTTAAATATCTAGCCAAACTTAAAGCATGTCTCACTGAGGCTACTGACCAAGATAGTAGGTCTTTAATAAGATCTTAATCAAGGTACTTTTTTTCACAAAGTAAGGGGTTTAAAATTACTTTGATTTTGCAAAAATATATTAAGGTTCTAGACTGTTCTGCATAAAGCTTGTCCTCACAAGTCTTTGGGAAGCTAAACCACTGGACGTTCAGAAATAGATCCTACAAAAGAATGTGTAAGTTGTGAACTAACCAATCCAATTCTGAGTGCTTACTCAGCTAGGGTGGCAAATAAGGACTTGGAATAGACAAAAGAACATTTTGTTCTCTGAAATGTTGCTGGATTTTTCTCTAGTAGTTTTCTGAAACTACACGAAAAGTACACTCACTTTGCCATGGCATTACCTTACTTTTAAGACATCGTTAAAAAAGATGGACACCACTTTTACCAACTAGCACCCTGGGTTTGCATGGAAAACTAACACCTGCCTTGGATAAAAGACATTTCTATGGACTGTAGGAACCCTATAATTCTCAGAATTACCTGGATAGCACTCACAGCAGTAGATAGGTTTAGAAATCAGGTGAAATGGCTTGTTTAATGGATATTGGATTTTTAGGTATTTAAGGATTTTATCTCTTTATTTGCATTTTGGCTAGGGTAGACAACTCAAAAAACTTGTGCTTGCTTGGTTGTAATTTTGTATTTCTAATATAGTCTGCAGTACTTGTAGAAATCTAAATCAACGCTGGCAAAGCTTTGTTTCCAGAACTGGATAGTTCCATTTTAGTCATTTAGGCTCAGTTTCAGCTCTTCTTTTAGTACCTAGCTACTTGCGGAAACCTGAAGCCCACTTACAATTTATTCCTACTGTTCTCTGTCCAGCTTTTCATCTATAGGGAAGCCTCAGAACCTTCAGTAGAACAATGCTATCAGTTAAGTTAAATCATTAGAAATGTAAATTGGTATCACTTATTCTGAACTACAGTTATAAGTCTTTTATTGAGACAACTTTTGGTTTTGTTAGCAATTGATATCACATACCTAGTTTTGAAAGAAAACATAAAGCTTTAGTTTAGCTCTTCTCTAAAAAAATCACTACCTTGTTCACATTGTTCTAATTGTTATCAAAACTGCAATCACAGAAACAACAGAAAAGGGCTTTCAAAGAACGTTAAGATACTTACCAAGTGACCTTTTCTGCAATTACTCGCTGAGACAAAAGTCTGAGATGTCTCAGTTATATATGAATTAAAACTGGACAAAAATATAAGTAAGTTGCTAATATAGAACTGAAAGGTTTCTTTGGCAAAGATTAGCTTGTACCAGTTCTGGAACGTTTTTCAAGAAACTGCTGTTCATTTTTCCATGGCAGTCAATTAGAGAACAGCAGTCATCCCAAGTAATTATTAATATCTAATAGGCTCTATCTTCCAGATAAACATTTCTCTTGCTGTACTTGCATGTAGGCAACAGAAGACAGGAAAAATAACAGGTCATCTGGCTTCTTTGCAGTGTGATACTACTAAACACTACTGGTGTGTTGTTCTAAAGCCTCGTAACTTGCCAGCGAGTACAGAATTAGGAATATCAGGCCCAAGTGCTTTAAAATATTGGGACTTTAGTTTAGCAGTGGTATTTATGTTATACTTTTACAACAAGAGCTGGTATAACACAGTGTAGAGCCAAAGAATCACAGAATGGACTGAGTTGGAAGGGACCCACAAGCATCATGGAGTCCAACTCCTATCCCTGTAAAGGACAATTGCAAAATTTACACCAGTGTCTGAGTATATTGTCCAAATGCTTCTTGAATATTATCAGGCTTGGTGGCATAACTACTTCCCTGGGGAGACACGTTCCAGTGCTCCACCACCTTCTGAGTGAAGAACCTTTTCCTAATATCCAGCCTAAATCTCCCCTGGCATATCTTCTTGTCATTCCCTCGGGTCCTACCATTGTCTAGTTCCCTCTAAAGGTCCTCTTTGCCCTAAAGAGTGTCAGCAACTCCCCCCCACACACACAGTTTCATGTCATCAGCAAATTTGCTTAGTAAACCTTTGAGTCCTGCATCCAGATAATTTATGAAGATATTAAAGAGCACTGGTCCTAACATGGATACCTGCAGACCCCACTAGTGACAAGTTGCCAGTCTGATGTAAGCCCATTCACTATGACCCTTGGAGCCCAACCCATCAGCCCAATTTTTCACCTACTGCATTTTGTGCTTATCCAGCTGTATGCTGGACATTTTGTTTAGGAGGATACTGTAAGACACGGTTGCAAAGCCCCTGTTGAAATCTAGAAAGATTACGTCAACTAGTGTTTCTTGGTCAACTACGTGGGTAACCCTGTCATACATAGAAATAAAATTTGTCCACCAGGACCTTCCTTTTATAAACCTATGCTGGCTGGACCAGTGACGATGTTGTCTTTCAGGTGTTTTTCAGTAGCTCCCAGAATATTCTTCTCCATTATCTTAACAGGCTCTGAAGTGAGACTAACAGGCCTGTAGTTACTGAGTCATCCCTGCTGCCCTTCTTGAAGACAGGGACAAGATTTGCCAGCTTCCAGTCAACTGGTACTTCTCCAAATTCCCAAGAGCATTGAAAAAATCATTGAGAAGTCTCTCTATGACATCATTCATCTCTTCAAGTACCCTTGGATGAATTCCGTCAGGCCCCATTGACTTTTAGGAATCCAACTGCAGCAGCAAATCCCACACAAGTTCGGGGTTGATTTGGAGTTTATCATTTGCACAGCTTTGATACCCTAGTCCAGGGCTCTGGGGAAGCCTGAGCCCATCATCTGTATTGAAGGTGGGGGCAAAGAAGCAATAAATGTCTCTGCTTTATTTATATTCCTGTTTGTGACACATCTGTACTCATCAAGTAATGGGCCAATGAGTTATATCAGTTCAAAGAAAAAGCTGAATAGGCTGTTGGAGAGTGATTATAAAAACTGTATTCCCAGCTCTAGAATTATGCAAATAAAACCATTTTTAGCATTCATTGGGTGTATAAGATGAATTTAAGGATAGAAATATGTATTAGTCCACAGAGAATTACTTCCCTAACTGACAAGCAGATATTTTTAGAAAATTCCACTTTAACCACACTAAGTTATAGCTAAACTATAAAATAAACAGTGTATAACTGAGAATGTTCAGGGAATTCTGTTTAGCTTGGAGACATCTGAACACTTTACTAATTTTGTTCAGACAGCTTTGTGTTAGTTTTGGGGTTTTTTTTTAAGTATAGTATTTAGTATCTAAAACTTAGGCTAAACTTGCTGGAGAAGTATTTACATTCTGTGATGAGGAGATCTTTTTTCCTAAAGCCTTCTGTCATGGTTTGTTTTTTTTTTTTTTTCCCATTGACTGGGTTGTATTTCTGTTCATAACAAAATAATTGCTTAGCGTGATGTCTACTGGCTCAGATGTTATGGCTGAAATTAGAGCTGGCACCAAACATGTTGCATTAAACTCATTAATATAAATGTATATGAATGTCAAGTTTTATGTTTTGAAAGTAATTCACAGTTCAGTGTTTGAAAAAGATGAAAATGAAATGTGAATAACATCCACTGAGGCAGAAACTAATGTTTTAATATACAGTCAGTTAACATCTTGTTGATAGCTTTCTAAGCTCCAAAGAACTCTCAAGGTGGAGCTGAGCTGTAAGAACGTTTATATGCCTTGAAAGTTTTCATAACGTTATCTTGACTGATGATCTTTATGAAAGATTCCCAAAATGGGATTTGAAGAGCATTTTAAATTGTATATATTTTTAGGAAAATACATCACTTTAAATGTTTCTGTGGTTGAATCTGTGACACAAGCTTCCTTGATGAAAACACAGAAAATCTGTTGATTAGATTTGTACCTTAGTCTCATAGTGGAAAAGAGATCTTTGACTTGTGGAAATCTACTGTCTTCCACATTTCCAGCTTCCCCAAGAAACTAGAAACTTGAATTTTTTATGTATATTTAAATACTAAACTAAAACAATCCCTGTATCTGAAAAGAGGTATTTACACGCATATACGCATTCTTTATCTAAATATAGATGTGTATATTGTACATTTTTTATCCAAAAGTTTAGACATAGAATTGTATGGATTTTAGAATTTGATATTAAAATTGTATCAGATATTCCCATAATTTACATAGTACAATTATAAAACTTTCCTTTACAACCAAGGATGTGTCCTTATAGGACTACAAGAAAGTTGTGAGATTATGCAGGGATAAAATCAGGACTAAAGACCAACTAGAACTTGATCTGGCTACTGCTGTAATAGACAATATAAGACATTTCTATAAATACATTGTCAGCAAAAGAAGGCCTAAGAAGAATCTCCATCCTTTATTGAATATGAGGGGAAACTTAGTGACAAAGGATGAGGAAAAGCTGAAGTACTTAATGCCTTCTTCACACTAGTCCCTAAAAGGAAGACCATTTTTCTATTGGTACCCAGTCCCCTGAGCTGGAGAACAGAGCTGGAGAGCAGAATGGAGCCCAAATAACACAAGGGGAAATGATTAGTGACCTGCTACACCAGCTAAATATACACAAGTCTGTGGAGCTAGGTGGAATTCACTCAAAACTACTGTAGGAGCTGGTGGAAGTCACTTTCCATCAATTATCATCACTCCTAGTTAACCAAGGACATCCCTGTCAGCCTGACCTTGGTGCCAGGGAATGTTGTGGAACAGACCTTCCTGAGCACCATCATGTGTCCTGTAGAGGACAGCCAGGTGATCAGGCCCAGTCAGCGTGGTTTTATGAAATGCGGGTCCTGCTTGACTAATCTGGTCTCCTTCTACAACAAGGTGACCCATTTATGGATGAGGGAAGGACTGTGGATTCTGTCTACCTAGACATTAATAAAATGTTTGACACTGTTTCCCACAACATTCTCCTGGAGAAACTGGTTGCTCATGGCTTAGACAGGTGTACTCTTCGCAGGTTAAAAAACTGGCTGGGTAGCCAGGCCCAAAGAGTTTTGTTGAATGGAGTTAAATCCATTTGGTCATAAGTGGTGTTCCTCAGTGTTGGGTCCAGTCTTGTTTAATATCTTTATCAATGATAAAGGGGATTGAGTGGACTCTCAGTAAGTTTGCGGATGACACTGAGTTGTGCAGGAGTGTTGATCCGCTTGAGGTTAAAAAGTCTCTACAGAAAGGAATCTAGACATTGTATGAGTTTCAACAAGATGAAGTGTCTGGTCCTGCATTTGGGCACAACAACCCCATGGAGTGCTTACAAGCTTGGGCAAGAGTGGCTGGAAAGCTGGCCAGCAGAAAAGAACCTGGAAGTGTTGTTCAACAGCTGATTGAATATGCATCAGCAGTGTACCCAGGTGGCCAAGAAGGCCAATAAAACCCTGGATTGCATCAGAAACAGTGTCACCAGCAGGTCTAGGGAAGTTATTGTGCTCCTTTCCTTAGTGCTGATGAGGCCACGCTGTGAATATTGTGTTCACTTTTTAGTTTCTCACTGCAAGAAAGTTGTTCAGCTCCTGGAACATGTCCAAAGAAGAGAAATGAATCTGGTGAAAAGTCTGGAGCACAATCTTACGAGGAACAGCTGAAAGAACTGTTGTTGTTTATTCTGGAGAAGAGGAGTCTGAGGGGACACCTCGTCACTCTCTGCAATTACCTGAAAGGAAATTGTAATGGTATGGGAGTCAGTCTCTTCTCCTAAGTAACAAATGATAGGATGAGAGGAAATGTCCTTGATTTCCACCAGAGAAGGTTTAGACTGAAATTGTGAAAAATTACTTAACAAAATGGTTGTCACGCAATGGAATGGGCTGCCCAGGGAAGTAGTTGGATCACCATCTACTGAGGCATTTAAAAGACTTGTAGATGTGGCACTTAGGGATGTGATTAAGTAGTGGACTTGGCTGTGTTAGGTTTATGGTTGAACTCAATGGTCTGAGTGGTCTTTTCTGACCTAAACCATTCTATGATACTATGATTCTACGATTCAATAGCTATCCGTGCAATTATTAACGTTGACTCTGTAATTATAAAAGTATGTGATTTTAAAATCTGTTTTCTCTAGAAAAATATTTTTTATTTTAGCAAGAATATAAATACAAAAAATTATTTCTGGGTTATTTCTTTAAAATTCATTTATTACTTTTGCTTGACAAAATTACTACTTCCTACAAATACAAGAAACCATATGTTTTTGGTTTCTTTGCTGTGATTTGATGATGTCACAAATACAAAAAGAGAAAGCAAGAGTAATATAATCCAATTTTTTCTCTGTTTGGAAAATCTAATATGAATGTATAACTTTAAATCAATGTCTGTCTGTCACTATAGCAACAATATTGATAATAAACAAAAAAACAAGAAATCCCTAATCCCAGTGACAATTATCTTGTTCATCTTGCTGACCATTACTCTTGCAATTATCTTGCTCTTCCACCTTTAGCACATTTCCATAGTGAACTAACTGCTACTGAAGAGATTTTGATTTGTGACAGCCTATTTCACCTGAAAATTGGAGCAAGGGTACATTAAACCTCATTCCATGGCATCAAACTCTACAAGTATCCAGTTTCTTTTCTGGTCATACATATTTATTCATTCCTTTAAGTGATGTTACTGTTTAGTTTAGTTCAAAATCCCCTTACACACAGAATTATCCTTTCAGCCACAGGTAATGAATTTGCTGTAAAGCATTAGATACACATATAAAAATAAATCTTTTCTACTTGCAAACTAAACCAGTACACTGTTTTCAACTAAGCAGAGGAAATTATATGAAGTATAGCTGAGAAATCAAGCATATACTGGCTAAAAATCCAGGAAAATTCTTAGACCATACCCTATGTTTACAATTCTACAAATTTCAAAACATAATTGATTTGAAGCACTATTCCAAAGCCAAGGGAATAACTTGCCCTTCCCAGAATTCCATGTATCTCACATAACCTTTTTTTTCAGGACCGAAGGCACATATGTTAGATGTTTATAAATGTCAGACATTTATAATTGTATTATTCTTTTACCACTTTGAAAATAGACCATGCTAGTGTCAGAAGTCAAATTTCATTTTATTCTCTTGGCTAGCTAGAAACAGATAAACAAAACCACATCAAAATTCCTAAAGGTTTTGAGATTGATGAATCCACTTGCTGTAGTTCTTGCCCTTTGATTATATTTCACAATCTTTGCAATGTTTTTTTGCAATTTAAGTTTTCTTGGCTCAAAAATGTAGTGTCCTGTTACTGTCAAGAGGCTGGAAATGACAGGAAGGCTTGTTTGATTCTTAGATGTGGCTATGAGTTTACAGCAGAAATGTCTGTCTCCTGCACATACTATTGGGTTCAGACGTGCAGTGTGAAATGTGAACACATTTTCCTTCGTTTTCTATAAGTAAAATTAATGTTATTTTGATTTAGCTTTCAATTTGAAGCTGTTCTGGCCCTTTTATTACTGAGAAAGCAGAAAAAAAAAAAAGGACTAAAAATATGGGCTCATCGAGCACTGAACTTCCGGAAGAAACAAGGAGGAAAGGAATATTACAAAAGAGTACTGAAAACTAGGAGAAACGGAGGAATAGATCCAATAAAGGATATAAGACAAACAAAATGGTTATAAGAGAAGAAGAAATAGGAAAAAATACCGTGTAACAGGATGATGTGAAACATAATGTTGAAGAGGAATGACATTATGCCACACAACTTGACTTCAGTAAAGAATTTAAACTACTTCTTCATCTTGTTTACCATTACTTAAAGCAAAAATGATGAAGAATGGATTGGATAAATGGAAAATAAGGTAAGCAGAAAACTGGCTAGACGATGGTGTTCAAAGTGTGGTGATCATTACTACAATTTGTAACTAATAGAAATCTAGCTCGTAACTAGTGCTTCCCCTCAAGGATCAATATTTCAGCCACCACTGAGTAATGCCTGTGATAAAAACTTGAACAATGGCATGGAGTACACTCTGAGCAACTTTGCAGATGATATCAAATACAGAGGAACAATCAGTATGCTGGAGGGTAGAGCTGTTATTCAGATGGACTACAAAACGCTGGAAAAAGGACTGACAGAAGTCTCATGAAGTTCAGCAATGGCAAATGAGAAGTCACGCATCTGGATTAATCCCATGCACTAGTACAGACTGGAGAGTGACTGCCTATAAAGCAACTTTGCAGAAGGGGACTCTGGGATTCTAACTGATGAGGAGAAATATAAGGCAGCAATGCGTTCTTGTAGCAAAGATGCTTACCAACATCTTGGCTGCATTAGTGAGATGGCAGCCTCTGAATTGATGGGAATTATTTTTTTCCCTCTATTTACCACTTGTGAGGCTACATCTGGTGTGTCTCATCTAATTTTGAACCTCTTTGCACAAGAGAAAAAGGCATTGACACACTGGAGTGCATCCAGCAAGAAGCCATCAAATGTTCAGGGGACTGGAAAACATAAAGTGCAAGGAAAGGCTAAGTGGACTGGGTTTTGTTCAAACTTAAAAAGAGAAAAGAAAATAGAGGAATTAACTCTAATACCTGCCAGCTAGTCTTGGAGAAGTGGACCCAGAATCTTCTTAGAGGTGCACAACAACAGGGTAGGAAGAAATAGACAGTAGTTACAACACAGAATATTCTCACTTATGCAGAAAAAAAAAACAGATTTAACACAAGGATGAAAAGGGTTTCTGAGAGAGGTGTGGAATTTCCATCTCTGGTGATATGTAGAACTTGGCTGGGCAAGGTCCTCAACAGCTTGATTTAACTGACTCAGGGGCATGGGGGTTGGAACTAGATAATATTTAAGGTCCCTTCTAACCCTAACTATCCTAGGATTCTATGATTCTATGATTTGTGGTGATAAACCTTGGCCAGCAGTAAGATGCTTACACAGGGGAGAATATATGACAAGCACTCTTATGGGTCTAGATAATGATGGGAACATCACTTAGATGTTACCATCATAGGCAAAATAGATTCAGGAAAATTATTTATTGTTAATTAATATAGATTTAAGTAATAATGTGAAAAAGAGATAAAACATTAAAATATCTCTTTCTCTAACCTCATCCCTGTATTTGCAGGCTCGTTTTCACTCCCTCTACTATCACTGCATCCTGAAGTGGGTCCTTTTTTGGAGCTGGTTCCTTCCAACTTAAGTTACTCTGTGATTTTTCGATCTCGTGTTAAAGGTAGACAAATGGAAAGGTGAAAGAAAAATCATTACACACACAGCAATAACACCTTTACAGTGTTATGAAAGGTGGATGTATGGAAACACGGACCAGGAGGAGAGGAAGAAAATGGAACGGGTCCTCATCAAACTTGTGTCATAGTAAATTCCATAGTAATCTTTATCATGGAGAAACTATGGATTCCCTAGTGCATGTTTGTTTGCACACGATACATGCAAATAAAATGTTTTTAAGAACAAAATGCATACTATGGAATATTCAGAATTGCAATATATGGATATTTTTCCATGGCAATGTTGGAGACTTGTAAAGAAGTTTTCAATAACTTGAAAAGATGTTTGCAAGACTGATTAATGTATTGGATAAGTAAATACAGTGCCCTTTGTTTCATCATGAAACAAGAATTCAGTGTGGGAAAAGTATTTATGTATAGATATAAAGATATTATCCTTAAAATAATCAGTGACTTTTTGATGAATTATCACAATTTTAGTACAGAAATGCCACAGGAGACTGTAAGAGCACAATGTAAGTCTTCCAATAAACAGTATAATAACAAAAAACTAAGACATAAGTGTTGTTGCAGAATAACTTCTTTCTTGAAATGCCAGCATTGTCTCTTGATCTTTGTAAAAAAAAAATGCAATCAATCTAAAGTTTAAGTATCTATTTCCAGATTACAAAGAAAGTATGTTTTTCATAAAATAGGTAATAACAGTGCTCTTCTTTAGCTTAGCTCTAGTCACTGCTGCGATTCTCAATTTCATACTGCCCTCCAGGGAAATACCTGCAGACTTGTCACCTGGGCTAGAAGTGCAGTCATCACTACTGAAGACCATTTCTCATTCTTGTCACTCAGCTCTTGAAAAGACATGCATCCACATATTATATGTCACATACATTCCACACACTGTAAACAATCACCTCACACTTTCAGTCTACGCTGAAAAAGGTGCTTATGTGCAGTGCTTCATGTTGTGACTTAAAATTAAATAATGTCTAAACAACCTATGGAATGTTTAGCTCCTAATAGTAATTTAAATGAATTCTGTGTAACCTGGAAATTAATCGCTATAATCTACTTATGACAAATATCATAAAGTAAGAAAGCTTTCCAATGTTGGACTTCTATTTTGTTGAGGCTGTGTGCACATAGGGATTCTGAAAACTGTTTTAAAAATACAGTACCACTGTCAAAGGAATTCCAGGGCTTTGACTGAATACAGGGGCCCTGTATAATATTTCTAATCAGTTGAATGTATTATGTTGATGGCTATGACTTATTTGACAAAGTAACTATTTAATACAAATAGGTACAGCTGCAACATGTAGCTATCCCTTGATAATAGCTCTTAAAAAAGAAAGAAAACCACCACAATGCTTTATATTAGATGGATGCCAAAATTTACTCTGTTTCAAGCATAATGTTTATAATGCTTCATTAACACTGGGGCAAATGATAAAAAATTTACTTACTACAATTTACTACAATTGTTCAAAGAATGCAGAATACTTCTGCATTCAAAGTAGATTTTAATCCTGACATAAGAAATAGTATTGGACAGAAAGACACCTGTCCACTGACTTCATCATTGGTGTGACCAACATGTAATCTGATTATTTTATCTTTTAATCTTATTTAATATTAACTATATTCCCATCCTCTTATGAGGTGAGTGATGTTAAAAGACAATCTTTTTTTCTTTTAACTGGCATTTGGACATCACTGTAAAACAAAACTCTCTTTCTCTGATTCAGACCTGCTGTTTTCATTTTGTGTGCACCACAGCAAAGCTTCAATAAAACACACACACACACAAACACATACACTCTCTCTCTCTCTCACTTATTTCTTCAGTCCCTATTATCGTCTATCTCTCTCTCCACACTGAAGAAAAAAAGGAGGGTCACTTTTCATGTCTCCTTGAATGAGTTAACTATGTTTTTTGCCTGTCTCACTTTGAGCACTTAACTGTCATAAGGGCAGCGCAAGGGCCTTTTCATACATTTTGAAATAACGCATTGTCTCTTCGGAGATAGCACTGTCATTTGTTTTCATTTTGCCTGAATGTCGCTCTTCAGATTGAAATATATATTAAAGGCAAAGTACACTTTCTGAGAAATATAGCAAAATGGATGAGTTTTCTTAAACCACATTTTATCTGAATTACAATCTTTTACAATAAATGTATGATGGATTATAAAATATATTTTGAAATTTAATACTGTTTTGTTATTTATATTATTTTAATTTCAGAGGAGAACATAGGAGACAAAGTTTCTCCTTGTCAAAATTTCGTCTACATTATACAAAGTTGTCTATATTTTATGCATTCTTCTCAGAAATAATAGTCTGAAATATTTTATATAGATACATAAAAATGTGATTTTCATCTTATTTATTCTTCTGATCTATTTTATTGAAACTTTTCCTTGCAATAGTAGAGGGAAGACAAATTAAATATGCTTTTTGCTTTGCAGAACTCAGTGATTGTAAATATAGAAAGCTTTGAACATTACTTACTATTTATGTGTGCATTTGAAGAAAATTGCTGAAAAACAGTTAATTCTAGAAACAGTCTCAATGTCTGCATGTCTTGTTGTGCTTTTAAGTATTTACCAGTTTTCATTACCAAACTCCAGAGACTCTTACAAAGAAAAATTAGAGTCTGCATATAATCTTCTGAGCTATGTTTAGAATTAATAAGAATGTTATATATTACCTTCGGAGGATGTAAAGGGAAGAACTGCATGTCTGTATTGTCGTTTTAACTCATTTATTGCCATTGTTGATCTGTGGGATGGTGACAGATATAAGGCTGCAATATTTCTTAACGGAGAGTAATTTTTATAAGGCATTCTCTACAGAAGTTGATATCGGCTCTGAATCAGCATTCACCCATTTCTTCATACTACTTATAGGTATCACAGAACCACAGTAATGGTACCTATATACTGACACATGTAGCAAGTAACAAGTATATAATTTCTGACCTAGCCAATCTACTGCCAGGACTAAGAATATCTGGCCTGAACCTAAATTTCTTTCATAATAACTGTTTTTCTGTTTACCACTGCCAGTTACTAGATAAAAAAAATGAGTTCATATTTATTATTTCGAGAGTATTTCTGATTATTCCAGCTGAGATGTTTCTTTAGTGTACTGGAATAATAGCAGATATTTTTGTTTTGTTTTGTTTTGTTTGTTTCGGGGATTGGTTGCCTTTTTTTGGTTTATTTTCAATAACAAATTGAGAGTTTTATAACTTATGATCTCTCTGTCTATCTATGTCTCTTCCTGTCTATTTGAGAATTAGACAAGTACCGGGATGTCTGAGATTAAATGGAGTCATGGATCATTCAAGGTTAAGTCATAGACCATCCTAAGGTCTGTATATTACACATTTAAAAAAGACTTCATCCTGCAACACCAGAACAGTAACTAGTAGACTGTTTCAATGAAGTGCAGATGAAAAGATGTTTGGAATGAATGAATGAAATATATTTGAATGAAAATGTATTTTCATAGAAAGATTTAAAATCAATCAATTAGAATTTTTAACTGTAGAAAAAAAGTATAATCTTGATTATATTTTGAAAAGGGCACTAAAAGTCAGAAGACGGCATGCAAAAATTATTATATCCTTTGAAATGATTTGGGTGTGATATTTCTGGCCTATTCCTTCACTGAGCTGTCAGTATGCCTGAAAGAGAAAAGTAGGGCTTTTGAGACCAATACTCCTTCATAAAGAAAAAGGAACCTGGGGATGTTACCTCCATTGAATTACACAAGAATTTCACAGCAATTTCTCTTTTTCTAGCCACTATACATTCTGTGCATGAAATGTTTGCATATATATAAATACACAAGAAGGCAGTTACACATATGCTTCTTTAGGCTTCTTATTACATTTTAGAATGCAATATAATTGTACACAAGCTATAGCAAATTGAGCCTCTCAGAAGTGTCACAGTTAGAACTAAGAGTATAGGTTATTTTGCAAATTAGAAGGCAAAAAGAGAGAAAGAATAATGGTTCTTTTTTTTTTTTTTTTTTTTTTTTTAAGTTATAAAGTAAAATACAACTTTGTCACTTTAAGCAATCAGGCCTGTATTTTTCCTCCTAACAGGCAATATTCTATGAATTTAGATCAAATTGTATGATCAAATACACATTTTTATTAAGGTCACCTTTAACTAAAAAGAACAAAACAAAGCAAAGTTTTCACCAAGCTTCAATCTTGTAAGCTCCACAAAGCTGGAAAAAAAACCCAAAACCCAAAGCAGAACAAAACAACTTGTTTTTCTGAAAAGACAACACACTTTTTCTCTATTGAAAAAGATAAATTCTTTTCTTCTGCAAATGATTTTAACTGACCAGTCCCAAAATGCATTGTAACAAACACATTCATTATCTCGGAGTTAGAAGACATTCTTGGACCTAGCCTAGACCCAGCGTATTTATAAACACACTAGGATAGTGATTATCATTTTGCATCTAGGCAAGGGGGGAAAAAAAGTAAGTGATACTCTAGTATTTCTCTCTGTAAGTCATTTAAATACAGCCTTACTGAGGGAGACTAGTATGTGGTATTCTCTCTGCTGTTTACAGTTTAGTATACTTCTTCAGTGGGGGGAAGTGCACAGTTAAGAGTTCTTGACCCTATATCTGCTTGATAACATCCTCATTGTTGGGAGCAATTCTTAGCGAAAGAGGCGGGGGAGAGGGGGTGTTCTGGCTAGAATTCTTGGAATTAATTAATCAGCTTAAAATTCATCTCCTGAGAAACATGTTACTTCAGCTAACATTTGGACATGAGTCAGGTTTATATATAAAACGCATAAAAGACTTATTATCTCTGAACCCTCTCTTTGCTTTAGGGAGTTCTGTCTCCACAACAAAGACAAATTCAGCTTCTGCCAATGGACAACTTAATTTCAGGAAAAAAAATAGAGTTATAAGACTTAGAAAACCAGTGATGTAGAAGACGTTAATTTCTCTTCTTTAACACTGTTAACTACTATAGGACTAGTTCAGGAGATAAGGTAACTGAATTTTATGCAGCAAGAGCAGGCATCTAGTCAGAGTACCTGCTGCAGCGAGAAAATCTAGCATTTACTACAGAATCGCAAGCTACACAACTTTTATGAACATAGACTGAAAGGAAAAACAAAAGCCATTTCCTATAAATAGGGTACAGGATGTGTTTTGCTTCTGGAATTAAGACACCTTTCTATCAATTTTATGTATTTTTAAGTCATCTATCACAATAATCCATAAACACAAACATTCATGTTTGCCTTTTATCCCCTATGATTCTCTTTCCCTCTATTCTCATCTTTTCTTGTATTGACTTAAAGATAAATCCCAGTGGTACACTCTTTCTTTTTTGCTGACACGGCAAACCAGGATTCAAGAAAAACAGAGAGGGAAGAGTTTTTCTTGTTGCTACCATAATAAAAATATCAAAGTGTGGTGGTGTAGTCTTCAAAGTACACTGTACTGCAAGGAGTAACTTTATTTGCTGTAAGTCTTACAAGGAATCTTCACCATATATTCATCCATTACTTTAATAAGCATCGTCTACCACAGTACAGCAGCTTCTCAGAGGAGGATTATGATGATAATACTTTTCTAGTTATTGGAAATACATGTCTTTCCAATTCTAAGCAATATACCTGAAGAAGGTATCTAGATGGTTTAAATCAGCTGAAGAATTTTATAATAGATTCTGGACATCAGACTTAATCTAACTTTCAATACATGCTTAGAAGATGTTTTACTTTCCCCTATGCACAGAACAGATAGTAAGAATTAATCATAATGAAAAGAGAATATTTCTTAGCACAAAGAGAGTGAAGGATTAAAACTAGTGTTTGACATGGAATGGAACTAAGTGAAATAATGAAAAATATGTATTGTTAATGAAAATACAATATGAAAGCAAAATATTGATTAAAACTAAATGATCAATCTACAATAAACAATTTTGCTCTATTTCCAGCAGTGAGGCACTGGAGTCATGCTTTCTTACGGCTGCTGGTTATGAAAATTTCTCTCTTAAAAAGCTACCTAGGGAAATGTACTGAAAGTGAATATATTTTGTATTTGAATAAAATTAGTGATTTAAGTTCATTGTAATTGGTTAAATTGAATACTATGATTTAAGGTTTCTGAATGAAACTAAAAAAGATTGTATTTTCACACAAAGATTTAAAATTAGTCAAGTAAAATTTTTAACTGTAGGAAACAAAAATTAAACTCAGGATATAAAAGGATACAAGTGGATTCATTAAGAAGCTAAAGTCAGATCCTACAGCTTACATAAAGTGAGGCATGAGGACCACAGTATTGGTCTCAATATCGCTGTAGGGAGAGGAAAAGGAAAGAGAAGTTGAGGTGCAATTCAGTGTGCAAACATAATTTAAAAAGGTTTTTTATTTCCTCAAAACCTGAAATTTGGAAAGGTCAAACTTATTTTTAAAACTTGCCTTTACAATTTATATTTTTTAAGCAATAGTTTTACCGCCACACCACAAAATGTTCTTTTTTTAATTGTTATATTCCTTGAAAACCCTCTGCCCACCAGATAATTTCTGTAAATCACTGAAACAGTGGCTGGAAAAAGTAGAGGGAATTCTGGAAATTCGAGTATCTATGAAGTTGGAGCTCATGTACCTGGAACAGACTCCTGAAGGAAGAGGTATTTAAGCTATTCTATAAATCTTGATCCATTGATTACTGCTTCTCAAAATGTTGACAGCATATCCTGATGGTATCTTTTCACAGTTAAGGTCTCTCACATTTTGATTGTGTTTTTTTTTTTTTTAAAATACTACAAAGTGATATTAAAAGATTTGTTCACCGTCTTAAATATACCTGTTACAGGTGAAAAGCTGCCTGAAAACTATTCCTCATTTAAACTCTAAGCTAGAAGTCAAACTGAAAGGCCATATCATCCAAATTGTTACTGGAGAAAGATAAATCTGTAATCCTAAGGCAAAAAATAATTTCAGAAGAGACCTGTTAATGCGTGACATTTGAACGGTGCAACTAATTATACACTCTTTCTATATCTTTTAAAAATTGTCATGCACACAAACCTAAGAATGCTTACTTAAAATACTTAAAAGTATATACTTATGAGGTATCTCCAATATGACTGTGACTACAACATAGCGGAAGATGATGCGTTATGCATAGTAAGTATGCAGACTCTATAGGCCTATGCACAGTAAAAATCTACCACACTCTTGGCATCAACACTCAGCGCTTAAGCCCGTTTATTGCTGTAGGCACAGATTTTAATGCCTTCTTTTCCTTGCCTGCTTTTCTTGCCAAAGGGCACATGGTGGTTGTTGTTCTGATATATTTGTACTCTACCTTACCTTACTGTCCTGTTCAATTTGGTGGGAGAAAGTTCTCCAAATCCTCAGTCTTGCTTCATCCCTTTATATGCTCAGGGTCATACCTTGCTAATAGGCTCGTGTCACTAACTCCGAACCTTATTTTCCCACCAAAACCGTGCACCGGTTTGGGCTGTTGAGCTCCTGGCAGTTGCTTTGTCTGGTAGCTGTATCCATTATGAGGGTGGACTCTGCACACCTGTCCTCTTCAGTGCTGCAGACCATATGCAGTTGTCTGGGCAATGAGATCTTCAGGTCAGGAGTGATGTTGAGACAGACTAGTTCTTTCTGTGTTGTACTACACAAACTTTCTCCTCTCTGTGTATTTGGGGAAGGATTTCTTTTTTGTCTGTTTGCAAGCCCAGCTCAAATTCCATTCCATTCCATTCCATTCCATTCCATTCCATTCCATTCCAAGCTGTTTGTATTCAAATCATTATTTTCTTTTTTTCTGCACAGGGTGATACAATTTAACTGTCAACTTCCGATAACTTCCTTACCCTAGAACTTAAATATTTATTTTAATCTTTCAAAATGTTTTTAGAAGTTTGTCTACATCTATTTTGAGTCTCTGCTGTAACTTTTTAAAAGAATGTCTACAGTACCTAGTGGATTTTACCCTTTTGGTGACCCTTCTTAATTTCTTTATTAATCTTATAATCTCCTTTCTGTTATTAGTAATTACTGTGGTGGATATATTTGGTTTGTTGTTTTCAAGGATGTTCAATCAAAGTAGTTTGTGAAGAGCAGATATAAGTACTGTTATGAAGTGACTCTCTTAACAGTAATATGGTCACCAAAATTGCCCATAATTACTTATTTTCCTACCCAAGTATCATCTTCAGTCACCCTCAGAATGTAAAGAACATTCAACTATGTTTTCTAGAGTCTATTATGATGATTATCTAGTTGGATAGGAAAATAAAGAAATTTTTACTTAATGAAATCACTACTATCCTAAAGTAGTTTCAATGTATGAAAAAACTGAAATCAGTTTGAAGAATCTTCAGTTATACCATATTTGAAACAATCCATTGATTCTGTTTTGTACATCAATGTTCCTAAGGTGTGTGAGGGTGTGTGTAAACAGTCTTAACATTGTAGTAAAATCCTGTGGGAGGTGGTGGTGCAGGATCTCATACTTGCTGAGAGCCATGCATGAATGAGAAAAGGTATAGCCAATCTCTTTAAAGAAGAAGGAATACAGTTTTATCTTTAAAATTTCCTTCTCACTCCAGAAAATCGTGAGACTATCAGAACTATAATTTTTAGGAGTCTTCATAAGAGTTTTTTTCTTCTGAGAGGATGTGCTTGGGCTCTGGCCAGCTATGTCTTCAAACAGGCTTAAGCTGGATGTGCTCTACTGGAGTGAATGCGTAATGCATGAGGAGAAAGGAGACATGGAGACTGTCTGGTTCAGCCCCGCGGCTCAAAGTGTGGTCAGATAGCGCAGGTTGTCCAGAATAATATTCAAACAGGTTTGTATATCTCCAAAAAGGGAGATTCTACGGCCTCTGTGCTCCAACTAATGATCTTCACAAGAGAGAAAGGAAGAGAGGTGGCAGAAAAAAAAAGTTTTATATTTAAATGGAATTTTTAGTATTTTGGTTCATGCCCATTACCTTTTGTCCATCTATTGAAAATAATCTGGTGCTACCTTTTCTACTTTTCTGCTTATAGACATTGACACCATCCCCACTACCTTTCTCTTCTCAAGGTTGAACAGTAACAACTTTCTTAGCCTTTTTTCATATGTGAGATGATTCAGTTCCTTAATCTTCTTAGTGGCTCTGTGCTGGGCTCTCTCCAGTAGCTCCATATATTTGTCCAAGTATTTTCTTTGTTTCTAAGTTTAAGGTCCAGCAGGGTAGTGCCCCACATTGATTCCTTGATCACCTCTGCTAGGAAGTTTTCATTAGAGAACTTTGGAAATCCTCTGGAATGCTTGGGCCCTGATGTAGCACCTGTCCAGCAGATTGGTTGAAGCATCTGTAACAACTATGGCCTGAAAATATAAGGCTCCTTATCTGAACTTGGCAAAGCTCCATGAACTCCCTCTGTTCCCTCTATCCACATAAAGAGCAACTCTTGTTCTCCCCTGATCTATTCTTCTTGAAGAACATGTTCTCTATCCATGGAATACTTCAAACATGTGAGATATCCCACCATTTCTTTGTGAAGTTGGTGAGGTTGCAACCCTTGGTCTGTATGCAGATCTCTAGCTCCCCTTGTTTGTTCCCCATCATGTGTACATAAGCATGCAGGCACTTGAGAAAGACATCCAGTCATATTAGTTTCCTGGAAGGGATGTAAGAGCTTTTTCCATAGTGCTGTCCTGTAGATACTTCCTGATTTATGTGCATACACTTGAGGTGACCCTACTTCAGCCCTGGACAAATGATGTATACCTAAATCTCTCAAACAGAAAAGAAAGCGTGTGAGTCTGTAAATGTAGATGGTAAAAGAAAAAATATCTTGGAAAATCGCTGCAATGTTTATAACCAGAATGAAGAAGGCATGCTCTCAGTGAAGTAAAACCACAGAATTATTCAGATACTTGAGAACTTGATTTTAACTCATTTTACTGTGATGGTTTATAGCCCCAAGTTATTGTTTTACTTCTACCAACTAACAAAACAATTTAGAGAACAAGTTACACATCCTAAATTATTCCATCCTGTTTTTCCATCAGTTCATAGTATTTAATTATCTATTAATTAGTCCATAGTTCATAGGATAATCCAGATTAGGAGGGAACTCAGGAAGTCATGAGTTGTTTTTAAATATCATGTTTCTGGGAGTTAGGAAAGGTATAATTTTACTATAAAATTTGTTTCTCATTCTCAATTGCTTCTATTTTTCTAGTACTCCTGCACAAAATCCTTCCACCTAACCTCAATACAATCAAACGACGCTGTGATCTTTTATTCTGCAACAATAGACAGTTACATCACACAGAATAGCTACCTGTAATTACTGTCTACTAACAGTGGGTACCTCTAACCGCTGGCACCTACAAGTCCTAATACTTATGATCTCTCCCCAGCTGCTTGCCATTTAAACCTCTGTTCCACATTCATCACTCTGCTTACAGTCATCTAGAATTGAGAGTTCTGGGACCCACAGCCCCTTCTCCGGTTGCCGGTACTTCCACCTTTCAAAACATAAATACACACATTCTCATCTCTTTCTAAATGTCAACAATCAAACTTACTTAAACCTACAGCCCACACCTGCTCCTGTACACCTACCTCTGTTGTGTGTTCTTCTTGCTAGCTGCAGGCACACAGATCTGCTGGCCCAATGCTACCTCCAGCTATTGGTGCCAAGATCCATAGACCCTGTGAACCACAGCTCTTTCTCCAATTGCCAACAGTTAGATCCTGAAGAATTCATACACAGAAAAGAGAGGTTACATAAAAAGTGAAAAAAAAAACAACAAAACAAACAAAATATTTGTGAGAAGATAGGATAGATTGCATTGTTCAGGCATAGGAATCAGTTAAGCAAATGGTGTTCTTTGTGCATGAGAGGTCCCTTTTATTCATCCTCTTTTCCATTTTCCTACAGTTGTTCTTTGCTGACTCGCCTCTTTCCACCTTTTGACTTTTCCCCTGAACTTCTTCTAATAAGATTTTCACAGGCCCAGAGGCCCTTCCTCAAGTACCTCATAATGCTCATACTAATCTTGATTTGCACTTCTTATCATTTACAAAGTTCAAGCTGACCTTCTTCAAGGCTAGGCTACACCTGAGTAGTTTTGTTAATGGCATATCTGTCAGTAGATGAAGAGTTCACGTCTTCATTGCTGTCTTCGTCGTCACCTACTTGTTAGGTTTGTGTATATGTATGTTTAATTTATCACTTTCCTTTTTGCTTGTTATTTGATTTATGCTGGGCAGACCTTAACCAGTGAACTTAATGAAGCAGATGCTCTCATATTCCACGTGCCTTACCACAATTTCAGACAAGTCCAGTGGCCCTGAGCTACCAAACCTCGAGGCTGCTAATAATAGTGACGCAAACCCACGTTTTCCAGTCTAGAGTAGTATATCATCAGACAAATGCTGGAACAGAGTTGCTCCTTAACAACAAGCAAATCCAGAACCAAGACCCCAACATGGGTAGAATCCTGAACAATGGGACACAGTCCTGCAGCATCCGAGTACAGTAGGCAGAGCTCAGGGCTAATAGCAGGGACCAATGTCAACCCAAGCACAGCAAGAAATGACCCAAGGCCAGGATCCTTCCAGGAAGTCAGGAGCAAGAGGAGAGAGGCCAAGAGATAGGATTGGAAATAAGACAGCAATATGAGTGCAAAGTCCACTCAGGAGACCAGACCCTGGGAGATAAAGCCACATAGGAGACAAGCTGCAACTTGCTCCAAGGGACCCATCTAGGAGATAAGCTGCCTGAAACATAGGACCCAGAAACATCCAAGAGACAGGTCCAGAGGCAGAACTGTACATAAACACTCCTACGGCTCAAGGCAAGATTCTCTGAGCTTAAATGAAACCCTGGGCTCATTGATGTAGGTGTAGGACCCAGGTTAGGTTCGTCGGGGTCACTAAGGTCTCTTGGTGCCCTCAAGGCTCTGATACATGCTGTCCAAAATCCCACCATATCACTTACTCATAGTGAATACATGAATGTATGAAATAATTGATGGATCAACATTTAGATCAATCTTTTTTTACCAGAAGAGACAATAATACAGCTTTAGAGAAGAAAAGTAACTATTATTCACTTAATAAATTATTTGTGGTGGAAAAAATACTTAAATATATCAGTACATTAAGACAAGAAAAATGAGAAAATAATATTTTTATAAATAATGTTTGATATGTTGTACTGTAAATATCAAGTCCATAACTATAGAGTATTGTAGTGAGAATGCAACATAGAGAACTTAAAATCCTATTAATAATGCAGTAGCTTTCTTACCAATATGTCTAGAAGAACCACAAATGAGACACTCTCTAAAAACATTATGAGCTAAGAAATTGTAAAATTAAAAGTATGTGGTCTGTACTACACTGTTTATTCACTTCCATCTTGTTCCACTCAGTCATAGCACCCTCCTTTATGAGAGATGTGGGATAAGAAGAAGTTGTTCGCACAACTCTTGTAAGTATAGTGCATTTCTCAGATGGAATAAATAATAAATGGATGGTTGTGACCATCTACAGCAATATTAATCCATGGGCAGATGACTCAAATCACATTAAGGTCTCAAAAAGCAGCATTTATACTAACAGCATTAAGTGGATGAAAATACAAACAATGAAAAATGTTTCTATTCTGAAAAGCATAGTAGGTGCTGTAGTTCATCTGTAGCCTCTCCCTGTCACCTAGCAACATCTCTGCTGGAAGGTGAACGTGGCTGTAACAGTCTGGTTATGTATATCTTCAACTGAAAACAAGGAACTGCCTTTCTCTGCATTTTTTCTTCAATGTATGACTGGCAAGGTGGAAATCAGTTTTTTTGGGAAGGTATATTTTTTCTGACAGTCAACTATTATTAAGTACTTCTGACAAACATTAGAAGATATTTTGGTCTGCTGAGTTTCAAAAAGAGTTAAACCTAAAATTAACTTATTCATACACAAAGGAGACACAAATGAAACAAAGTTGAGATAAACCCCTCAAACTCCAAACCCAAGCAGATATAAAAGAAACAGGAAGTTTTCCAAGCTATCCTTATTTCTAAGACTCATTGTGTACTTAAGCATTATTTATTTATTTAATTAATTGCCCGGGCCATTGCTGCTCAAACCCCATTAAATGTTATATAGAATTTGTAAGCAAAATTGTAAAAGTATATTTGTTGGCAAGATCATAAACCCCTGAAAAGTTAAGATGCTGTGTGTATATATATATATATATACATATATTATTTTTTTGTATAAATTTATTGAAAACTATTTTCACAAAGTGGAAGACCTAGTGAACGACATATTTTGGAAAAACTGAATGTGAATGAGATAATTTTTTTAATTATAAGAACAGCATTACTACTTGGAGCTCAAAACTGTGTTCCAAGAATCAGGTCTATTACCATTTTTATAGCTATATGACCTTATGAATAAGTTAACTTACATGAAATTTTGAAAACTTCCTTTAATGAAGAAGATTATGCCATTTCTGAAAGCACCAAAGATTAATACAGATCTTTAACATTACACATCAACCTAATTCTTTCTTCTGTCGACTTGAATGCTTCAGAGCAGCGTTAATCTTAAAATCAATCTATAATTAACAGAATTCTACTTTATTAAACACGTCATGGCATTTACCGGGCATCAATGCAGAAAGCTGCAGAAAAACAAGCTATTACTATTCAATTGATAGAAATAAAACACAGATAATTTTCTTTAAGTTCTGTGCATGATTGAATAAAGAATAAAAACATGTTTCTCAAAAACTTCATCCAAATTCCTAGGACTTCTGTGGCTATGGTAATTTTATTTTGTAATTTTTTTTTCCTTAATTTTTTAGGATTCTAACAGACACTTTAGCTTTCTAAGATTTCACTGAAAAAAAAAAATTTGCTCAAAGCAAATAAAAATCTAGATTTCTGATCTGGGAGACAAAAGGCTGAAAATGAATATGTTGTGAAAAATCTAGTGAATCATTTTTTAATCAGCTTGAAATTAAGTCTTATCCAAAAACTCTTTTTTTAAAAAAATGAAGTTAGAAATGCATGCAGAAATTACAGCAGAAAGTGCAAGGTACTGAAATTGGAGAATTTATTTTCTCTTTTCTTAAAATTATTTCGATTAAGGTCTGCAGAAAATCCTTAGCTTGAACATTCTATGCTTTCTGTTCAGTAAACCATCCAACATAAAATGGACTCTGTAACACTGATTCCCTTTAATCCATTGCCCTTTTAGTTTTTTAGTGTTTCAATTTGTTTTTTGTTTGCTTTTAAAAATCTTTGCCACAGATTTAGGCTCATAGAACCAAAAAAATGTTCCATATGTATATTTCATATGTTCTTATTTCAAGTTCTTACCTGATTTGCAGTTGTAAGATGTATCTCTGCTCATACAACTGGCAGGATCCAACCAAATGTTTCAACAAAATTTTTGCACTCAGAAATAAAAGCAACATGAAAATATCTTTGTAAATAATATCAAAATTTCTCCAATAATATCGACAGTTTTTCTGCTTCAGACTCTGTGAGTTTCACTTATTGCACACAGTGTTTTCAGGTTTTCCATTTTTCAATTAACTACAAATTTTAATTAACTATATCATATTGTTTTACTCTGTCATTCATGTTGCATTGTTTGTGTAATATATTGTCATGGACAAGGATCTAATCTCTTTGCATCAAGAACACTCTAAAAAATAAAACATTCTCCCTTTTCATCTTTGGAGATTTAATTTATCAGAGGGAAATGTCAGTTTGTATGGGAAAATCCCAGATAACATCAAAAAATGCTAAGACGAATCTAAGATGACATTAAGTGGGTTTGAATATATTCATAACTCTTGTAACAAAAAAATACTGTCAATTTTGTTATTTAAAATGCACAGACTCAATCCCACAGAGTATATAGATTTAAGCAGCACAATCCTTAGTTACAAACTGGGAAATGTTACTCACGCAGCTTGTAAAGAAACTACTTGTTGTGAGCAATATGTGAACACACATGATTTGGGTCTGCTGCTTTTGACATCTGCAGCTGCACAGTTTGTAGCAGTTATCCCTGCATGTGGAAGAAAGAGGACTGAAAGGCGAAAACAAATCAACAAATCCTAAATCTCCTGAAATGAAATCTTTTTGCTACTCACAGATATCATGATACTTATTTCTCAGCTCTTTCTGGTTAAGGTAGAGTCCGTTCCCTCAAGACAAGACATCATCATCTCCTTTATTGCTGAGATTATTTTCAAAGAAAGATCAATTTGTTTTCTGAGAAAAGGAGGCTGTGGGGAGATCTTATAGCAGCCTTCCAGTACTTAGAGGAGTCCTACAGGAAAGCTGAAGAGGGGCTTTTTATCAGGGATTGCAGTGATAGGACAAGGGGTAATGATTTTAAGCTGAAAGAGGGGAGACTTAGATTAGATGTTAGGAAGAAATTTTTAGCTGTGAGGGTGGTGAGGCAGTGGAACAGATTGCTCAGAGTAGTTGTGGATGCTCCATCCCTTGAGGTGTTCAAGTACAGGTTGGATGAGACCTTGAGAAACTTGATCTTGTAGAAGGTGTCGCTGCATATGGCATGGGGGCTGAGCTGGATCTAGATGATTTTTAACGTCCCTTCCAACTGAAATCATTGTACGATTCTATGACTCTATGATTTTCTCCACACCCTGTACAAAAGGTACAATCAATTACCGAAAACCCTTAGCAAGTTGTATCGAATATAAACATAAACAGATTTTACTTGCTTGTGGACAGACTGGTTATATCTATGCACTTCGAGACAAAGAGGATATTTTACTTACAATACATGCTGAACATATAGCACATATATGCATATGAATATATATACACATATATTACGCGGACAAAGAAAGTGTTTAGAAAGTAAAATTCCAGAAGAATATTCCAGAAGCAGATGCTGATTAACAATACTCTCTATATATGAAAACTGTTGGTATGCCTAATGAGTTAGTGTGAGCATTAAGAGTGAATCAAATGTTAATACACCCACCAGTCTCTCAGGATACAGAAATACTTATGCATACATGAATTCATTATCAGTGAAAAATAAATAATTTTGCTAAGAGAGGGAAAGCGTATTTTCTCTGTTATTTAAAATGAGCTCTTTTAAAAACTTTTCCTTCATGTTTAAACTATTAATCTTAAAAATCCTGTCAAAGGATCAAATACAGAATGAATAAGCTCAATAACTATTGAGTTGACTAGTGCAAATATTAAAGCATTAATATAGTCTTAAAAAAATATGTATTTGCAATAAAATCGAGTTGGTTTTTTTTTAAGGTGCCCAGGTCATTTTCCCTTTTGAAGTCATTAATATTTTAAAAGGTGAATAAATCATCTGTAGATGTTTTAAGTCTGTAATAAAGGCACCCTTATACATTAGTAATATATATAGTGTGTTAATCCAATGTTAATACAATTCCTATATTACCAGGGACAGATTCATATATATTTAGCAACTGTAAGGAACTAGTCAGCATCTGATAGGTTATAGAGGAGATCTGCTCAGGCCTTGAATTTGTAGGAGCTGCAGCCAGAAATGTATGGATGCATTGATGTCACTGAACCATGTGTACTGTGATAGAATTTAAAGAACAGAAAGAAAGCTAAATTTGGGCAATTTACTTGAAAATAGTGGAAACTTTGCAGCATGCAACATATTGCATGTTCCATTTTATGTTTAACAGAAATCTGTTGGGACATTTCTACTGCCTCTCTGTTTTCATTATTCAGTTTTTTTTTTTTGCTTAGTGCACCATGATTTATTATCTGCTACTAGTTGTTCTGCAAAGTAATTCTCAATCCATTTAATTTCCTTCATTAGCTCTTCCCCTTGTTTCTCTCCTTCACCCTTAATCTCCCTGACTAACCTTTCCTTTTAATTTTCTTTTCCTTTTTAAACATTGTATCCAAAGATGTGTCCTCTACAGTTTTAAGAGCAAAATCCCCAGGCATTCACCTTTCTGTTCTTCAATAAAATTCCACTTGCAAATGCGTGTAACTATCTCAGCATGTTATTAGTCAGTGTTGAGGAAAAGAAATGCTGCAGTGTTAAATTGAGTCATTAAAATGCCTAGTGACAACAATGAGTGCTTGAAGAAGTTCGAGTTTCCTATTTGCCAGTCTAATAGCTATGTTAGGACCATCTTTTTCTCGTGGAGATGATAATAAGAAAATATTCAGTATTTCCCTTTTTTCATTCTCCGCCATTACAGTGCTTGTGCCCTGATTTTATTCTCTTCTGAAGCTTCACATCCATTGCCGGAAAACTTGCAAAGTTTAGTTCACATTCTCTTTAAGTCAATAGGACTTTTAACATCAGCTTCAATGAACTGTGTGTAACATGCTCTTGGAGACGAAGTTGTTCTCCACCAAGTAAAGTGCTCTTTGTCTCACATTGAGACAAAATGAGTTTTAAGTGGATCAAGCCTATGCCTTCTTGCCCAATGACCTGTTACAAAGAGATACCTAAACTGATAAGTCTGAGAGCCAAGAGAAGAATAAATGTATTAGCATAGCAGGCAACACAAGTTTAATTTACTCTGATGACAAGTGGGATATGTTATCTTGAGGCACGTAGGGTTCTTGTTTAGCTGCACTGCTTCCAGCAATTTACTCAGTTCTGTCAGAGTTGCATCCTGTATTAC
Source organism: Cuculus canorus (assembly GCF_017976375.1). Taxonomy (NCBI): domain Eukaryota; kingdom Metazoa; phylum Chordata; class Aves; order Cuculiformes; family Cuculidae; genus Cuculus; species Cuculus canorus. The sequence goes on from NC_071401.1 coordinate 40,397,876, forward strand.
AGTTCCTTATTGTGCCATGTAGATACTTGCTGGTCATGGAATTAACAGCAACCTTATTGAATTCGAAGTGGTGTGCCACTTCTGATGGAATATTCTACAGTCTTCTACTGAAAACTATGGGTTTGGTTTCAGTTATGGTTTTCGAGGGGATGGTGGTTCATATGTAGACATATGCAGTGTATTACTCTTTTAGGGGAGTTTAAAATTTAAGAAACAACTCAATGGACACATAGGCCTTGCTCTTGTTTTCTTCTGTTGATATAAAGTTGAGAGGGGTCAAAGGAATTTCAGATTAAGCTTCCTTCCTAATTCTTCAAACAGTTCCCTTACAACAGCAAGTTGTTAAGCAGAGGCATCACTCAGGTACATGAAGCAGGAAAGGTTTGTGTAGGGTAAGAAGATGGAGTTAAAAAAAAAAAAACAACCAAAAAAACTTGAGCATTTTTTAACATAAATCTCTCATTTATGTGCTGAAATCAACATGAAATTGATATTTTTGCACAAGCCTAAGGATTAAAAAAAGAAAAATTGTCTAAATTCAGGTCATTGCTAGTTTCAATCTCATGTCTGCATCTCTCAATGGACATTCATCTTAATGTTCCTGTCACAACATTTAGTCCAATTTACACTATAGTAACTAGTAGAATAAATTATGCAAAAAACCTTAAGCAGATTATTGTTAGTTTTTTTTACATCCTGTCATTAAGCATCTGCTACTAGGAGTGCTACTGTAGGTTGAGCTAGAATCTCCAGACTTGACAAAAAGAAGTGGCTGATAACAGTTCCATCTGTCATGAAAGTAGGGGAAAACTTGCAGCATCAAACGAATCACATGAATAGCACAAATATATTTACTTTTTTGTCTCTGAAACTTTGTAGAGTACATAGGACTGTAGATGTAATTTCCTTTGAAGAATGATAATCATCAAGCTTAAATTGTTGATCTTGTACTTACTGCATTCTAACCATCATTTTAAAGATTAAATGTCATCTCTTCTGGCTTATGTTCTATAATGTGTAACTGAAGAGTTTTTTTTTTTTCAAAATGACTGCTTTTTCTGCAAAGTTATACATATTTTTTTTGGTAGCTTTTCTAAAATTATACTGCTTTTTTTATTTAGGGAAACAGCAGGCAGATCACTAACAAATTTATCCTTTGCAGTTTTTGATGCTTAAATGCCTAACTTGGTTTAGATGTTGTATAGCTGCCAAACTAGTCCTTCTCAATAGACTTTTTTATCCATAGATCAAGAATGCTAAAACTCAAAAGAGAAAGCACAAGTTCTATGTGACTATATCACTCAAGAATCAAACCACACAGTTTTTCAGAACAGTTTTTTTTCTTTGGCAGTGTGAGAATTTTTCAGTACACAGGTTTATAAAAAAAAGAAATTTATGTTTTTTTAAGCATAATTTATACTGACAGTCATGGACACTAAAGTTGAAATTCATCTACCCTAACTTTGGATGCCTACAGTTAAACGTACATGAGAGTTACTCAGCTTAGTCCTGTTTTGTCAGTCAGATTAATTGCCCCTCCTGAAGGTGCCTATTCATCTGTATTGACTACAAAGTGTAAATTCCACCTCTGCAGTCAGTGATCAGTCCTGAGCATGATCCTTATGAAGTAGCCATAGACAAATCTATTTTTACTTGTGTATATCTCCTGTCTGTGGAGGTCACTTTAGCCTTTTATGTTCCATAGAGAAAGAATACAGTAACGTCTTCAAAAATGAGATAAAACTCTTTTTTTAAGTAAGGAATTTGAATTGCACATATAAAAAGACAGCAAAAATACAAAATATTAATAATTTCACTTGGATTAACTACTTTTTTTTATTTGTACTTGATCTCTCATTCACCTATTTTCCTACTCAGTTGATTCCACTGTAGATAATTAAGATGTACTCTTAGAATTTTTAAAAATCTATCTTACTGTTATGTATTTTAAAAATAAATAAATAAAAATATGGTTTTGAACTTTCTATTTGTATTTTTGCTTCCATAGCTTATTCCATCTGTTCTTATGAAAATAAAATATATTGACAAATGAAGAATACTCCTGATTTTCCCATGCCTGCCAAAACTATGATGGTCAGTCATCACACAGTGTTATTCCATGACCTGATGCAAACATGTTAAGAAAACTCTGAAGAATAGCCTTAGCCTGAAGTAAATGAAATCAGTTCTGTAGTCACTGTAGATAAAAGTCCCCTTCTTTCTTGGTTTTCTTCATCTACATCCTCAGTGCTGCATAATCCAAGGAAAAAAAATCACTCCTATTTTCAAAAACCCAGACTGAGTCACTAAGTGTTATGAACATTGAACTTAACATTTTCAAAATACATTTCTATATTCTGCACAATATATAACGTACATATAAAATATTTTCAAATGCAGATCCTTAGTGAATGGGAAAGAGCCAGTAGGAGATAAAAACCCCACAAATCACAAAACCCAATAAAAATCTTTTACTGTTAATTTCAGTTAAAATAGATGAATATACCAAGACAGACATATTACAGAAAAGAAAAAAAAAATCCCAAAGAAAAGGAGTAAAGGACACTAAAGGAAATTTTCAAGTGATACTGCAAATCACAGACTGGATGAAGTTGGAAGGGACCGCTGGAGGTCATCTAGTCCAACCCCCTGCTCAGGCAGGGACGCCTAGAGCCAGTTGCCGAGGACTATGTCCAAACAGCTTGTGAATATCTCCAAGGATGGATATTCCTCAACCTCTCTGGGGAACCTGTGCCAGAGCTCAGTCACACTTACAGTGAAAAAGTGTTTCCTGATATTCAGATAAAACCTCCTGCTTTTCAGTCTGTACTCATTGCCTCTCTTCCTTACCCTGGGTACCACTGACAAGAGCCTGACTCCATCCTCTTTGCACTCTCCCTCGAGGTATTTACATACATTGATAAGATTTTCCCCTGAGCCTCCTCTTCATGCTGAACAGTCCCAGCTCTCTCAGCCTTTCCTCACATGAGAGGTATATATGTCTTTACTCATCTTTATGGCAAATCGTTGGACTCTTTGCATTGTGTCCATGTCCCTTTTGTACCGATGAGCCCAGAACTGGACACAGTACTCCAGATGTGGCCTCACCAGTATTAAGTAAAGGGGAGTGGTGATACTCAGTGAGTACAAGATTCAGCAGAGCATTTGTCCTCTTTTGTTGCTCTCTTACTTGGAGAAGGAAGTCATGAATGCACTCCAGGAACAGCTCCTATCTGTAGAAGGCCTGATCCACTTCTTCCTGGTCAGGTGGCCTATAGCAAACACCCACTACTTGTCTTCTCTTTAATCCTAACACATAAGGAACGGGTGGATGAAGTGCGAGGGACATGGTTTAGAGAGTGTTAGGAATGGTTGGACTTGATGATCCAATGGGTCCTTTCCAACCTTGTGATTCTGTGATTCTGTGATAAGCTCTTGTCTCCTCATCCATCCCCAGGCAGAGCTACGCGCACTCCAGCTGCTTTCTTACATAAAATCTCCCAACCCATCTTCCCTTCCTGAAGAGCCTTCATCCCTCCATTACAGCACTCCAGTTATGGGAATCATTCCAACACCTTTCTGTGATATCAACAAGATAATAACCCAGCAACTGCACTCGGATCTCTACTCCATCATGGTTATTCCTCATACTGTGTAAATTAGTGTGAGTTGATCCTAGCTTGTAAGACTGAAATAGGTTCAGTATTAACATATTTAATAAGTGTTATTTGACACCAATATCTTACGAAGAGCAAATAAATAGTTTCTATTACTTCTTTAGAAAACAAAAATCCCAACTGTGTTTGGATCTAACCGATGAATCTCCGTGATGCAGCAATGATGATCTGTGGAAAATAGAAACTCTGTCACTGAATTGGCTTGGCCTGGATGAAATGCGTTCAGGATTTTGAAGAATTTCTGTTATCAGTTAAATTCCATGCAGGAGCTTAACCGTCACACAGGTCACTGTACAGGGATCTTCCAAATGGTAGAAATTTGATTGAAAACGTGTATATATCCAATAAAAATAAGCCAAAATATTGCCTTGTCTTTTTTATTTTTTCCTTAAGTTGACAATGCAACTTAGCTTTCTTATTTGCCCCTTATTATTAGATAGATACTTGATTTTGCTTTTAATAGGACGATGTAACCTCCCCAGAAAGAGATGCCAAATGAATGCATTTCAACTGTATTCTCTGAAATTCCTGCTGGCCAGTTTACTGTAAACGGGAATTTTGGATTTCTATCTCCTCTTTTCCTAAACTAAACTGCATGACAGTACAACATGCACTGAACTGGAAATGAATTCTCTTCTCCGGTCTTTCAGCAGGATGAAGTAGTCTTTGCATATGTCCCTCCAATTATGTCAAGATAATAATTTTGCTAATTCCAGGATTATTTAATAAACATTTAAATAATTGACACAGTAACAGATTCTAGTAACAGACAAACGGTGGCAAACTCATAAATATCCTTTCGTGTGTGTGTGTGTGTGCGTTCATGCTCCATTCCATGTTAGAATCTTTGGAGTGTGTTTATTAGAAATATAGAGTTCACATTAAAAAATATAGAATCTGATTTGCTAAAACTCAGAATCTAGTTCTAAATAAATTACAGGCATACCCTATAAAGGAAAACAGAGCTTGAGTGTACAAATGTTAAATGAAGATGTGCTAAAGAGTGCATCTACAGATCAAAAATTAGTCAGGCACTAAAGGTAGGAATATATATAGTATAGAAAGATTTTTTTTCTACTTGTTTGTATTTCCCAACACTTTGATAGCAATAAACATATTTTTATAGTGTCGTAAGTTAGATTGGTCATCACTAGGTAAGTAGGTAGATTTAACTGTAAAATCTCACCATATAATTGGCAAAGTTTCCAAGAAGATGCTTTGTTATGGAAGCAGTAAAAGAAAAAAAATGAGTTGCACATAAAGAGTATGTGTTGCACATATAGAAGAGATGGCATGCATCATCTGTTGTCATTTCCAGAAAGTTTCAACACATATTTTGTTGCCTTATTACATTGGCCAAACAATCTAGAAAGACTAGAGAGGTCTTGTTGAAAGCATCAGTCAATTTTAGATCACTAGCAGTAGCTGTTTATACACATAAGAGAGTTTTAATGTTAAATACTACTCTCTTTGCAAACTATAAACAAGCTCATCCACCAAGGAACATAATTTTAAATGATGAGGTGAAGACCCTTAGTACAGAAAACAGATATAAAGTTATCTATTGCACATTTGTATACAGATGATATTATTTTCATAAGGGAGCATTTTAATTTAAATGAAAAAAAAACTAATCCACTTTTTAATTTGCAGCTGCTTACTATAATTGTACTAGAAATTTGGAATTTCCACAGAAATTTGAATTTTGAGATATAACTAGTAGTAGGTGACCTCTCATTTATTTAGCAGTAGTAATTCAATCAAAAAGTTGCATGAAAAATTATGTTGAGCTTGAAAGGAATCAGGGCTACCACGGTCATCATCAGGCATTCTGAGCAGAGTACTGTCTATGCAATTTATCCAAAAGTGTTCTTTAATTTACATCCAAATTTTAGGCACTTAGTAAATCCTTCTAAATTAAGTGATTGCATATTCAGTTGAGTAGGGCCTTGAAGAACTTCAGAAGAATATTTTGTTTGTATAAATTTAATTAAGTATTGATTGATACTAGAGAATATTGGCAATAACAAAGCTGAGTTTTGGAAGGAAAGTAAGTCTCAAGTTCATATTACAGTTGTAAACCAGTACTAATCATCTGGGGGTTGGAAAAAAATTTTACTCACTTGTTTAATAAGGGAAGAAATTTAGTAACAAGGCATAATTTTGTCCATCTAATTCTATAGTATCCAGAAATACATCTCTTCACATTGAAGGTTCTGGATTCTATTATACCTACCTGAAAAACTTCGTCTTCACTTTTTCAGACAAAGCATTTGCCTTCTTACCGTTAAAAACAGGTAAATGTTTTCCAGTATTTTTTTTCATTCATTCATTCTGCCTCATTGAAAGACCACGTGAATTTTTCAAACAACTCTTAAATAAATGGACTCTTTTAATAATATAGTTTTAAATATATAGTTGACTCCAAATAGATGTGTATCTGGGTTTTAATGTTTTAGCCTTTTAAATATATTATGATGATGAACAATTTGGGTTGGTAAGTTTTGGTGTTGCTTTTTTGGTTTTCATTTTTACATGCATATTTTTCAGCTTAGAAAACTGAGGCATTTGATTCAGAAATCTCCCGACAGGTAACAATTACCAAAAATCAGCCCCTCGATAGTAAATAGCTGTATCTCTCCTATAATGTTCCCCAGTGGCAGTAAAACAGCTTATCTTTGAGAAGAAGAGACAAAAAGAATAGCACAGTATGGAGAGTAAACTATTTGCAGTAGGGTGAAAGAATGTATATGTGTATTGGTAGCAGTTTAACTAGTAACTTTAAGTTTGCTTTAAAAATGAGTTATAGAGAAGCTGGATGATATTCCTTTCTCAGTCAGTGTGCAAGTTAACCTATTATGCTAGCACTTCATTAAAGTGAATTTTTAATTTTCATTTAAATTCATGAAGGTAAAAAAAATACCTCAAACTATCCCTTTTGTCTGGCTGAATTAAAAGAAACAAATTAAAAAGCACTACAAATGTTTTATACATACCATATATTTTTGGTGATGCCGATTCTTCTAATGTTGTCAGTACTTTGTTGCATACAAGTCATTTGGACAGAAGATCTGTAGTGTTTTATCAAGGGGTTATATTGCTTTACTGAAATATTTATCTGAAATTGTAAGTTACTAAAAAATGAATTAAAGAAACTGCAATTCTAGATGAAGTAATAATTTTGTTTACTCCTTTTTAATTAGCTGATATCATTTCTCCAGAACAAAGGTCAAATTGGTGCTAAAAACTAAAGACTTCCTTTTTTTTTTCTATTAATGATGAAAGGCTTTTTTATTTTATTCTTATTGCTTCCATCACTAGTAGTATTGAACAGTTTCAAAGACAATTCATCTACCCTGTCCATAGTACTGCTACTATGAAAGAAACTATATTTGCGGATAACTCATAACTTTTATTTAAATTATCTAACCTATTAAAAAAACAGTAGACAGTGACCAAATCATTTCCAAGAAGATTCTAAAGTAATCACATATATAATTTCTAGCATATTTTGTCACTACATTTAAATCCTACAATTTAACCTTCTAGAACATTATTTTATTTTGACATTTACATGTAAACTACAAAGAATTTTAAACACTCACTCTATAGGTATTTAGCAGATTTGTTAATTAATTGGCAGCTTTTTACTGTACACTTAGTACATTAGTTCTATAATCTCCACTAATACCAGTTTTATGCAGATCTTTTAACGAGTCAGATATAAGTACGGATTGTGAAGTGAAAACATCTACAAGGTCTTGTGGAACAAACACAAGTGGATCTTTTTTAATGGCTGTGGCATAATTTTTTATCATTTTCATGTTATTATTTTACCATGGCTGCATACCTTGACCTCCCACTTACAAATTCCATCTGAAAACAGTGTTTACTACCTGTGCTCAAAAATACAAAAGAACAGAATGAAGTTCACCTTATTTAGAACACTATGAATATTTCAGATATTTAGCTTCAGATTAATCAGAAGGAGACACTTACTTAGCCAAAAACCATCCTGGATTGCTTATGGGTTGTTTTTTTTCTTTGGAGGGAGAGAGTATCTAAATATAGGTAAACTTTTTTTGGAAATATACAGAACAAGAACTGCTGCATCTAAATTAGTACCTTCTTTTTATTGATTCTATAAAGCATTTAGATGCTTCCAAAGGATTGATCCAGTCACTAATGTTTATGCATGACTCCCTTTCTTCCAGTAAGATAAACAAAGTGTAATGGAGGGTAAAGCTCAGACCCATAGCACAGCAAGGCAAATTTTTCCAGGAAATCAGGACTGCAATGAACACATCATGACTATTCTCATCTAAATTTCTCTACTTTTTATTGTCATAAGTTGACCTATAACTTACAATTCAGTTCAGAAAAACTATCTCACCTGTTTTCTTTTTCCTTTTTCTTTTTCTTTTTCTTTTTCTTTTTCTTTTTCTTTTTCTTTTTCTTTTTCTTTTTCTTTTTCTTTTTCTTTTTCTTTTTCTTTTTCTTTTCCTTTTTCTTTTTCTTTTTCCTTTTCTTTTTCAAAACATTTCTTCTTAATGTATTCTCTGAAATTGCTGAATAGTGCATATTGTACTAGATGTGTTTTCCAACTATCCATTTTAAGCAGTTAAGGTATCCTTTTTAACTTAAACTTATGTTCCGGTTTCTATCATTAGTCAACTCATTCATTAGGACCTCATTTTGGTAAAATTGTAGTAGATTTCCATTGTGTTAGAAGTCCTGATATATTCCTCTTATATAACAACAATCTTTCAGCAGCTATAGATGTATTTACTTTCCAGCCCACAGAGCAACTATTTCTAACCATATGTAATAATTTCTCCTGCTTCTATTGTTGCATCATCCTGAAAAATGAAACAAATGAACAACTGTTCCATTCATGTGAGCTGTGCTACCAAATTTGTTATTTCGGTTATAAAGAACTAATATCTTCAGCTGCCAAACTAACCTGATGGCCTTCTATGACAAGGTGACCCACTTGATGGAGGAGGGAAAGGCTGTGGATGTAAGGTACTTGGACTTTAGTAAAGCCTTTGACACCATTTCTCACAGTATTCTACTTGAGAAAATGCCTACTACTGGCCTGGACAGGCATACCCTCTGCTGGGTTAAAAACTGTATGGATGGATGGGCCCAAAGAGTGTTGATAAATGGAGTTAGATGTAGCTGGAGACTGGTTACAAGTGGTGTTCCTCAGGACATGGTGCTGGGTCCAGTCCTGTTCAATATGTTTATCAATGACTGGGATGAGGGGATAGAGTACCTTTAGCAAGTTTGCAGAAAACACGAAACTGGGAGGAAGTGTCAATCTTCTGGAGGATGGGGAGGTTTTACAGAGGGATCTGAACAGGCTGGATCGATGGGCTGAGGCCAAGAGGATGAGGTTTAACAAGGCCAAGTACAGAGTCCTGCACTCTGTTAAAAAAGCTATTCAGATCTACCCAAAACTCCACCTTGTTCAAGGTCTTTTCATTTGTTGATTATTAGGTGGGTGTGAAGAGGGTCTGGGAAGGAATTGAGGGCAGCAGTCTCATCCAAACCTTACTCAAAGATAAGATCAGCTGTATCTAAAATTTCTGAAAGACATTTTCCTAAATTACTGTTAAAGGGGTAATAAATGCAGATTTCACAACTTTCGTGAAACTGTAACTTAACTGCCTTTATGATTAAAATATCATTTTCATGAGCCTCATGCATTTTAACCCTGTAACTTCTCCATCTGTTCACAGAAGATGAAAAAGGTACCTTTTACCTTTTAACTTTACCCTTGCATCATTTTACTTCTTTGTTTAAAGATATTTTTTTGTTTACTAGTAGCCTTCCCATCTCTATTGAGCAACCTGGTTTTTACTCCTGGAGAGGAGAGGAGAGGAGAGGAGAGGAGAGGAGAGGAGAGGAGAGGAGAGGAGAGGAGAGGAGAGGAGAGGAGAGGAGAGGAGAGGAGAGGAGAGGAGAGGAGAGGAGAGGAGAGGAGAGGAGAGGAGAGGAGAGGAGAGGAGAGGAGAGGAGAGGAGAGGAGGGGAGAGGAGGGGAGAGGAGAGGAGGGGAGGGGAGGGGAGGGGAGGGGAGGGGAGGGGAGGGGAGGGGAGGGGAGGGGAGGGGAGGGGAGGGGAGGGGAGGGGAGGGGAGGGGAGGGGAGGGGAGGGGAGGGGAGGGGAG